>NC_045721.1:8419723-8723982 GCF_009834535.1 Camelus ferus
AGAATATCTATAAATGCCATTATACAGTAGATATACTGTATAATTTTTGCTCAGTTTTTCTTTTTTTGTCAGCATAATACCCTTGAATTCTACCCAAGTTGTTGCTTGTGTCCATTGGCTTGTTCCTTTTTCATTGCTGCATAGTATTTGCTGCATAGTTTTTTCCAGTTTGGGGCTGTTAAAAATAAAAACCTGTATATGAATGTTCATAGCTCTTCAGTGAACATAAATTTTTTGTTTCTCTGAGATAAATGCCCAAGGGTGTATGCTGGATCATGCAGTAAATACATGTAAGTTTTATAAGAATCAGGCAAATTTTCCAGAGTAACTGTACCATTTGACATTCCCACCAGCAATTTGGAGTGATCCCGTCTCTGCATCCTCCCCAGGATCTGGTGTTATCACTGTTTTTCATTTTAGCCATTGTGATAGGCATAGAGTGGTACTTCATTGTTGTTTTAATTTGCTTTTCCCTCAGGACCAGTGATATTGAACATCTTTTCCTATATTTATTTCTATCTGTATATCCTCTTGGGTAAAATTCCCATTCATGTTATCTGTCCATTTTCCTAACTGAATTATTTTTTACTGTTGAGGTTTTTGCTTTTTTCATATCATACAGCTTTTATTACACTGAGGAGACTCAGTCAATAAACAAAGTAAATAAATACATTAATAAACTTGGCATTTCCAGTTAGTAATTATTGCCATGAAAAAAACAAAAAACAAAATGAAGCAAACTCCCTTAAGGTGTGAACAGCATCTCCCTGTTCAATTCAGGCACAACTTCAGCCTGGTTACTTTTTTTTGGCTGCCAAGTGCTCTGATTTCCCCAGGATCTATTAGGAGAGGTATCAGTTTACGAAGAACCTCCTATCTTCACCTAATAGTGAAGCAAACACAAATTAATTAACAAGAAAATTTGGAGAAATGGGATAAGCTTCTGTAACCTAAAACGTGGACATAAGCACAACGGACAGTTTGACCATTTTTTCAGGCAGTAACGACTGTAAGTAAAGATGTGTCAGCTCAGAAGCCACCCACCAATGTCCTGACGGCTGGTGCTCCTTGGTCTGTTCAAGGACAGTATCATCTCTCTCCCTGCAGTCAAGTCCTCCCTGAGCGTCTCTAGTCCTAGAACTTGACCTTGAATTTGTCCAATAAGGTGGGACTGTGATGATAGAGGAAATGGGTTTTTCTCCCTAAAGAAAGTACAGATGATTATACATCTGTATTTGTTCCCTTACTTACTACTCGTTGAATCAGACAGTTCTTTGAGCAAAACCAGCAGGAAGCTTTTATGTTACTTTTTCATGTTAAAACCACAGTGCTGACTGTAAAAGATAACCACACTTTGGCAATTGCTGTATTTGTTTGCAGGTCTGCACAGTATTTATTTTTTCCACAGATATTTACCTGGAAGGATGTCTCAGGTTTCCAAAGATGTTTTTAGTTAATGAATTGTTTAAATAAAAATAAATGCAGAGGGAAGAACTTATGTAATTAACTACCAAAGTTAGTCACTCCAAAAAGTCAACTGACCCCACGAAAAAGTCCAAGTTTAAGGGCAAAGCCGAGCAGTAACACTAACCAAAAAGCGGCAGTGAGAAACCATAAACTGTGGTTTCAATTGATATTTTTAGCTGTAAGCAGGCCTACTTATCAACTCATAACTCAGTGTCCATTGTCTATTTTATAGATTATGAAAATAGAATACTTTTCTGGTAGGAGGAAAGACTTACTTATCTCTGGAACACACAGTCACCTTATATTTAAAACTGCCCAAATGGGAAAAATAAGCTAGTTTATGTGTGTCCTTCTAGCCCACCAAAACACAGTTAAAAGAAACAAACAAAAACCAAACACCTCTAAATGCACAAAGTGTCAACGCAAAGACGTCTGAAGTTGTTAAGAGACGTAAAAGAATGTAATAAAATGGACCCAGAAGTAAAAGGCAGTTCTGTAGTTTTTGTAATGTTTTGGGGGATGTTGAAATTTTTAGTCAAGTAGTGCTCACACAAAAGCTCAGAAGAACGTGGATGTGAAGAAGTCTTGCCTAAAACACATCTAACAAAATTCATCAAGGTTTGCAATGTTTCGCTCCTTCTCTGGAATTTAGAAAATTTGGGGAGCTTCACACTGAGTTAATACTCAGATAAGGGGAAAAATTAAATGCAGTAGAAAGAAAGCCTTCAAAAAAAAAGGTCAGGAAACCATTTATGGAGGGGCTGTACCTCTTCTATATCTGAGATTTTTACAAAACAGTTTGAGATGATGATCCCTGAAGGCTAGTTATAATGTGGTTTGGTTTGTCTGGTTTGGTTCATTTTTCAAGGTTTTTAGGGTGTTGGCTTTTTTTTTTGTCATTTTCTCATTCCCATCTGGAGTGCTGGCACGGAGTTCATGGTGTGTCTTACCCTGCCCTGTCTTACATCTTGGGGTACGTTGTGCACTAAAGCCAGGAGTGGGCACATATGCTTCAGATGGATAATAGATGTTGGTCCTGTCTCAGGGGGCTGCGTCTGACCACCAAACTCTTCACATTAGCTGAAGGGAGAGGCCAAAGTCATCCTTTAGGCTAACTGTGATTCCCACCTCTCTCCCCGTTTCCTCTCGGCCTCCTCCCCTGGACCACCACACGTGTGAACAGACAAGTGTTCCACGTTCGGTCTACTCTCCGTGAGGAGAAGCCAAAATGCTCTTTTTTTTGGAGCGAGAAGTGAGCCGAGAAAAAGAAAACAAATGTAATTGCTGCTTGGAGAGGAAAGTGAACTTATGATCTAATCGCCTGTTTCCACCCCTCGCAGCCACACTCCAGTTCATGGCGTATGAACCACGAGAACTCCCTCTTGTTCTCGGGCCGGCTCATCTGCATCAGTCCAGAGGGGCAGAGAAGTTAGAATTCCTTTTCCCTCCGCTCGGCGTTTATATGATTTGTCCTCTGTTTCTACAGCAGATATGTTATTTATAGATAGAAAGAAAGAAATGGGAGAGAGCACAAATAAAGAAAAGGAATTTTGAAATTCATCATGGTTTTCTTTAAAATCCTTATAAACTGACTTTTGTTGTTGTTGTTCAGGTTTGATTCTAGGGCTAAGTCGGCTCCAAGACAGAGACAAGCTTGCAGGTGGGCAATGGCCTTTTCAGGCAAAACTAGGATATTTTTCATTAAAACGAGACAGAACCCGCAAACCATTTTAATCCTTATGGTGGAAAATATGATTCTGGCAACAGAGTCTTGTAGAAGGTTTAGAACAAATGCATCTTAAGCACCAAAAACATGATAGACAACTTCTTATGCTCAAAGAAACGAGTTTGGTCACTTCATTGGTTCTGAGGCTGCACAGCTCTGGTTCTGAGACTTGACGACGGCGATCACCAGACTAGGTCGCCTGTGAATCGTGTTAAAATGCAGCTATCTGTACCTCACCTGTAGATACTCAGTGAGTGACTCAAGGTCTACCTTTGAAGAATTGCTAAAATTGCCTCAAATGGATTTTCCTTGTTAGTTAATCCTGAAATGGGCCAAAGGCCGGGAAGCAGGCCAAAATCACTACAGTATTTTTGTAAGTGTAAATCTCGATCACTTGCATTGGAATCTGAGTGACCCACCATCCTGGGCTGCCGAAGACTGAGAGCCCTGCACCCTGGGAAATTCCTCAGTCCCGGGCAAACCAGAGCAGATGATGACTCTAAATTCACAATAACCCACAAAGCTGTTAAAACGAGGCTTTTTGGTCTCATTCTAGACTTACTGACTATAATGGGTGGGGTGGGGGCTGGGACTCTATTTTTCCTTCTCCCTCCAAGCACATGTTATTTAAGTAACCCAAAGTTTGAGAAGCGCTGGTTTAGAGGCTTTGGCAGCCATGACCTTGAGTTTGTCAGCCTGTGGGTCTCCAAACCACAGGGCTGTTTGTTTTTCAATCAGCAGTGATTTATGAAGAACCAAAAGGACACATAACATCTTTCACCTCTCTTGTCCTGCTTTGAAGGTCCTGACAGGGTGTTACGTTACGCAGCAGGTAAAGTTCCCGTTAAAACCAGCTACTTGAATGCTACTAAGAGTATTAATTCCAGCAGCAGAGAAAAATGAGACATAATGAAAATCTATGTATGAGGTTAAGAATCAGCAGAGGTGGAGTGTAAAGAAGGGAAGATCTGTGTGAACAAGAATTTGACCATTATTTTTTCTTTCTGACAGTAATTATACTAAGCACGGAGTTGGTCAGTAATGGCTCTGGGAACAAAAACCACATTTACTCACTCTCCCATCTATTTACCTCACAATTTAATAGAGGGTATATCTGTCAACTTCTTTAGGGGCCCCAGAATTTACTCTCCTCTGCAATCCACCCTTTCTGCCACATCTAATATTTTAATCACAAAGTCATTGTCCTCTTCTTTTTGCTGATATCACCTTTATTACAAAAATCTCGTTCCATTCAATGGGAGGGGTCTGGAGTGCAGAGCCCCCTGCCCGACGTGGATTTGATCCAACTCGACTACTAAAAGTATGAACTTGGGCAAATCACTTCTTAGCTTGTTGGAGATTAGTTTTCTAAACTAAAAGCTGAGATACCAAACTACTTATGAGACTTGCGTCTGGTAATATACGTGGGATCGTTGTGAAGGTTGAATCTGATGATACACATGAAAGTTGGCTTCTAACTGCAGAGCACTGAGCCAGCATCAGGGAGAAAACATTACTTAATGAAGACAAAACACGAGGCTGAGAATAAAAAGGCGAGGCTCGCCAAGTGCCGAAGGGATTGGGGAAATATCTAACAGATTTTCCACTCTTCCAAAGAGCTGTTCCTATTTTAGTTTCTTTAGCTTGGTTAAAATTAAGCCCTATAAATACTCATGATGAGGCTGCAAATGTCTATACAGGTAGCGAAGTTACGAAGAAAAAGATGTTGGCAACCTCCGGTCTTTCCAAAAGGTTCCAAACCATCCTCATCACTTTCTCTTGCATGTAAGTTTCAATGATAATTCTACGTTTATGAGTTCCTTTTGCTACCAAAAAGCAATATGGTAGTTTTAATGCTGTGGCAGTTAGGCCAATACGCACACCTAGGAAACTGAAGTTAATGGCAAAAATGAAGCAACTAAAAAAGATGTCGACTTCTTTCAAAATCTTCCTAAAGAAATAAATGCACAATAAAATGCTACTGTTTTAAGTAGGTTCTACCGCTTTTCTGGGCATGAGGGTTTACAATTTCCTCTTAAGTTGCAGGCAACAGATTTATCACTTTATCCCTTAATAAGATGTTGCCTTAAGATATTTGCATAATGTTACAGCCTCTTCGTATGTGAAGATACAACGTTAGCAGTATTGACCTATGATGTACACTCTTAATTTCTTTCCAAAAGGAATTTGAGGTAGTGTGCAACTTCAATAAATGAAGGCAACGAGGCGAAGCACAGAGAAACACAAGTTCGTAAGTCATGACGTAGGTGAGGGAAGCAAGTACAGGTCCTGTGAATAAGCAGCGTAATTAGCTTTGAGTAACCTGGTCATGTTGAGAAAAGTGGAAATAGTGACAGATTCTGTCATTTTAACATGTAAAGAGAAGTGTAACAGTACTGAAGGAGAATCCAAACCCTGGGGATAAAAACTTAAAGAAATTTATCATGCAGATCTTCAGACAAGGAATCCCAAATAATCTGTATGAGAAAATAGCATGAAACATGATGTTGCAAAAATCTGGAAATGGCCATTTTTACATGACCTTGGCTAACAGGGATAATCATTAAAAAAAATAGAGCTCAGTTAATATTAAGTTTTAGTGGCCAGGGTCAGCTAAAACTGTCCAAAATGAAAGGCTCTGATAACGCAAATAATCCTAAAGTCATAGGTCATTGTCTCTTTTTCCTTCAGGCTCTGAGTAGCTAGGTTTCCTTCCCCGTGAAGAAGCACCAGTAAGAGCCCAGGTAACTCTATACTGGGACCAATTCTGAACATCCCACTCTACCCATAAAAAATTTTAGGTACAATTTTTAATAATCTGTCTTCTTTTTAAAACATGTATTCTGACTTTGGCTTCCTAAAATATATTTATAAGGTATAGAACAACTGGAAAAAAAAAAACTATTCATCCTTGTAATTTGGTTGAGCTACGGAAGTTTTTGTAGGGTTTGCTAAACCTTCCTGGAAGTATCTTTGCTTTGGGCATGAGAGCAACGTGAATACTTTGAATTATCAAATATTTGAAAAATAACTTTTGAGTGCTTTATTGCAAACCAAAAACCTGCATTCAGGGTAGAATTAGCAGAAGATTTGGCAAAGCAATGCAAACTAAAAAAACAAAACAAAACAAAAACTAACCGAGTATTTAACATTAAATCATTATATATGCACAAAATACATTTTTCATTAAAGTAGAGTCGTAACATAATATACCTTCAACTTGTTTCTGTAATTTAACCAAATACACATATTTCCTTCAAGTGAACAGTGTTCCAAAAAATACATAAATTTATACCTAGATTTGTAAGTGAGCCCTAAGATACAACATAGACATTTGATAAACTCAGTATACCTAAAAGTACATTATCTCCCCCCAGCTATTCTCCTCTTCCAGCTTCTCTTCCTCTAGTTTCCTCGGAAAGAAACGTCACAAATCACACTTCACTCCTTGCTTTCTTGCCTCTTCTGTTCCATCAGTTAAAAATCCTATTCCTTAACATCTTTCACCCGTAATTAATACTTGTTTCCCCTTCTGTTTGTCCTGCAATGACATAAATCTGAGCTTTCTGTCCTCCGTTGGGACCCTCAGGATAACCTCCTACCATCATTTGTCCCTGTATTCAACTCACTGATTTGTCTCTCCCCAAAATATTTTAGTAACTTTCTACATCTCTTAGGATGAACTGCCCTGAATTCCCCACTCTCTAGTCTCTTCCTCCCCAATGGGGAGCCTCTGTCCCCACCCTGCGAGTTCCAGGTCCTGGGACAGGAGACTGAGAGGTGCAGGGAAGGAAGGGAGAGACAGAAGGGAGGACTGTCCGTTGGAGACTAACACAGCATTAGCAATAGTTCAAGACATTGAGAAATGGGTCTTTGAACACCTCCCTTTCTGTTATCTCCCGGGAACCACTGGCTGCTCCAAGGCCCACTCCAGCACTTCTCTTTGGAGAATGAGGGAAGGAGGACCCTTCCTTCTATGCTCCACAGTGAGAGTTCAAGGTCTCAGCCTGAATGTTAGAAGGAAGGTATCAGACTTCAGTTCTCACAAAGGTGCCCCCCGAGCCAAGGAGAATTTCCCAATTAAAAATAATGTATTTCTTCTAGGTACATTTCAGGCAGTAAAAGATGAGATGGAAAAGCTTTCAGGCAGCGTCGTCTGGGTTGGAGCTGGGGAGTGTGTAGGGACAAGCTTGTGATCGATGTCTTGACTTTTCAGGGACAGGACAGCTACCTCTTGGTATAAGATATTAACAGATGAGGGCTGCCTTCCACCTCTATTCTTTCCATAACTATGTGTTCCATTAAGGAAAAAAAAAAATGTGTCTGCAGAATCCTAAACTGCATTAAACCCCAGACCGACGACAGTGGGACTACCTGCCCGGTGTCTTGGCAACATTTTCCTCATCGACTCTCTGATGCATCTCTCTTATTGGCCAAGGGCAGAGGGTGCTCTGCAGACCTTAAGACAGTCATAAGAAAGAGACTCTAGAAGCTGGAAGAAGGTGATAACTCCAGTCATGGGCTTGTCTGGCTGTGTGCCAGAGGAAAGTGAGAAACTGCCTTGAAACCACTGGCCTTCCCCTGATCCCACACAGCTGGAGCCAACGTTCCCCAGCCACCCGGGCACCCCTCGCGATCTTGCTGTTTGCTTGTACATGTCGCCCAGTCAGGAGCACCCTGGTACAGTGAGAATTTACATTGTAGAGACACAAAACCTTGCCTTATTTGCTTCTGCTTGCAGTTGCTGTTTCCCTGGCATGCGCCGTTTCACCTCCTTGCCTGATCTGGGGGCCTGGGCGCCCTGCAGAGGCAGCAGCCTTCCAAGTCCCCCACTTCACGGAGGCCAGCAGGAAGTAGCACGTGTCTCTCTGCTGCACTCATCGGGTGGGTGGTGCGAGGTGCAGGGCGGCCTGGCCTATTGAAGATAATGTGCTCTTAGAGAGAGACTTCCCCCAACAAGTTGGCACAGGCCTGCGTTCGGATTTTCTGTGTTTCCTGGTGCAGAAAGAACTCTCAGACTGTCTTAAGTCTGAGTCAGTCATTGGAATTATCTACCTCCACTTCTTTGTATTTCTTTGGCAGGAAATTCTCTTTGATTTTGCAAACAGGAGATTTAAGTTTATTCCTCCAGGAAAGTGTGTGGGATAAGGGGGAATTTCATTTGATTGAGGGGAGGCACACACACACCCCTCGTGTACGGAAAATAGGGCACTTATACACACATATATTTATATGTCTCCATTGTGGGGGTTTTTCATTTATTTCCGATGGGTCTAATAAAATTGACTTTGGTTATCTATAGTGTAAATTAGGGCATAATATTCTTGGTTTGTATATATCACAGTGAGTGACAGATAGTGAGGTAACAAGAAAAGTCAATCTAATGACGTGGCATACTATATACAATGTAAAAAACATCCCAGGTGGTCCCTCACCCATTCATATGTGAAAAGCTAAGTAAAAAAAAAAAAAAAACTAACTAAAAAAGCTAAATGAATAGAACTAATACCATTCTGAGATTGAAAGTACAGTCCTATCACAATTGGATATCATTTTTTTTACACTAACATTAATCAGTTACTTAAAAATTAGCACCAAAAAGTAGAATGATAAGAGACTTTAGAAGTTATCGCTCTCAACCCTCCTTCAGTGGGGCTGCCTACTATGTAATTATATGGAATTAAGTGTGAACTTTGAGTACTATTTTGGGGGGACAGGAGGAGTGATCTTAACATCCATTTATTAGTCCTACTACAAAAGCAAGAACACCAACTGTAAAGTGAAATCCACTGAGGGGTAGAAAATGTTAAACAATTGCACGACCTCAGGGATTATTTTAAGGGAAAATTGGGTATCTGTCTGTGCAGGGTTCTGTCTCAAACTACACAAGGCAGTTGTGTAGTTTTATCCATTTATCCAATGTTATTCCACTGTGTACTCAGCTTTTGGCAAAAATTACTAGATAGTATTAAGTAATGTCAAGAAGTTATAAGCATTGCCCATCATAATTAAAAATTTGAGGATAACTTCACTGTTACAGTTCAAAAAATACCAGATTAGAAAACAAGAGATGAAAGTTAAAAGCAAGACAAAATTCTTAAAATCTGGGAGAGGCCAGAATAAAGATGTATAGAAATTATATTTCTGAATGTTGCTAATATCTATCTATATAGGACCACTATGGTTGCTAATTTACAAAAAAAAAAAAAAAAAAAAAGCCTTCTTTCCAGTTTTTAGGATAAAATTGATGGCCTAACCTCTTCTGGTTCACCGCCACTCATTTTTCCTTTTTGTCACCTGGAAGTAGTGACCAGGAATGCTGTAGTTGTTGGGGCACATCCCTAAGGAGCATGGGGCCGGAAAGAAGCAGAGAGGGTCCTGGCATGAATTCAGTGATGGATTTGAACTTAATCACTCCTGGAGAATAAGATGTTAATGATACAGGGTGCTTGTCCAGTCAAACCTTTACTCCTGTGAAAGGCAAGACCAGTATTGCCCCCTCTTACCCGCCAAAAGAAATTCAGACAGGGACAGAGAAGCAGAGAAATGGTCGGCTTCACTCAGCATCGCTCAAAAATGCTAGTTGTCAAGATTTTAGTAGCTTCCTTCCAACTGCCTTGTGCAGCTGGAGACAGAACCCTCCACAGACAGATGCCCAGTTTTCCCTTAAAATAATCCCTGAGGTTGTGCAATTGTTTAACATGTTCAACCCCTGAGTGGATTTCGCTTTACACGATTGGTGTTCTGGCTTTTGTAGTAGGACTAATGCATTCATTAAGAAAGAATGCTTCTGATTCAATTCATTGCCGCCAGAGTGTTAGTCTTGAACTCATGAAAGAATGAAGCCCTTCTGCAGAGCTGAGAACATGTTACAGGGCTCTCGAGCATGTTCACCAAGCCTGGCTCCTGGAGGCACACTCCTGTGAGGGAAACACTCCCACTGGTGGAATTCTTGAAATGTGTGTCTTTTGTCCAAACGACTCAGCTCAAGAAAACTGCAGCGTGAAAGGAGAAAGGAAGTAATAACCCTTGACAGAAATCCTCTCAAGTACTAACAGTAATACGGTGCACATTCCAGAATATTCACCCAGCATCCGATTTTTTGAAGCAATAAAAAAAACAAGCATGTCAGGTGACTCCGAGTTGCTGCATGGACATCTGTAAGACACGTTACATTTCTCTGCTGAGATCTAAGGACAGACTAAACGGAACTCAGCATCCTCTAGTTACTGGCTTATTGTTCGACGTTTACGAACTTCCTTCTGCATTTGTTATGAAGTCAAAACAACTTGACAGTTGGACAGGGAAAATGTATTTCCCATAGAATGCAGCCAGATGACGAAAAATGCACGCAAAATCATTTCTCCAGTTTGCTGTTCCACGATCCATCCATCGGAAAAACTAATCAAATGGCATGTCCCACAAAAACAGGAATGGGCCAAAACTGGAAAGTACTTTTTTTTTAATCACTCAAGAAAAGACAAACTTCCAAAATATTATCCTTAATAGTTTCATGTAATGATTCGGAATATTTACTAGAAAGATGTGGCAGAATCAGAAACCAGTTGTTCCTAACTTTACCCAACAGGCAAGTTCAAATGCCAGAAAAAGACAAGTCTACTAAAGCGATGTATTCTGGAATTTTCATCTTGAAATAAAACCCACAAACTAAGAAGAATAGTTACCCAAAGTGTCTGCCAATAAGAACACACACAGAGCAATTCATTCACAGTCTCCAGAATGTGAATAATGAATTGGTGGCATACTTCTATGCCAAATTTGAGTAATGGATGTTCTAGGTTTAAAATTATAACATTAGAAGGGGGAAAAAATAGCTGTAACTTATTTCTCATCGACAGCCTGAAATATGGAGCAAAAGTTGGCCAAGTCAACCCTAATATTTAGCAACTTATTATGGAAGAGGGAGGAAGCAGTCCATTGTTTTATCTTAACTGTGCTTTAGTGAACTTTTGTACACGGAGTTTCCACTGAAGCATGAAGGAAGCTAGAACCGTATCTTCAGTTCTCAGGGCAAGAGGCCTCTGAGCAGGTTCACATCGAGGTTTCTTTTGTTAAGAGATGTAAAGTGTATAGAATCTGGAAACTCACGAGAGAGTCAAACTACAGAAGGAGAAACATCACAAACTCGGTGAGCGAGAAAGGAAAGAAAAAGGGGGGAAGACCCAGAGGTGGGAGATGTACTGCTTGTCAAACTGATGGGGAAACTCTCAGAATCCTTTGAAGAAAGTCACTGTGATAACACAGCCCGCTTTTCCCCTATCTTTAGTTTCCAGACACTGCGCCGCAGGAAAATGAACTCTGCTTTGCCGTCCCATCCCTTGGGGATGAATTCACACTGTCCCACTTCCTCGCTTTTCTGCATTAGGGAAGATGCCTTGTTATCTGTGTTCCTTTACCTTCATCTGTTTAATGGCCGTATTTAGCAGAGATTGCCACAAGGACTGGGTGAGGTCTTGTGTGTGAAAATACAGAGCCCAGGGCTCTGGAACATTTTATTTCCAGTCTCTGCTTCTCCTTTGGTAACCACCTGGCCTTCACCAAGGATGTTGAGGAGAATTCTAAAACCATTTGCCCTAAGTGCCACCTGGTGGCCCCACGAAATAGCTTTAGGATTCCTGGGCAGAACAGGGGTAGAAGGAGTGATGTCTGTTCGCAGGGACATGCCATGGAGGCAACAGGGGCCATTTCCCTTTCTTTCTGTGCAAAAAGGTGCCGGGGTGCTTCTGGACATGGGGCGCATCCAGAGGTGAGGAAAATATGTAAATAGACTCCCAGCCTGACACAGTACAATATAAGGAAACGTATGCAGTTCTCACGACAGGATGGGTTGGTTCCCTAATTCTCCACAAATGCATCAGCCCTTTCTATTAAAGTCTTCCTGACAAATACCACTCTAGGTATTAACATCTGTAGGTACTTGGCCTGGAAGGATTCTACCTGGTGTTCAGAGTTATCCAGAGTAAGAAGCAGAGAAAAAAAAAGTGAGTGCACCTGAAAAGGGCTGCGATGCTGAGATGCTGCGATGCTGGGTCAGTTTGGGCTTGATCGCCCTTGGCCGCGTAAATGCCAGCGGGGAAAGAACCCTCCCCTGCACCCGGGCCGCGCTCCAGCCTGGGCAGGGACATAAAATGATATTTAGGGCAAGAACAAACTCCAGCCAGCGACACTGTTTCAAAGCTGGGCTTAAACTAGCAACTCCATCAGCGGTAAGCAGGGCCCGGAGACCCTGGGAGCATTCAGACAGGTCTTATTTACTGCATCTTCTTAAGACTTTTCAGAGGTTTCAACAGATTGCCTTTCCTCACGAGGACGCCAGTGGCTGCAGTGAGCATCTCTTCTGAATTGATGTGAAACTGTAGCCTAAAAGCACAGCCTAGAAGTGTTCTGTGCAGTGTGTAGCCACCAGGCATGTGTGGCTTCAAGCTCTGAAATGTCTAGTCTGAACTGAGATGCCCTGGAAGTGTATAGTACACACCAGATTTCAAAGACTTCATACAGCCAAAGAATGCAACATATCTCACTAAAAACCGTTCATGTTGATCACATGTTAAAATGATGTATTTTGGGTATTCTGAGTTAAATATATTACTAGAATATTTTTAAGAAGTTGCAGTCTGATACATAGTAACTGCTTTGTCCACATGCTAGAGAAGTAACAGGTTTTATGTTCACTGGACGAAAACGCTTAATGGGCAGTGTCATTTCAATGTTCCCATGGGCCACATGCCCCGAAGCTAAAACTCCATTTTAAAGGCTGCTATTTGGACGGGAAAATTTTCTGTTGTTTCCACATTGCTTCAGGGATGCATAAAGCTTCCCATGGTCTTAGTGCTTAGAATTTTAAAAGATACACCTGTTTTGAGCTTTATCATGACTCTTAGAAATACCAGAGTTTGTTCATCAGTGTCATTTGGGAGTTTAACAGTACCTGGCACCTTGTAAATATTCAATAAATGTAAAGAAAATGAACTGATTCCCACGTAACAGGTGAGGAAACTGAGGCTGAGATAAGTTTAGGATATTGCAGAAGATCACGCAATTAGCACATGTCAATGCCAGGATGAAAACCCAGCCCTTCTGCCAGGGGGGTCGTGCCCCTTCCATGGAATGGCATCAGAATGTCTTGCAGTCAGATCATTTCAAATGCTCATCCACGAGTGAGCAGCACTGTGTCTAGAAGGTGCAAGGACAGAACTTCACGATCATTTGCACCATCATTATTTGAATCACACAGCTCTGGTGGACTTGACTTTATTACGGACTCAGTTGGTTTAAGGGAAAGCACCCCATGAGCCTAGTGCCTCCAGGATTGCAGCATCTATCATTTCAAATGGGAAGCTGGACTTCATAAGCTTTCTACAGTAAGATCCTGTGAGTCTCAGACAGTTCTATGAGGGATTTACCAAGGAGAAGGAGCCTGGCAGAAATTAGTCTGTGAGCTCCTGGGTGTCCAGCCTCGTACAAGGCCAGGTCCTTGTGGAGGACGTAAACAGACTGCAGGACACACTCTGAGCACTACACTCATGCAACTGCCCAAACCCTCAAGTGTGCTTGCATCCACCAGACTCCTGATTGTGATGGAGATCCCGAAATACTGAAGTGACTTCAGACACATTAGAAAGACCACTCTGGAAATTTTTCTGGCACATCTTTCATCACTTCTCTTTCCTATCTTTTTTTTTTTTTTAATCATTCTACATTTCCCTCATCTTCTTACGGTGTCTCAGAAGAATTTGGGGCTTGCAAAGCATGTTGGTGGACCTTTAATGATCGCATTCCCTTGTTACGGGGCTGGTTATGGAGTCCAGAAGGACCTGTGCTGGTCAAGAATGACACTGGGCACAGATGCCCATGCCCACGCCCCCGCCTCCCTGCCCGTCGAGCTTTCCCGAGTCACCTGCATCTTGCTTTCCTCTCTGTCCTGTTTCTTTTCTTTGCTCTCCCTTTGTGCGTCCGCTCCTCTTACTCAGGGAAAGCTCCTGCTTATTTTTCCTATCACTTTGGTTGGTTTGTATCTATAATTCTCTACCACCAGCCTCCCTTCCCATTCCTCCTTTAAAGCCGTTAACTTCTGTTTCTCTCTCCAGGCTTCCTCGGGGCCTCTACGCACTGCGGTCACTAGAGGGCAACCTGACCTCATACAGCAGGCAAGGACCAGGCCGGCCTCTGGAGCCGGTAGACCGTTTAGAAGGTGCAAACAGGCGTAGCAGGGAATCCACTGTGCATCAGTGTTTACAAAAACATGTTTGCTTAGAGCAGCCCTTTTAACCTCACACAAACACGGAGAGACAAGGTCAAGCATTAGTCTCTATTTGCAACAAAAGAAGGAAACCAAGGTTCGGCGAGGTTGACTTACCCAAGGTCACAGAAATGGCAAAATACATCCTCCCATTGAATGGCACACCCTAGACAATTCTAGCGCACATCTTGAAAACACATGTCTATTTCTCCAAGATTTCAACCTAATTGTCATAAATTATTATATCTTTGTCTCACAATCAAACAGAAAATTGAAGTTATTTCGGGTTATTAAACTACGAAGTATCAGCTACACAGTAATGTCCACTTAGAGGTTATCATTTTAAGGAAGTGGATTTATTTAAACATTTTATAATAGCCCTGTATTAATCTCTTGCCCAATAATCAGAAACTTCACTACTCTTTCTAGAATTATCAGGTGTTTTCCAGTTATGCTTGTTTTCTCTTTAACATGATTATTTTGGGGGAAAAAAATGCAGGCCGTTTTGCCCCATTTTCTTCTATCTGATATTTGAAGAGAAGGGAAGCAGATAACAATATAGTTTCCCATTATGAGATATCTGATCTGAGAGGAAGCCACTGCTTTCCTTCTCCCTGTGACTGAATACCTGGAACACACGTTGTTCTCTGATCCACAACATCGCTCATTTGCTTGGTGCTGTCACTGGCAAACGGAAATAACACCTATTTATAACAGGTGCATCCGCAAAGCCTTCTTTTGTCTGACCACTCTCTCCAGCCATTCTGAGTTTTAGGTCTCCTAATTTTGGACAGGGCAGTTCCCTCCAAGGGGGAGTTCCTGGTACCCTGGTGAAGGCAGATGACAAGCCTGTTTGCAGGGGTCTAGAAGATCCCAGAGTCAGGGGTGATGGTTGTAGAGATGGTGAGGGGAAAGAAGAGGAAATAGAAGGGGGTAGGGGAGGTAATCAGAGGTTTTCAGCCCTAAGAGGTAAATGGTGAAATTCAGAATTTGAAAAGACAAAAGCTGGAGGCTGGCTGAATGGCTCTGAAGAAAATGGACTTGCTCTAAGATGGCTGAAGGGGACAGACGGAAAAACAGAATTCACAGTGGGTCCAAGTTCCTCTATCCTTCTGCCTCAAGGAATTAATGTGTAAAAGCGTCATTGCACAAATGAAACCTTGCCAATAATGAAAATTTGAATAACAGTTATGCAGAATCTGTAACCTTTCAGTTACTCTGCAATTACTCCTCCTCATC
Source organism: Camelus ferus (assembly GCF_009834535.1). Classification (NCBI taxonomy): domain Eukaryota; kingdom Metazoa; phylum Chordata; class Mammalia; order Artiodactyla; family Camelidae; genus Camelus; species Camelus ferus. The sequence continues at coordinate 8,435,416 of NC_045721.1, forward strand.
TCCTTCCCAAGAGGCAGGAAAGGAAGGAGTTAAGAAATCACAGGATTAAGTTCAGAAACAGCTTTGAAGAGCTCCCGTATTCATCTTCATTTTTATCTTTTTAAAAAAATCTATTTTTTCTTAGACCTAGCACTTTGCAACAAATGTGAATCAAGTCATATTGGCCTTTATTTCCAGAAAGACCTTATCTGGAGATTCTTGTGTGTAAATACCACTGAAAAGACATACCCACTTACGAATGTCTTGTTTGTGGCCTGAAAAAAGGGTGTGTGTATGTGTGTGTGTGTTTCCCTTAGCTTAACTGTGAAAATGTGAAAAGGATGCTTACTAAATGGGGAAAAGGAGCAAATATGTTTTGGTAACAAAGATTTGAAATGACAGAAAGGTATAGAACTGTAAACATGGGGATATGTACCCTCTATATGTAAACAAAACACAGACTGTGGAGGAGAGAACAAAAAAATATGAAAGTGTACGGTCACATTGGTTTTCCTTTAAGATCAATTTCTTTAAATAACAGGACCCTTTCCTAGCAATGCCAACGCAGTCGAGAGATTCAGGGACTCAACACTTAGTCTCCGATGACCACAGGCAATGATGGTGTGTACCCAGTAATCAGTACTCAGTCAAGACATGCTGTAATCATAGCCTCATCTTTGTCCAGAGAAAAGAAAACAAAAAAGAGCTTAAGTTATTCCCTAAGAATTTACTGTTTTTACTGTGATTAACTGCCTAGAAACAATACAACAAAACTGTAATTATCTACCGTTCTTGAATAAGAGATCAGATCTCCAAGAATAAGTATTTCTCTTTAGGTGCCCCACCCCAGCATCACTAAAGCTTGTTGCTTTTTTTTTTTTAAGTTTTTTTCTGAGCATATGAGTTAAACACATTTAGAGGCAACACAATCGTCCAGAGGCATCTCTTTGTCCCTTTTCAACCCTACCGAGAGGTTAAGCCTCTATACGAAGTGGGGAAAGGAAGCAGGTCCCATCAAGCCAGAAAAAGCCTTATTTCATCTCTCACCCACGGAATGACAAAATGCACGCTAGCTGAACATCGCGCTGCTGCCAGTCTCCACGACGCTACCGCTCCTCTGGGATCTGTATCCCGACTTCCTGCAGAAGCAACACTACCATGAATAATATAGAGATAAGAAACGTTCATTACCTTTATTTTTAAAAGTGGTTAACAAAACCATTTCTTTTTTCATGCATCCATAGAGGGTAGGTTACAACTCCGTAGGGTTGGCTGCTGCGCTGCCACTGTAGGCTAGCACTCTTTTACAGGTAAGTCTCATCTTTTTTTTTTTTTAATCACTAATTTAGAATCTGTTAGGAACTCTGCTTTTCAGACTGTGATGAATTGCATTTTTTTGCCTTTGTAATTCTTTATGGCGAAAAGCCCCAGGTTTCCAGCATCCAGAGCCAACCGTGATTGGCTCCACCCAAGGGACGCAGGTCCTGGGATTCCCTCCCAGCTAGCAGCACTGACGTCACAGGCAGGCTTGGCTCCTTCGCTGCGCAGGGATGCAGGGGAGGAGAGGGGATGGAGCCGGGAGGCCGCGGCGGAGCGCCGGGAGGGGCGTCACAGGGAGTTTCCAGGGAAACACTGCAGCAGATGGCCCGCCTGGCTAAGCTACACTGTTACATCTGCAGCACGGCTTGGGGAGAGGGTATATTTTTAGAAAAATCTCTGCTCTCTCAGATCCAGCTAGTTCTGATATCTTTTTTCCCCTCCCTTTTAATCAACGTCTTAAATTCTCCCTGACTTCTATTTCTGGAAATGAGGTTTCTATTTTTATTGCAGAGACATGATGGGAAGGATCCCAAGCCACTAACCAATGTCACACCCTACGTGCGCCCCATTTTCTTTCAAATTCCCTCCCCTCTCTCCGCCCGTTACATTATGCAGGCTGTCAAGGTGGTCGGAGGAATACAAGGGCAAATGTTGCTAGGGTAACAGGACTGAAAACCCGTTTGCAGAAGCAGATGCTTTATAACCTGGGGTTTCCCTCATTTGCATTTAAAGGTTCCTGAGCAATAGCCTCAACACAAGCCAAGTCCTTGAAGCTAAGATGAGGGAACTTTTTTTTTTTTAAACTATCTCTTGATAAGTCATTGAGCAACTTGTACTGCACGGTTGAATAAGACGCAGGAAAAATACCCGGGGCTAATAACCCCCTGCACGAATAGCAGAGCTGGTGCATTAAAGAGCAGCCCCTCCCTCCCACCGCTTTCTCATCTTAAACCCTGTGAGGAATGAGGAATTCCCTCGTCTTTTTTCTTCCAGGATTGCCCTTCACAGCATTCTCAAAGGTTAAACTCCTGGCAACCTGAGGTGTCTGTCTCCTTGGTGATCTAGGAAGCTTCAGTGCGCATTGGTCCCTGGCAACACTCAGATTTGAAGCTAGTGGAAAAATCCCATAGGCTCATTGAAGTTTAGGAATTTCAATATTATTAAAGAAGTAAATCAACGAGATTTCACAGCTGCCTTTGACAACCATTTAGAGGATCCGATCACTGCATTTGACACAACCTAGATGTACTTCCAAGAATGGACTCCAGTAACCAAGCAGCCGAAACTGCACTTTGCCCGCTTGCTTCTTTAAAGAAAGAATTTGAACCATGATTCTTTCAAATGAAACATACTAAGTATATCCCAGTGTTTCAGCTCCACTGTAAAGAGCTCTCAAATGTGTATGAGCAGAGCGGGAAAATGGAAGTTTGGAACCCATGCAAAAAGGCAGATTCATACATGCTTTGAACAGTCACACGATCTGCAAACTGTGTGATGTATGGTTGTTGAGAAGAAAAGCCTAAGAGTGAGAAATGACAGAGTAACGGATAAGAAAGCACCCATTCCTGGTGGAACATTTCAGTTGGTTTTGAAATGATTTTGTCAATGAGCTGCTCCCTGCTCCGAAAACCTGAATGCGGATTTCTTTGTTTTCCTGCCAAAGCTGATGAAACCTCAGCATGTAAAGGAGAGAAGAGAGCTGTCTTAGGGACTGGAGATGGTGTTGACTGGCACACGGGTACCATTTTCTGACCTTCGTTTGTGACGGCAGAAAGAAGCACCATATTGCCAACTACTGCGTCATGTCGCTCAGAGGTGAATCTCGAAATCACAACAAATACAAGTTTAAACATACTTAGAAATCATGACTTTTATGAGAACAACCAAATTTTAATAAATTTTTGAAATCATCTTTCTGAATCACTTAACACCAAAAGCTACCTCCTTCTTTACCCACATTACCAAATTTTTAATAAGTCATATTCTAGTGTCCCCCAGCACAGGGGCTGGCAGAAAGCATACACTCAGTGAATGTCTCCTGACTCTGAATCCGTCACTACCAAGGATGCTAACATGCACTCCCATTATGAATAAGGACCTTGAACACCAAGGGAAGTCCTGCCCTTCCTCCCTGGAATAAATGAAGAATGGTTATTGATTCTGTGCCAAAAGAGATTCAGGCTCATTCTGTATCCTTTAACCTCTAAATACTGTCAAAGGCAGGCCTCAAATACTGTGCTACTGTGCTTCTCAATACATGCAACAAAGAAGTAACTCACAGAAAAGTTAGCATTGGAAGGGACCACAAAAATCATCTGACTCAGCACCTTCTTTTCACAGATGAGGACACCACAGGCCACAGGAAGCAAGCAAGCCCCTGCCTCCCTGGAGACCAGAGGACAAAAAGCATTACTAGATGGCATTTCTTACTGACAGCGCAGGGACCAACGTGGCTGCCCAGTACTGTTGACTGAAAAAAAATGCACAACCTGAAAGTCGACAGTTAGGTTTTATTCGGCGGACTTTCTGAGCACTCGAACCTGGGAGGCAGCCTCTCAGATCGCTCTGAGGGGCTGCTCTGAGGAGGTAAGGGAGGAGGAGTTTTTTTACGACTCTTTAGGGGCCTTCAGTAACCATAAGTTTGTTTTCTATGTCTGTGAGTCTGTTTCTGTTTTGTAAATAAGTTCATTTTTATCTTTTTTTTTAGATTTCACATATAAGTGATAGCATATGGTATTTGTCTTTCTCTGACTTACTTTACTTAGCATGATAATCTTTAAGTCCATCTAGGTTGCTACAAATGGCATTATTTCATTCTTTTTTTTAATGGCTGAGCAATATGCCATGGTATATATATACTACATCTCCTTTTCACCAGTCATTTGTCGATGGACACCAGGTGGCTCTTTTTGATAGATCCTGTATTCACCAATTTAACTGTTTGTATTAAGAATTACTGACTGGCTATCACATATTAGGTATGTAAAAACTCAAAAAACAGTCATGGGTAACCTCATACTTTCCTAATCATGTATGTAAACAAGAATAATTCTGCAGAACTAAAAGCTCTAGAAATTATCTTGTTTGAGCAGTGGCTAGATCTCTGAGGTACTCTGGGGTTTTTCAAAGAGCTCATTTTATGATGAATAGTGTTACAAGACACTGTTATTATAAAGATGATAACAAAGCTTACAGAGTGCAAAGAATCGGTCTGTTCAGAAAAATTCAGAAATCCTTCAATAGTTATAAAATTTGCTTTCTAAGCCCAGTGGATTTGTGAAACTGAACTCTTAGAATGAAAATAATTTAAAATAGAAAAGGTACGCAAAGATGAGATGTATATCAAAGTTCTTGGTAAACCATAAAGTAGTCTGCTGACATTTTCTACAGTGCCATCTAAGAAAGTCATTTAAACATAGAGTTTCTTTAAGACTCTTTAGGGCCTCTGATGAGGTGATACATGCACATAGTGAGCCTCTACCAAGTAAGTATTAGAGGCAGTAGATTCAGATTTTTTCACTTAGTACTGTTTAACCTTGGGGAAACTGCTTACCCTCTCTGAACCACAGGGTCCTCATGTTTAAAATCCTAGCAGGTTCCTCACAGGTGTGTGGCGATTTAATGAGATGAGGAGTGTAAATCACTAGTGGGGTGTCTGACACACAACAAATGTGCAGAGGTATAAACTGTAGGGTGCGGATCTCCAGCCTACTCTCAGTATGGCCCCAGAGGTGTTAACGGCCAGAATCTGTTCTGACTTGTCAGTGTCCAGTCTACACTGGGTGGTTAAAACAGGTGAGCATCATTCTGACTCATACCTCCAGCAGGCAGTGACTCACTACCTTTTGTGACCACACAGCTATTCTTGCTGAGTTTTACAGAAGAAGAAGAAATTCGTGAAATGCTGCCCTACACAAATCTATGACGTTATAATTTACTCCTAAGGTAAGAGTGTCGGATTTAGCCCAGTAAAATATGAGCTTCAGACAAACAACATAGATTTTTGGTATAAATAAGCATAAGATAGAATTATGTTAAACTATTCATTGTTGATGTGAAATTCCAGTCTGATTGTGTGTCCTATATTGTATCCAGCGACCTTTCGCTAAGAGAAAATGTCAAGTTTGTTTAAAACGCCTACCAGGAAGATCTGGAGGTAGAGAAAGAGAGTAGAGCCTTTGGCCAAATAGAAATGTCCCCAAACTGATAATTTCCATAGCATTTATCCCATTCTGCCTTCTTTCATGTATACCATTTTAGCTGTTTCCTTCATTAGGCGGTGAGTTACAGGATCCGTGGGGACTGACCATCTTATTTCCTACACAGTGCTTGGACACTGAAAGCATCCAGCAGGTTTGCTCTGTTTTGTTTTGTTTTAAGTGAATTAAGCTCAACCATTGCGTTTCTGACTTTGGTTTTTAAAAAATAAACATGTTCTTTTACAGAAAATTTGAAGAAAGCGAAGACATAGAAGGAAAAAAGCCATTGTGATGCTAATATTCAAAGAAAAGCAATACTAATATTTACATTAGCTACCAGTCATATGAGAATTAAATCGTTTTTTACAGCATGATTTTAGCTGATAATTAAATTTATAGGTAATACCTATTCAACCAGTTCATTTTTTTTCTAGTTTTACTGTACTGAAAATGATGTGATAAACATGCTTAAAGATCAGTCTTTGAATAGGTCTCAAACTCATTATTTGAAGAACAGTTGACCCTTGAACAACGTGGATTTAAACTGGGTCCACTTACATGCAGATTTTTTTCAATAAATATACTGGAAAATTTTTGGAGATTTCTGACAATTTGGAAAAACTCAAGGGTCAACTGTACTTACAAATCAGGAGTATCGCTGAGTGGAGATCTTGCCACTGCCATGGACGGAATGGCTATATCCCCCCCCAAATCCACATGCGAAAGCCCTAAAGGGATGGTATTGGGAGCGGGCACCTGTGGGAGGTAATGATGTCAGGAGGGTGGAGCCCCATGGTGGGGTTAGTGTTCTTATAGGAAGAGGACTGGCCCTTTCTCTTTCTCCTGTTAGAGGATCTAAGGAGAAAACAGCCATCTGCAAGGAGGAATAAGGCCCTTACCAGACACTGGATCTGCCAGTGCCTCGATCTTGGACTTCATAGCCTCCAAGACCGTGTGTTTTGTTTAAGCCGCCCAGTCTATGATAATTTGTTACAGCAGCCTAACCTAAGACACTACCCAAGGGCAGATTTCCTCTGCAGCATCAGTGACTTCAAAATTGCCTTATAAATAGATAGAAAACCTGAACAGAGAATCACCACAGAAGAGTTATTCAGGGAAGACAGAGGTCTAGCCCCTCACCCCACTCACCCCAAGGTACCAAGCCCAGATGGTTTTATTACTACTTCTAAACTCTCAAGAGCTGATAATAACTCCAATATTTAAACTGTTCCAGAGTTTAGACTATGACACTTCACGATTCATTTTACCAAGTCAACAAACCCTGCTACGACTCATGGTACAACCCAAATTTAAAATAATCTCAGCTATGAATGTAGAAGAGCTCTAAAGAAAATTAGCAAATTAAAAATGACCATGTGGCTAAGGAATAAAATAAGAGCCAATAAGATTTATGTCAAGAATAAGTTGACACCAATGAGGAACTAGATTTATCATTGCCACCAAGCTCACAACTTAAATAGATCAAAGAAGAAAAAATTATATGCTTCTCTTGATGATGCCAGGAAAATCATTTGATAAAATTCAAAGTCCAGTCCTGGTAATAACCCTAAGTGAAGAGTTCAAAAAAAAAATTTGTTTGATGTAATAAAATGTAACCAGTGGAAGACTATGGCAAGCATTGTATTGGCACTGTCCGATATGGTAGCTACCAGTCACATTTGGCTGTTTAATTTTTAATTAAAATTAAATAAAATTAAAATGTTCATTTTTCAGTCATTCTAGCCACATTCCACGCGCCCAATGGAGCGAATGACTACCACACTGGAGAGCTCAGATGCGGAGCATTTCCAACAACATAACAAGTTCTGTTTTGACGGTGCTGTTACAGAAAATCTAGGGCCCGTTCCCAGGTATGCATACGTGGCGTTGTAAAAATTTATTGAGCTAACTTTATTGAGGGCTCCTAAAATTCCAAGAGCTATTTTAAGTGTTTTATATGTACATATTCTCTTATTTAATCCTCATAAGGTACAATATATATTAATTATTATCATTTTCTCCATTTTACAACTGTGAAATCAGTAGACTAGAAAAAGAGATTAAATAAATCAAACCTTACATGATTTTCAAGTGGCAGATCTGGGATTCAAATCTGGGAAGTCTGACTCTAGAAGCACCCTGTGCTTTTAACTGAAGCTGTAGAGCAGCCCGGGGTTAAAGGTGGTACTTCAAATGACTGGGAAAAAGGCAAAATGCTCACTAAACTGTGTTATGGCAAATGGCTATCCATTTGGGAGAAACATTAACTTAAGTATGTTCTTTACACAATTTAAAAGATATAGCCATAAACATATAAAATTGGTAAAAAAAATAAAATTGTAAACACTCAAGTCATAAATTAAGCTTTTGGAGAAAAGCATAGTATTTTCGCACTCTTGGGGACAGTCTGGCAGGGAGGCAGTTTCTAAAGAAAACAGAAAACTCAGCAACTTTACATAAAGAGATTGATCACTTTAAGTAAAAATTAAAAGCTGCTGTAGTGATGAAAGACACCATAATCAAGCTTAAAAGACAGCAACAAAGTGGTGGAAAAATATTTGAAACAAAAATAAAGTATTCATTTTCATGAAGAGGTTACATAAATCTGTTAGAAAAAGACAAACAGGTCTGTCAAAAAAATAGATAAACAATATGGGCAAATACCTCCCTAAAGAAGAAATACAGATGACCAAGAAAAATATGAAAGGATATTCAAATTCACTGATAATCAGAGAAATGCAGAATTAAACAAGATACCATAATTCGCCCATTAGACGGGACAATTTTCAAAGGGAAATTATATGCAGTGTTACATAGTGGGTGTACACGGAACTCCTCATAAACCAAGGGTAACTTGATACGCTCCAGAGGGTAATGTCTATCAGATCTTAAATTGAGGATGTCTTTGGCCCAGCAACTCGACTTTTGGGAATCTAACATGTCGCACAAATTTACACACAAGGGATATCCTTTGCATGGCAACACTGTTTATAAAATGAAAACTGTAAACAACTAAATGCCTATCAATTATTATGATTAAATAAACCATGCTTTATCCGCACTATGACTTAAGAGGCATTCCTTTCCAAGAATGAAATGCATGTCCCAGACACTTGGAACGATTTCTAACATACATTATTTATGTGAAAAAGCCAAAAAAAAAAAAAAGACGCTTCTCCCAGCCCTCCAATTTATCTGTGCTTATAACTTAGCAACACAAAGAGCTGGAAGAATACACACCAAAAAGGATATCTCTGAGAAATGTGATTTGGAAGAGGATTACTCCGGGGGAAAAAAAAAAGAAAGCTTAGGTTTTCTTTTTACTTACTAAACTTAGATATTATTTTAATGTTTTACAAAGAGGATGCATTAATATTGTGATCAAATCAAAGAGAGGGAAAAACCCACAACAAATGTACTTAATAATAAACTGGTGCCTAGTACGTCTGTCCTGTCTTTCCTCATCTAATTCCTCATCCCCCTTTTTTGGACAGATGGTCTATGAGGAAAGAGAGAACATCACAGGAATGATCTGCCCCAGGCTCCTGCTATAACCGAGCGAAGGCTGAGATCAGCAGGTATCAGTGACTCTGAGACCCTCTTTCTGCAAACAGGGTTTTGTAAATATCTTCAATGGTTTGTGTCAAATCTTAGGAGCAGTGGCTACTACAGCAGCTCAATGAGGTGGTCCACAGGCTTGGAGGAAGAAAATTCATTTGGTGTGTGCTTTCAGCCACTGTGGCATTTTAGTGATGAAGGTCATCTTTTGAGTCTGGGATGGGGCTGCTTTGTGGCCCTAGACAATCCCAGACTCTAAAAGTAGTTTTGCCTGGCAGAGGGTGAGGGGAAGAGACATCTTTTAAGTGCAGTTCTCAAAGGACGGTGCAGGGATTTCTGACCGATCCCCAGGACACTGTCGGGGCGTCTGTGAGGTCAGCACTGTCTTCGTGACAATACTAAGATGTTATTGGCCTGTTTCACGCTCGCTGTGTAACAGATCCACAGTGGAATTTTCCTGCAGCTACAGAACAGGCGATGATGTCATTGCTCTGGGTATTATTCTTCTGCTTTAGACTTTTCTCAGCTTTCACTTCTAACACGAAAAAAAATGATAGAACCCACAGTTTAAAAACTCTTTAGGGTCTTGGAGCATACAGGCTCTGAGACCAAAATTTTAAGTATTGCTGCTTTACAGCATCTTTAAGAATTAGGATACATTCCAGCTTCATTCATAATTTCTTCAGTGATGGATCCTTACGAAATACTTCCTAATCATTGTGTTTATCATACTGTGTAGAAACCACGGGGAGATGTTCACTAACGGAAGAAAAATCTGAAGAACCAAAATGTCATAGTCTCAGAATTGAGAAGGACCATTCTCTCCTTCAGCAGGTTTACCCCAGTTTACTTCCTGCCCCGGATAACAGCCATGAGACCCAGAAAATAAAGGTAAGTTTCTCATTTTGCCTATGAAACTTTCACTGAAACACATGAAACTTGCCTCCACCCCTTCCCTAAGGTCACTTGATACCAAAGAAAGAAAAAACCAAAATCACATGAGGATGATCTCCAAGTAAATGAGGTTTTGCTCATTTAATTAAAAAATGTTATTTCTCAAAATAACCTCCTTCCAATAGCTTTCCCTAAATAACCATTTGCGGAAGAAAATGTAGTAATATGGAACTGTACACTTTGAATGGGTGCATTTTATGGTATGAGAATTTTATCAACAGAGCTCTAAAAAACACAGTGAGATGAACTTTTCCTTGCTCTTCTATTGATCAATCTTTTAAATGTAATACTGGCATTTCTGTTTTAGTGCAAAAATTAGTAACAGTGATGATTATGGAACATATAGTCTGTTAGGCATTCGTTGTTAGAATGGTCTATATAAAGGAACTCATTTAATGCAAACAACATCCTTAAGCCATAGATAACATTAGAATCTAGATATTTCAGATGAGGAAATTAAGTAGAGAAGTCATTTCCTGACATTATGTAGTTAGTAAATGACAGCGATCAGATACAAATTCAGACTTTCATTGCAAAGTCCATGATTTTATTTAGGCTCTGTGTTTACTTTGCACCCCTTTGCAGGATAAACTATGCTATGCATGCTTGTTATGAAAAACTCAGACAATATTGAAAGATATTTATGAGAAAGCAAAAAATGTCAATACTGCTTTGTCAATATCATTGTTCATTTTGAGGGGCATTCGTATTACATATGTTATTATATGTTATATGTGATCATTATATATAAAATTACAGTACATTCAAATTTCCTCACGTTAACATTAGACATACCTTCATTTAATGATGTATTTATTGTATTTCTCATGTCCACACAGGTCTGCTTTCTTGTGCATTTAGGCTGTTGCCAGTTTTCCCCCATTAAACACCATCTTTTACCGCATCTCTGATGATACTACTTAGAACAAATTATTTTATGGAATAGCTCTATTTTCGTAGTCAAAGAGGAAAAAAAAACCACTTTATATGCCCACCAGCAATGTTTGAGTACCCATTTCCTTACCACATTGGTTACACTGAACAATTTTATTCCCTCTGCCAACATAAGTGAAAAATGATTCCTTAATGGTTTCATCTATTTCTAACATAGTTAAGAAATGACACCAAATAGGGTCATTTAAGAATTACTCACCGAGCACATGTAGACATGAGACAGACGGGGGCATGGTTTCTCATGTCTCGTTCCCTAACCCATCTGTTTGTCTTCCCACTAGGGCAACTCCAAGTCCCTTAAGACATGAGGACAGCACTGTGTGGGTGAATCAACGGGATGTTCCTTCCCAGAAAGCGAGTGAGCACGTCTGTTTAACGTGGTATAATTAGGAAGCGTTCAGAGCCGTATGAGGAGTGAAAAATTACTATTCTAATGGTCTGGAGAAGTGAGTTTCTCTCCACTGAAATCCTGTTCACCATGAACGATTGGCCTAGAAACCACCCCCTGCTGTGCTGAGTCAAACAGCCAGGTATTTTTAACCTGGGCTTCCTTTTTCTCAAACTGTCTAATTGGATTTAAAATCTGGCATTAGACAGAAATAGCAAACTGGCATCACAGGAAGGATCCGCATATGCTGGTAGAATGTTTCCATAGTTTTGCTAGATTTAATCACATTTCATTCATAAAGATTAGCTAAAAACAAATGAAATAGACTTTTCTTTCCCCCAAAGGATCTGGCAGGAATAGAGTAGTAGGTTGGGAGTAGGGCAGAGGTGTTGGACAGGGTAGGCTGGGAGCCTGCTTTGCTACAACTCAAGTAACTAAAATTCCTGGAAGAAAAAAAACAAAGCAAGCGGCATTAAGCTTTGGATTCAGTGGTCTTCCAGAATCTCAAGGTAGGTGTTTTGCTTTTTCTGTCACTTTTTTTTTTTTTTGTCATGACATTAGCCTTGCATTTTTGTTATAAAATATTGGAAAGCGATAATATAAAGAAAACACTTAAAATTACCTGTAATTTCACATCCCAGAAACCATCATGTTTTAATGGATTTCTTCCTCCAAAAAGTGGTGTTGTTTATTTTAAAAAACAAAATGTCACTTTCCATCCCTCTGACAACTACACATTACATGGAAAAAGGGGACCCAGTAGCACTTGTAATAGTGACGCTAGCACTGAAGTAAGCAGTACACGTTTACTGGCGGAAGAGATGGATTCAGGTAGAAGTCCCGGATGCCACTACTTTAGCCACACCTAGCTTTCCTTTCACAATCATTACGATGATAATTCTGGTCCTGGAGAAGCATTGTCTTGATAGTAATAAGAATAGCAATTGGTTATAGAGAAGGCAGTATTCAGGAAAAAAGAAAACAAAAGAATCTTCAGTCTGTTTTAGATAGTGAAGATCTACAGATTTAAAAGCCAAGTGTTTAAGAAATTGAGAATGTATAGCAGTATTGGACTCCAATAATCTCCATTTCCCCTTCTGTGCCCCCATTGTAATCCAACAAGTTTCTAAATCAATAGCCGACTTAGCTGTGTATCCCCCGAATTCCCTTGGGAGGGCTTCACGAGACCCATGAAATCTGAGGGACCCACTGGATAAGCGTATGACTCTCCAAGATGCGGTGGGGGGCACATGGGCATTTGTGAACCCTGCCACCAAAAGACGTGGGTCACAAAGTGCTTTTCCATCACCCGCCCCCCCCCCCGCAATCAAACTGGTTCTAATTATTTTAAAACCACCTTTAGTTCTACCGTTTTTGCATTAGGTTTAATTTGTGCATTCTTTATTCTTGTCTTTCTTAAAATCTTGTCAGTGGGGCACGGTCTTGACAAAGCAGACCCAGAAACGCCCACCCTGCCAAGCCAGCAGTCCACCCGGTCAGCCGCCCTCAGTCATGGGGATTCTTACCTTCCTCAGCAAAAGTAAGGAGGGTGATTTGCACTAATAGGCAAATGCCTGATTTTCCTAAAAGACCATCTAGTGAATGAAATGACTCTTGAGTCTGTTCCTTTTTTCCTTTACAGTGCAGGAGAGGTCATGCTACTTTTTGCCAAGGCCATAGAGCAAAAAAAAAGAATAGCATTTTGAAAAATACCCTTGTACTTGATTTCTCATTCACAAAAAAATTCATTTATTTCTGATCTCAAATTTCTGTATGAAAAAATTTTTATAATCCCAAATCTCTTATCATCTTATAATTCTGCCCCCCAGATGGTAATTTGTATGGTCACAGAATCACTGAGAAAAAAGTGTTGAACTCCTATGTCTGGTTTCTGCGTGCGGTTCTTTACATCTGTTCTTTCTAACCTCTGCAACTCCACTCCGTCAAGATTTACTAAATAATATGCAGTGGCCTCTTTTGATGACGTAAGTAATGTAGAATCAGTGCAGGGATATTGGTAAAATGAAGGAAGATCAAAAAGAGAATAATTTTAATTGCACCAGAGATGCCATTCTTGTTAACGTTTTAATGTGTTTCCTTCCACTGTAGTTCTAAGCATCTAAGCTATTCATAACGATGACTGCTTTACAGCACACCATGTGTACATTCTCAAAGTGGCATTTAAAGCTTGCATAGTATTTCACTTATTTATTCACCCCAAATCCAGTCATTCATTCAGTTTTGTTTTATATTTGTTTCCACACGTTTTCCACAATAAAACTAGTACTTCGGTGATCATCCTCATGGATGTAATTCGGAAGACATTTCTGATTAAGAAAGTCATTCTTAAAAAAATAAAGTATCTTTGCTGGTACGAAATAGTTCAATTTCTAAATGAGAGACACTGAATAATTTGCAAAATTATCATGAGATAGAACACATGCAAAAGAGTATATTCAAGGTGATTAAAGTCTTCACTCTAACCATAATTTATGTCAGTGGGTTTCAGTTTATTTATTCTTACAATTCATTGAGGATACAGCTAACATTTTTAAAGATCCTCTAGCATCTCAGGCACTGTTCGATATTTTCACAAGTATTATTTATCATTTGGTTCTCATAAGTTATTATATAACTTATTATACAGATCCTATTATCCTCAGCTTGCAAATAAGACTGTGGTCCAGTTAACAAGCAAAGTCATCTGTTTTTGTGGCAGTCATGACTAAAAGCTACTCTGACAGGTGTAGGGTTGCCGTGAGCTTTCTCTATGACAATAAGTGTGATTAATGCCTGTGTCACAAATGCGCTCCTATTTTTTTGTTTTTCACGGATTAGTTCTGATCCACAGACTAAGCAAAAATGATACATTTCTGTACAGCCACCCTGTTAATGATGTCATAACTAGAGCAATCTTGTTAAAACAGAAGCCTGATCGTGTCACTCATCTGCACAGAATCTTCAAGGTTTGCTATCGTGGGCTGACAGCTGAGGTCACTGCAAGAAAGGGTGCACGTAACCGGGCAGCCTGTACTCCCCGCCCTGACCTTTCCAACCTCATCGCCACCACCCCTGCACTGCAGCCACTCTGCTATCTCTTCTTCAAACATGCCCCACCCATTCCTGCCTTGGTACTTGCTGTGTCCCCTCCCCATGTGGCTTTCCTCCACATATCTACACGGATGACCCATTCAGCTCCTTCAAACCATTGCTAAAAATATTGTATCCTTAATATCCTGCTCACTGGGTTTAAAATGTCCACACTTATACCCCAGTCTGCCTGATTCCTGCTTTCTTCTGCTTCCTCTGTGGCCCCATCCCAGAACTCTCATCTCTTCCTAGTTCATCTTTTTTTTGATTAATTTTTATTTTTACTTTTTGGGGGAGTAATTAGGTTTATTTTATTTATTTTAGTGGAGGGACTGGGGATTGAACCCAGGACCTCATGCATGCTAAGCACATGCTGTACCACTGAGCTATACCCTCCCCGCTAGTTCTTCTGATCAAGCTTCCAGGTAGATGTAGTTCCATAGAACAGAGACCGCCGTTTCCTTCCCTGCTACTTTCCTGGCTCAGGCAGGCACACAATAAATACTCACTTAATAAATGAATGACACAGGGAAAAAGTAAGAAAAAATTACTGAAGTTCTATTAATGATATCGAAACTCACCCCCTACAAACTCAACACTCCCTACTTCCGCTTCTCGCTCTTTCCTCCTCCTTTTTTTCCCTGCTACCTGCTTTACTGTCTCGCACATCTGCTCCCCTGCATCTAGTTCTTTAGAAGGAACTGGCATGCTCCCGGCTTCCCAAGAGTCCCCAACACGTGTGACATTCAGGCTGCACTCAGGACCACACAGCCAGTAAAAAAGCCGGCGATAGAAGGCAAATTCCAGTGCTGGATGCACTAAAGCACACTGTCACCTGTAACTTGAGAGTCATGAAGGGTTTTAAAAAGATCAACTCTATCAGTGGCCTTTCTAGGACATTTTGGATTGATGGGAAAAACAAGTTTAAAAGTACCTCATGGGGAGGGTAGAGCTGTGGTAGAGCGTGTGCTTAGCATGCATGAGGTTTCAATCCCCAGTACTGCCATTAAAAAATAAATAAATGAACATAATTACCTCCCCCCCAAAATTAAAAAAATTAAAAATAAACTTTTAAAAAGTACATCTATAAACAAGGTCCTAGGGAATTTATATTCAGTACCTTGTAATAACTTATGTGTGTATAAATGGAATCACTATGCTGAAACTGACAACGTTGTAAACCAACTACACTTCAATAAAACAATAAAATAAAAAACAAGTAAAAGTACCTCTATAGAACTATACAGCAAAAAATCAGTCTGATTGGAAAATGGGCAGAGGATCTGAATAGACACTTTTTTTTTTCCAAAGAAGGCATACTAACAGCCAACAGGTACATGAGAAGGTGCTCAATATCATTAATCATCAGAGAAATACAACTCAAAACCACCACGAGCTATGACCCCACACCTGTTATAATAGTTATTATCAAAAAGACAAGAAAATGAACAAATGTTGACAAGGCTGTGGAGAAAAGGAATGTCTGCACACTGTTGGTGAAAATACAAATTGGTGCAGACAGATACTGCGGAAATCAGTGTGGGGGTTCCTCAGGAAGTAAAAAGTAGAACTACCCTATGACCCAGCAATTTTACTTCTGGGTATGTATCCAAAACAAAAATAAGAACAAAGACACTAACTTGAATAGAGATCTGTATGCAGGGTTCACTGCAACGTTATTTTCAACAGCTGCCAAGACAAAGAAGCAACCTGCCCACTGATGGATTAATGGATAGAGAAGGTACGGTATATATACAACAGAATTTTATTCAGCTGTGAAAAAGAAGGGCACTTTGCTACTTGTGACAACATGGATGGACCTTGAGGGTATCATGCGAAGTGAAGTAAGTCAGACAGAGAAAGGCAAATACGACATGGTCTCACTGACATGTGGAATCTAAACAAACCAAAAAAAGACAAACACACACACACAAACCAAGCTCACAGATATGAAGAACACATTGGCGCTTGCCAGAGATGGGGGTTGGCGAACTGGGTAAGGGGGGATCAAAAGGAACACACTTCTAATTATAAGATAAATAAGCCTTGGGGATGTAATGTATACATGGTGACCATACTTAATAACGCCGTATTGCATACTTGAAAGCTGCTAGGCGAGTAGATCTTAAAAGTTGTCATCACAAGAAAAAAAAAAAACATTTGTAACTATATATAGGGCAGATGTTCACTAGACTTATTGTGATGCTCATTCCACAGCATATAGAAATATCAAATCATTATGTGGTATACCCAGAAACTAATGTTATAGGTCAATTATACCTCAATGCAAAAATGTAAAAACAAAAATACCTTGAATCGTCCTTAAACCTTTTTAATACAAAGAAAAGAGATGGACAAAGATCCTTTTCCCCTGGTGTTCCATATTATCAGTATTTTAAAAGACGCCTGGTAGGAGCTTTCTTTGCTTTCAGTCAAGCTGACTGCATTTTGCCCACTCAGACCACAACCATGAGAAATTAACACTCTGCACATTGATGGATATGCAGCAAATAAAGTCCCTTTCAGAGATGAGAATTTTTATATGAGCAATGTCTCTTATTAACAAGAGATTTTTACAGTATATTTTCAAAACGAACTTTCAGTAGGACTGAAGCCGTCAGCCTTGCTACTGTGACATCCAGGTGGATTTCTTCAGGTCCCTTCAAGTGATGCCGCAGGGTTCTGCTGGAATCACTTGGATGATAAATACACCAATGGTGCTTCTAAGTAGTACAATTTGATGTATTTGACAAATTCGGACCCTGTCTTTTCCTATAGTTTGTTTAAATTAGGTGACGTTGGAATCCCCCCCGCCAGTGTTTACGGTGCTGCTTAATTAGTCATTGCTATTCACAGGACTCGGATTTTAGGAGTTACCAGGAACACTACCACGGACAACAACAGGACTTAAAAAGGTAACAGACCATTTCATGTGAAAGTAATTCCCTCATCACTGCAGAGATTCAACTCAAGATTGTAAAATCAGCTGTTAGGGATATAATTTAGGCATGGGGAGAGGGTGAGAATATATAAATGATCAACTTCTTTTGATTCAGATTCCATAGAATTGTGTTGGAAAGGCAACTGTTATAAATAAATTGCATCATATTTTTTCGTTAAAGCCGTGGCAGTTTTAGTCCATCTAGAGCTTTAATGGCAGAATCTGGGACCTGCTGTGGGATAGCAATTTAGGCTGGATGCTGGTTGAATCTGATGCATGGACCGCACACTTCTATTTACTCCCCATTCTGAAAAAGCCACTAAAAGAGCAACGAAAAGCTAAAATTGAGTATAAACTCACAAGGACAAAGCAAACAAAAGGACATGTACCAATGGATACAAATTTTAGCAATCTTATGAAAGATAAAGGGACAGGCATCTAAGTGGCACCAGATTGATTACAATGGAGGCAAGCCTCCACCCAGCGCCAGCAGACAGGTATGCAGACAAGGTCCAAGCAAGACTGGCTGGACTCTATCCAGGAAAGGCTCAGAACCCAAAGGCAGCACTTTTCCCTGAAGGCATGGGATAAGTCATGTGGAGACAACAAGAGAATTGGTTGAAAAGTCTGTGGACGGTGTTAGACCACCTGGTTCTTCTCTGATACTGAACAGCAAGGTGACTTACATGATCACCTTCTCCCTAACAGCCTGGAGCTCTTACCTCTGAAGAAGTTGAGTCAATGAAGCATCATGTTCCACACAACAGGCACAGGAAGTGTCACGGGTGATGCGGGTCGGGGGAGACAAATTGAAAACGGGATGTAGTGAGAACACTACATGCCAGCTCCCTGGTTCTAGAATGCCTGCAGCCAGACTTACAGTCCTCAGGTAGGAAATGGGCAAACTGAATCATCTCAGAGACATACAGCAGATATTTACATTGGAAATGCCTCTTGTAGAAAAGGCAGCTTTCTGCTGATCACCTTGTGACAAGCCCCACTCACTGACAAGCCTTGCTCACACACACACAGGTTCTAAAATGCTTTTCAATGCTGCATTCTTAAATATAAATGGAATGCTGAGATCACCAGTGGATGTGAAGAGCCTTCATTATAAGAGAAAAAGACCTAAACAAACGGGAGGCGGGGTGGGGGGGTGGTGGAATGCAACGGGGAGAAAATTAAGACGAAGTGAAGAGTAGACAAAATATTTTTTAAACATTTTCAAAGTTAAAGAGAGGTGTGGCCTCTTAGACAAGAACAGTATCCGCTCCATGAAATGAAAACTCAGAACACATCAACAAAAAGTGCTCTTGGAAATTAAAAACAGGATACCTAACATAAAAATGCCAGGAGAAGCAATGAAAGATAAAATTGAGACAATTTCCAGGAATTTAATCCCAAAAGATTTAGAAAAAGAGGAGAGAAAAGATCAATCCAGAAGGTCCAGTGACAAACTTAGGAATCCCAGAAAGTGAAACGATAGCTATAAAATGAAGTGAAAGATATCAGCAGGGAAATAAGAAAACCCCTCAGTGGGTCTGCTAAATGCCTTAAACAGTAAGAGGGTAAAAGAGTTATCATTATTAAATTTCAGAATATTTGGGATAAAAATATGTCCAAAAGTTTTCAGGGAGAAAACACATTAAATTCAAAGGATAAAGGATAAGAAAAACAAAGGTGTCAAGAAAATGACAGTAGCGCAAAGTCCTCAAAACTCTAAGAGGAAATGACTTGCAATCTCTATTTTATATTCTGCCCAAATATCAATGAAATGTGACAGTTTAACAAAGACATCTTCAGACACGTGAGGGCTAAAAATGTCTTTCTCAGGCGTGCTTATTTGGAAGCTACTGGAGAATGTGTCAAACAGAGAGTAAAACAAGGAAGGGGAAGACGTGCGATCTGGAAAGCAGGATAATTGTCACGTGCAGCCCCAGGATGATGAGTAAAGAAAGTAACAAGACCACAGCTTCATATAAGCTTAGAAGCATCCAGTTGACATTAGAACCGAAGATGGGGGCTCCTCCGGAGACAACAGAAAGAGACCCTGGCAGGAAAAACAGAAAAAAAAAATTGATGTAGGTTAACTTTATAGATAGGTGTATGACAGAGAAATCGGAATAAATAGGAAAACACCAGTTGCTTTATAGAAAATCAAACAAATGAAAATCTAAAGCAACTATTAACTCCAGAAAAAAAACTAAAGGTTATGCAAGATAAAAGGAGGGATGGCAGGGCACTGCTTGGCTTGGGAGTGAATATTTTCATAGGCATCACAATGTAAACACTAAATAGAAGTTGCAACATAAGTTGAAAAGATGGAGAAAGGTGAAGCTGGACTCATACTAGAATTAACTAAGACTGCATATACAAACTTCCAGAAACAGAACAATAAATGACCATCCTCTTCCTTCGTTTTCAAAATTGTAATACCTCTTCATTAAAGCAACACGATTTAGGAGAAGGAACACAGTCCCGAGAATAAGAGAGCTCTGTCATTAATGAATTACAAGTTGCTTAACTAATGAGAGCATTGATTTCCTTGCCAGTCAAATGGATATGATACTAACCTCAGAAAATATGCGGAAAAATCAAATAACATGTGAAAGCAGAAAACAGATCCACAGTAAATGTTTCATCTTATCCTTTCTTTCAGCTTTAAATTTCTAGATGCTGGAGAAAGAGCCATTATGAAAACATGACATTTTCAGGCAATTGCAGTGTTAAATGTCACCCCAAGGGTAGCTCAGTTATCTTGATTAGAATGTGATGCCCTTCACCAAGAACAGGATGATCAAGCGAAGGTCTTGCCAAGAGCATAAATATGAGCATCGTTTAACCTGCCAAAATATTGCCCAAATCCTCATGTAATACTTGGCCCAGGGATATTCATTCATTCTCAGCAGAATCCTGGATGGGGAGAGGGTGTGTGTGCATGTGTGCACGTGTACACTTAATGATCTCGAAGTACAGGGGAAATGTTCTAGGATGTGGCAAGGTGTGGATCATTCCCTGGGACACGGCCAAGCATTAAGACAGGCATTTGCAACCTTCAGCTCAAATGTCAGAGGGCTCCACCAGTACAAAAAACAGCAGAGGGAAGAAATTAAGGGAAACACAGAAAATGATTTAAGAAACATCAAATATTAGGGAAGAAGTTTTCTAAGGCTTGATTCTGGGCCAGCACCTATTTTTCAGTTTGTTTAGCTGAAATGACTGGTCCCAAGTTCGACAATAAGCCAACAATATATGCATCCCAGATGTTTATGGTTGAAGGTCAAAACTGGAAGGAAACTTAGAGAGAATCTGGTCCAAGCTCTCACTTTCTGAGTAAAGAAGTGATAAACTATACCCAAGGCAAGGAGTCGGGCAAACTCTGGGGTACATGTGTCCAAGGCTAGCTCCAGGGGTGTGCAGACAACATGACTAATTCAGTCACCGAGTCAGCCTTTAACAGTCTGTGAAGTGATGAACACAAAGCCTGGGCAGCCTTCTACAAGTGAAGATAAGGCGAGGAGGCTGAGAACAGATTCCTTTGTCCTTCTGGATGAGCGAGAGAATCTGTAGAGGCTGTGATTTTTTTTTCCCCCTCAGAGAAACAGTGGTTTGATAATATACCTGGTGGAAAACCAGCTTTAGAAACATAGAATTGAGCGATCTCACTCTCAAAACCTCAGTGGAGAAAGCAAAGAGAAAAAGATAAAACAGAATACCACCATGCTAAAACAAGCTCATACTGTAGAGCACAGGGAGCTATACTCAATATCTTGTAGTAATTTAGGATTAAAAAGAATATGAAAACGAATATATGTATGTTCCTGTATGACTGAAGTATTGTGGTATACACCAGAAATTGACACAACATTGTAAACTGACTATATTTTAAAAAAAAGAATACTACCGTGCTAGCACAGAAGAGGAAGACTACACACACTCACCTCTGGTCCACGGATCTTGAGTCTCAAGTTCTAAGCATAGATGATCAATGTTGGCTTTTATCAGAAAGCCCTCCCTGAGGAACATGGGGAGAGCCCGGGGCGGACCTCCCCTTGGTGCCTACAGTCTCATCCGCCTACACCCACATGCTTGCATGACTGCCTCTGTCCTCCCCCAGTGACTGCTCCGGGACTGGGAGCTCCTCCTGCCAGTGAGCTCATCTCATTCGTCATGATTGCTCAAAGCAGAGCCAACCGAAGACACAAAGTCAGACCCAAAAATCTCTTTAATGAACTGAGAGAATGTGGACAGATCGATTGCCTTCCAAAGCCCACGTGCACACACATTATACATACTCATCCTCTCTGCGGGCCCAGAGGAGAGTAGGCATGGTTTTTGCTGCACATTCTTTGCACAGACACGAGCCTAGGAACTTTTCACTCACCTGGCAATGCCAGGGAATGAGTCCTTCCACGTGACCGAGCCGTCCTAGGATCCCATCACCTCAACTGGCAATAGTAAGACCACACTGACTACTTTGCATGGGGTATTTTTGGTAAATACGTTATACAGTTCTTTGACTTGTTAAGCGTGTTCTTTGATGTCTGTCCTAGGATTTATTTCAAGGTCATGACTATCACCATCGAGGACTGAGCTTTGTCACTGATGCACTCGGGACTGCTGTGGTTTTGGAGGCTATCTGTACCCAGACCTAATGGCCTAACATTGTTATACTTTTTTTTCTTCTTTCACTTCCTTTTAATAGATTTTTCGGATTCCTGTCCTATGCTTCTAATGTGAATTGGTAAACCAAGCAGTTCAATATATTAGAATTATGTCAGGTACAAATAGACTTTGACTAAAAGCCAGAACTCATGAGTTTTCACGTTGACCTACTTTAACCATTTAGGGGATTTTGATGCCTCCCTCTTGCTCCCATACTAGATAATCCTGGTACCCAGAGAAGTAACTTTCCCAAGTCCAAGACGTTCCTGAAAATGTTGTTGATAATAGCGTTGACAATGAAATGCCTTCCACTTTAATCACGTTAAATAATTGATCCATTGGTAAACCAAGCCTCCCACGTACTTCCTAGGAATGGCTACACTTACTGAGAAGATGACATTATCAGAACACCTGGGAACTTTTTTTTTTAATTAAAAATTTATTTTATGAGTGTGATTTTTCTCCTGAGAGGAGCTTCTATATTTGCAATAGTCATCTGTAGGAAATCATCTTTTTGTTGTTGTTTTTTCAGAGACATGTATAAAGCAGGACACATTGCAGGAAGTGGTTCTTGTCTAAATGATTCCCAATTAAGAATGTGCTTTGGGAAAAAAATGTTTTCCATTGCTCTTATTTTTCACATGTTTCAAACTAAAGTCTGCATGTACTATATGCATTTACTCCAAATATTAAACAAGGCAAGGAAGAAGAAATTCAGTGGGCGGCTGTTAACGCCACTGCACTGGGGATGTTGAGTCAGATCCTCACTCCTCTCACAGTACTGGGTATCAGGCTGACTTCATTATTTCAGGGGCTGGGGATACCTCTGTTCGCTTGACCTAACAGTGCATGGAAGAAAGATGGGGTTGGGTAGGGCATGACTGGATTCTGGCCACAGAAACAGAGATGAGAACCGGATTACTGCAATCCAGTATGCCACTCTTGCTGTTTTTATGTGAAAATGTGAAACCTCTGAGTTTCCCAGAGTGTAAATGTAACCTCTCAAATCTGAACAGAGTCACTTGTGTGTGCCCTTTATCTGCTGTGCAGATTATGCATGAAGCTTTCCCCTACGGTCACAGTCCAATGCAAAGGAAAACAGAATGGGGTGGGAGTCCGTGCTCAGTTGGGAAAGACAGGGCTGACAAGGATAAAGTAGGAAGCATCCATTAGAGAGACTTAAAGCGTCAAGGGGCTTGGGCTCCTGTCTAGAGGTGAGGAAACGGAGGCTTGGAGATGAGAAGACATTGCTTCTTAAATGCATACATAAGAGAGGAGTCACCAACTGACTTGGTTTCCTAGGACTGTCATGACAAAGTACCACCTACGGGTGGCTTCAATGACAGACATGTATTGTCTCACGGTCCTGGAGGCTAGAAGCCTGAGATGAAGGTGCCCAGAGAGCCAAGCTTTCTCTGAAGATGCTAGGGAAGGATGTCCAGGCCTCTCTCCTAACTCCTGGTCCTTCCTTGCCTGGTGGCCAGTAACTCCAGTCTCCACGTGGCCTTCTAGCATGGACATGTCCATCCCTGCATCCAGTTTCTCCCTTTTTATAAAGATGTCAATCCTACTGGATTAGGGCCCATCCAAATGAACTCACTTTAACTTGATAATCTTTGTAAAGATGCTATCTCCAAGTCCCATTCTGAGCTCCTTGCGGAAAGAACTCCAACATTTCTTTTGGGGGAACCCCATTCAAACCACAACACCGCCTCTGCCAAACCCAGTTTCTCAACTCGCAGACTTACTTCCTGCATGCTGTGTCAGATGTCCAAGCATTGTTTTCCTGATTACAAGCCCCTGGTTGCATCCTGAAGTCAAATGGAAATGATCTGGGGACTCTTTCTTTAGCATCAGCACTCCATTAGCATAGATAATTAAAAGCTAATTGCAGAAGGCATGATTTTTCATTTCTAAAAGCCTGCATTAAGATGGAATAGCCATTTTCCTAGAAGGAATGGGGATTATCCATCACCCTGACACTGAGGGGAATTCCACCAAAAAAAAAGGTAAAAGAAGAGAAGCACTTTATCAACGTGATTCATTATCACCCTGCACGGGGTCACCGTGCTCTGCTTCATTCATCTATTACTGTTTCACACCCACAAAGAGAGGATCCAACCCGAGCTGTGCTATATCAAAAATGGTACATCTCTTCCTAGGAATGAGGCAAATAACAATCAAAACCCCCAACGTTGACAGTCACTCGTTATTTAGAAAGTATTTATTCAAAATATTTATCTGTTTATGTGCCAGGCACTGATCTAAGTGCCTGAGAAACATCAGGGAGCAAAACAAAGAAAAGGTCCTGCCCACGCAGCTTACATTCTTGTTAAATCACTGGTATAGTCTATTTAAAGATGGGAAAAACAGAGCAGGGTAAAAGGGATTGCGTGTTTTGGTGTGTGTACGTGTGTAAGTGACTGCAACTCAGGTGGGTCACTGCCAAGAGAACATTTGAAGAAGGCTGGAAGGAAGTGAGGAGGTGAGCCCTGGGTTACCTGGGGAAGAGCTTACTCATGAGAGATGAAGACCCTGAGGTGGGGTCAGGTCTGGTGTGATCCAGAAACAGCAAAACGACCAGTGTGGCTATCAGTGACCCTGATGGCTGAAGACCTGACTGTGTTGTGTTCCGGTGCTGTGTCTGATCAGCCTCTGGGAGCTTCCTTGTCACTCTCCTGCCTCCAAGTCTGAGATCCCTGGACCCTCCTTGACTCTCTCCCTTGGTTGCTGACCAACAATATGAAAAGGGGTGGCAAAGTATAGCAGAAGGGATCATGCTCTGTGGCAGTGGGCACAGTCTCCCTTCTGGCATCCCCATCACCTGCCCAGCGAAATATCTGTCCTATTTTTACAAAATAAAATTGAATTATCTTTTTTCCTGGTTGGTCCAAACACGTTGATAACATAACTGAAACCTGTATTCTGCGGGGGAAGCCAAGTAAATTCTCTACGGGAAAAAGGCTTAACATTACACGTGTCTATGAGAATGTGTCATCCTGCAGCCTACTTACTAACATAAAAAAGAATGTATTGACATCTAAGAAACCCACTGTTGGGAGACAATTGTCCATAGCATCTCCTATCGCTGCACATCTTGTGAATAGATGATCTGATAACTTTGTTCTAGGCTGTTGTTTCCGGAATGTTTGTGGAGTGAAAATCCACTGGAAGTTAGAGATAGTTTCTCCTTCTGAAGTCAAGGGAAGTTTATTAATGTCCAGTAAAATAAAGAGTGTATCTTTCCTCTGGACCAAAGGATGATCAGAGCACTATAAAACTGTGGGGTTCCCACATCTCAGCCTTCCCTTCCCCACTAGGTATATAGGCTCTCTTCCTTTGGCTTTTTGGGAATTGGGTTTTAAGGAACTGTCACAACTGCTCTACTCTGCTACTGCTACTTCTGCAGGAATAAACTGTCCCTCATCTCTGGCCCAGGGGTCTCTTGTCTTCTGCCAGCATCCATGCGACAGACTAGCTTGGTAGATAGCACGTAGGGTAAAACCACAGTTCTTACCTCCACCAGAAAGGATTCTCGAGAGACCTGGAATCATCAATGTTTGCACCCATAGAGACATTCCAAGGGCCACACTGTCTCCAGAACTGTTTTGGTCATATTTCACGGGAGTCTGGGTTTTGATTGCTCTTCAGGGCATGTAGTAAAAATCGTGTTGAGAACACATTATAAAGGGTTAACTGCTCTCAACCTTGCCCAGCCAGCTACTGTCAGGGAGAAACCGAAAAGCTGAAGTGGGACCTCACAGCTGTTGCCTTTATTTGCTCAAGAAAAAGTTCAGAATTTGGATTTCAGTGTGAAAAGAGTCAATAAGATCACGTGAATATTACAATTTGGCCACAGAGGCCGTCCAGATGAACTTGAAGCCTGCTGGGCAGTTAGAAATACTTTTCTCCTTTATTAGAAAGGGTCCTAGAAGAAATACCTGCAAAAGAGAAGAAAATCTTTTTTTTTTTTAAAAGGAGGAAAGAGAAAAAAATTCTTTATAATAATACATTTTGACAAAAGGATTTAGGTCCATTTCCAAAGCTTTTTAGTAGGGGCACATAATGATACAGTCAACTTACCTGATACAAGTGCCTTATGGTTTCTGAACTATGTTGAAAAATATCTATTCAAATAAATGAATGGACCCTTCTTAACTGATTTACTGTTCCGTGTTGAAGAGAAGGCAGGAGTGAAATGTACAGAGGTGTTGTCTGAGAGGCAGGTGGCAATTCATCATGCTGTAATGTTCATTTAACGTGAGTGGCCCCGATGTCTCCCCCTGATCAAGGATCTGCCTGGTCCTTCTGTAACCATGATAAGCCGCATGGCAATCCAGCACTAAAGGAAACCCTGGAGAGCAGAGGATGACTGCATGATCAGGTGAAGTTCTCGGATGAACACAGAGGAGGATCAAGGAAACACAGCCATACTCCTAAGGACTCCGCCTCCCATCAGCACGCCCGCTCAGCTCTTGCCCACGCTACCTTGCTCTCTGGGGAAAAGCAAGCAGTGAGCCTTAAAGAAATGGGGCCAGTCACTATGAGAACCACCAAACTGCCTAAGAAGAAGCAGAAACAAATCGCAAGCACACCTCAGAGGCATCTCGGGTTTAGTTCCAGACACCACAATAAAGCGGATACCGCAATAAAGCCGTCACACAATGTTCCTGGTTTCCCAGTGCACATGAAAGTTGTATTTACACCAGACTGTAGTCTGCCAGGTGCATCTTTCTGTCTAAAAAAGCAATGTGCATACCTTAATTTAAAAATACTTTATCGCTAAAAAATGCTAACCATCATCTGAGCCTTCAGCAAATTGTAATCTTTTTGCAACAGTTAATGTCAAAGACCACTGATCACAAGTCACCTTCACAAATACAATAATGAAAAATGTTTGAAATGGTGCAAGAATGACCGAAACGTGACACAGAGACAGGAAGTGAACAAATGCTGTTGGAAAAATGGCACTGACGGTCTTATTCAATGCAACATGGCCACAAACCTTCAGTTTGTAACAAACGCAGTATCTGTGAAGCATAATAAAGCCAAACGCAATAAAACGCGGAGTCTGCCTGCTGGCAGTATTTTTCAGCTGCCCCAACATGATGGGTATGAACCCAGGCACTTTACATTTGCCTTCTTATTTCATCCTCTCAACAACCCTTTAAGGTAAGTGTTACTATGTCCATTCTACAGGTAAGGAAAGTGAGGCTGAGATCATGTAGCACTGGCACCCTACTAGTTAGATGTAGAGCCACAACTTGGCTCTGTCAGGCTCCACCTGTTCGGCCAATGTTTGCTTTTAACAATTGTATTCACTTCCCATTGCTGCTTTAATAAATTACCATGAACTCAGAGGATGGAAAAAGACAAATTTATGACCTGACGATTCTGCAGGATAGAAATCCGACACGGGTCTCGCTGGGCTAATAGCCAGGAGTGAGCAGGGCTGCCTTCCTTTGTGGAGATCCAGGGCAGTCAGCGAGTCCATCCTGTTGAAGGGGCAGCCCGCATTCCTTGGACCACAGCCCATTCCTCCGCCTTCAACGTCAGCAACATCTTTCTAGCCATTGTGCTTAGTCACATCGCCCTCTGCATCTCTTCTCCCTCCCTCTTTCATTTTTAAGGACCCTTCTGATTACATTGGACCCACATGGATAAACCAGGGTCACCTTCCTTCCCGCTAACTGGCAACTTTAATGCCATTGTCAGCCTTCCTTCTCCTTTGCCCCGTAACCTCTATAGGTTCTGGGGCCGAGGGTGCGGACGTATTTGGCAGGGGCGTGTGGGGTAATTACTTCGCCTACTGCACCAGTCAGACTGAGTGTCAAAACTCATAATCCTGGTCTCAGAACAAGACATTAACTTGTGGCTAAGTTGCTCCAGCCACTTCTTGACCTTGCCTGAGCATGCTGACCTTCAGAGACAGGATATGTCTGCTTGGCGTGTAACATCCTAAAACTCAAGAACACACTTCCCTGCAGTGCATACCCAGAGAGCAGGTCGTGGAGGAAGGATGTCCAAGTACAGGCAACAGGTGGGTGCAATGTCTGCAGAGGCTTTAAAACCAGAATAAACGTGGCTAAAAGTCAATCTGAAAAAGTAAGTTTCTTCTCTATAGCACAGGGAAGTATATTCAATATCTTATAGTAAGCTATAATGAAAAAGAACATGAGAATGAATATATGTAAATATATGTATGTATATGACTGAGACATGATGCTGTACACCAGAAACTGACACGTAGTAACTGACTATACTTCATTTAAAAAAAATAGCCAGTCTGCTTTCTATTATCAACATGGGCTAAGCCAATTCTAAGCCATGTCAGAGACAGACGACTCCTTTTCTCTTGGCTGGACTGCTTTTGAACACCCCTCCCCGCTTCATTCTGCTCCTGTTCCCCAACAAAACCATCCCTTTCTTTCCTGAGAGTAACTCACTTATTCTTCAGCAATGCCTTTGGTCTAAGAGCATCACACAGACTTCTGGAGCAAGATAAATGCCCCATGAATCCCAGACACGTCTCATTGTGCAGGAAGCAAACCTTAAGTGAGAATTATGGATTCGTACCCTCAGGTGATGCTGTGACTTCAAGGATGACCGTGTGTCATTTGTCCTCTAGGTGGGGTGGGGGGGAATCTCAATAACTTTTTTTATTAGGAAAATATAGGTTAACAAAGTTAAAACTGTTTGCTCTTTTTTATTCACATAAATAATTCAAGATAAAATGGCATAAGAAAAGACCCCCCCATTCCTGAGGTCCCTGGCAATATTTACACATCATGCTGTCCGACCCCAAAGGACTGTGTCGTGGAAATCACAAACAGCAGTGGCAGGCAGGCAGGCAAACACCAGTCCACTAACACACCCACCTTTAACCCCTGGGAGGTATTCACGAAGACTCAACAGAGCCATTAAGAGCACGATGTGACAATTTGAACACATAGTCACTCAAGGCAGCACGGCATCACGGAAGGAGGACCAGCCTTGGACCAGCGTGTGGTGTAGACCAGGCACAGTGGTAGCTAAGGCTCTGCCTGTGGAGCTCAGCAGAGGGACTCTGGACAGGACAGAGTGGCTGGGTGTATAGCAAAGGCTGGCAAAGCCAGCCACTGAGGCTGAGATGATCACACCAAGTTCAGGTTGTTTCCAGCACTGACTCTCAAACTAGACTGCATATACAGACTCTCCAAAGGAGCCTGTTAAAATTCAGATTCTGATTCAGTAGGTCTTAGGTGGGGCCTCAGATCCTGCATTTCTAACCAGCTCCCAGGAGGGACCACACTCTGAGTGATGAGGGTCTGCATCTCTGTAGCATGATCGGCAGCTGAAAAAAAGCTCAACTGTAACGTGTGAAAATGTGTGACTCTGCTAACCAACGCACATCATCTCATTTTTTCAGTCTTAGAACAGAAGAATCCATTTCTCTCAGGTGAAGTCTGCATACCCGATGGTACCAGAACTGAGTGTGGTAGCCGGAGGCTTTCCCTGACCGCTTTGAGTTAAAGCCAGGCTGGTTCTCCATACTGTCAGGGACATTCTTTGGGTTCCTGTGAAGTGACTTCTGGAGGCACTGAGCTCAGCACAATCACTGCAGGAAGGGGAGCATTCTGAGATCACGATCTAAAGAAGAACTGGCTTGTGATCACAGAGCCCTTCCTAGCGGAAAGTCAAAGCAGCTTACAGTGAAGCTTAGCGATTTTCCCAACCTATCTATGAAGGCATTTTTAATTTTACCACTGGAGGAACTGTAGCGAGAGGACCCTAACAGTCTTGGTCATTAAATCATTAAATGTTCTCACGAGCTGTCATTGTTGAGGGCAGGCCAAGAAGGCAATGTGTAAAAAAGTGTGACTCGTAGGGAAAGATGAGCAGAGATCAAATGAGTATTAGACCCAGAGTCCACCTGAATTACATTTATAGTTTTACACTCGCTCGTCTCTGAGGGTGGACAGAGCGTTTGGACGATGGAGGCTTCAGCTCCCCCGTATGGACAATAAACATAAGATGAACTCTTGCTGTACTCGGCGGTGCTGTAACTCTGAATGACCATCTACGAACGGTTATGCTCTTCTGACCTTACTTCCAAGTTTGACCCCTAACAGCCACTGGAATCTAGTTTGGGGCAGTGGCTTACAAAACAACTTACTAAGTCATATTTGACAGAAGATGGCTCTGGCAATGATTAGATGCCCCAATCTCTCACCAAAGGCAGAAGGAATTCAGAGGTAACAGAGTAACATCAATACATCCTATTACCTGCTTACAGAAATAAATGCCTTGTTGCTGTCTTTGCTGTGTTTTTATTCCACAGCCTAGTGCCTCAGATGGGGTGTGTGTGTGTGTGTGTGTGTGTGTGTGCACGCGTGCACTTGCACATGCATGTACACTCATGGGAATGCAGAACAAGAATTCAGAAGGGTGGAAGGAGAATTCATCTTTTTCTCAGAGTAAAGAGGCTTAGGAAAAGTGACAAGTGTTCTAGGGAATTTCAATTATTTATTTACACACACAGTGTCTCTGGAATGCCATCTACTAGGTAATAATAGAAGATCATCACACAGAAGGGTCCCTCTGGGAATTCTGCTGCCCACTGCTTCCTTTGATGCCTTCAAGTCAAATAGCATCCAATTCTCAAGATTTCCCAAGAAAGCATCCTTGGAAACCCACCTCCCTGGTGTCTTACCTTAATGTGCAAGTAAGTCTCACTATCATTTTTAAAATTAAATACATGGATACGCTTTAGGAAGGACTTTCAAGTCTACGTTTTATTCCAACTAGGAATAAAAACGAGAAGTGTTGTAGACGGTACTCCATAATGTAACAGCTCTAACCATTCATGCAAAAAACAAGGGCATTTCTTTTGAGGAAAATGTCTTTATCTCTACTAGATATTTGTTCAGCCACCAGATGCTTTTCTTACTTTTTCCACAAACTTTAACATACGTTGAGAAATTAGTAGCTACCCCAGTTTAAATGTTATCATGTCAGAAATCATGTTTATCAAAATCCCTGAAATGTTACAGGCTAAATGGAACTCTTATCAACACAATGCGGAGTTCACAGGAAATTCACGGCAAGAGAAAATGCTTTTGAAAAGGGATATATGATGGGCCTTGATTTTGTTTGGCTTCAGCAAAAATAAAACATCAAAAGTATTACGTTCTAAGATTGCATCCAAATGTACTTTCAGGAAAATGGAAAAATTTGACTAGTTTCAATGAGTTATGAGAAAAGGTCAAAATAAATTTTTAGAGCACGTGTCATAGGAAGTCACTATGCTCTTTCTGGACTACTCCAAAAAGTTACTGAAACAGACAGAATGAAAAATACATATAATACACAATATGTACATACACACACACATACATCCATATACATAAATACAGTATACAATTAGAGAGTTACTAAGTATTTTTTCAAGATCCCACCACCTGCTAAACTAAATGTCCTGTTTGTCTAAGAGAATTGTGACTTGAATGAACACAACGAATACAACAGAAGGTTTAAAGGAAATCACTGTGAGTGACCAGAGAGGAAAAACGGACTGCGTTGGGTTATCTCCTGCATCAGGAGCCTCAGTTCCCAGGCCATCGTCCCACAACATGCCACCCAAACGTTAAAGACCTGGAAAGGATATCAGAATTGACTTACAAGAGCTGGGGGAGTATTTCCTTATCTCTGCCTGGTTGATGGGAAATCACCTTCCTTTAGGGTGGGAGCATCCTTTCCAAATGTGAGTCTGTTCAAGACCTCTCAATTGAGATGAATGAAGACCAAACTCATTAACCCAAAGGCTGGGGGTGGCTGGCACTTTGTTAGTTATTTGACATTTGGTTTGTGAGCACCTTGAATCAGGAAATTGAGTGAAGTTAATGTTGGTGGGAGGCCCAAGAGACAATACTTAACTTTTGCTTGTTGAAATTTATCTGCATTCACTGACTGTCACTATCGATTTAACTTTGCCGCTTCATCTTTCTAGTCCCTGAAGCATTTTGCCTTGGGCAGAGCTTCAGGGCTTGAATAGGAAAAGAAATTAAAAATTGGAATACATTCTCTGGTTAGAAGCAAAAAAACGGAGGAAGATAGGAGATGGAAGAAGGAAGAAAGGGACTTGACCTGAGTCCTTGGCAGAAAGTCCTGTCCGATGTGTGGTTAGTCTGAAAAGCTTGGCCTGTGTGATTTACAAATTTCGACATGAGTTTGTAACAAAGAATTCTTCTGAAGGTAGAATGCACATTCTGCAAGGCAAGGGCGTGACAATATAATGACAATATCATCACAGCTCCGCTATTCATGGATGGTGATGGAAACATATTCGTCTCCAGCCTCCACAGACCTTCATAGGGTTCTTTTCCTATTTTTTTTTTTTCCTTTTCTTAAAACTGGGAATCTAACCATGTTTTTAAAAAAGACGATTATAATTATTTTCCAAACACTCCATGGTCTTAAGACTTCATCCTCACTGCTTTTCACGGTCATTTTCGTCTCTCATTTATGCAGTATCAATTAAAAAAAAAAAAAAAAACTCTGAAAATTTTAAAGTAGTGAAGCAGGAATGGCTTTTACTTCACCAATAGTGATACTCTTTTATCTCAATGCCCTTCTACATAAGGAGAATGTTTATAGTCACCTAGAAAATTACCCGTTCTCCCCAAGACAACATAGGAGGGGAAAGGGAAGGGGGGAATCAGAGGGACAGAGAGTTTCTAGACTGACCACATCAGAGTTCCTGAAGGTCAAGTGCAAGGTTATCAAGGCTTCTCTTCCTTGGCTCCAGCTCTCCCTACTCCCTTGTTTTTCTCTCTGATTCTCTGTGCTAACTATCACTACTCATTTTGTTTTTTTTTTACCAGAGACCTTCTACTAATGGCTAAAATCTCAGGTTAGCCAACCTCAGCTGATTCTCGAGGTCTGACTTTATATAGAGCAGAATCAGGCAACCTGGAGTGGTAAGTTTAATACATTTAGCCTAATTAGAATAAATTCTTCTGTAAGCACATTTTCTACTAAGAGTTAAGGTTATTTATAATCGCCCAGCCCATTACTCAGAATAAATGCCTTGTAAACAACTCATATTCCACTGTCAGGTTTGTTTCTCAGTTATAAACAGAAATATTTACTTATTTGCTGGTAATCATTGCAATGTACTTTTATCTAACAGTGGAATTAATTATTCCATTTGTATGTTCATAAGGCATTAAAATACTTCGGAGACTCAGGTATAAGTCCATAGCCGTGACTTCGTGAGACATCTGGTGTCTATCAGAGCCGAGTGAAAGGCTGAGAGGAGGCCAAGAAGACCCTGCGGAAAGCACACCTCTTATTGAAGTTCAGCGCTTGGATGCTGTGCCCCTGGTAGAAGGGAAGAAATAATTCAGGTCCTTCTATTACATGTGACCCGGGAAGACTTACCAGAAGCTGTTTAGGGTTTTAACTCATTTGTTAAACAAACATTTATTGAGTGCCTGCAACATATCAGACACCCTCCTGGATACCAAGAAAATGAAAGTCTATCTTTATATACTTCTATGCAGAGATACTTACTTTATAAAGAGATATTTAAAAAGAGGAGAGAAATACAGGAAAACATGATCACAGTAATCATAATAATAAATAAATACTGCATAATAGAGGATGAACAAGATAGTGTAGGAACGAGCTAGTGAACTGGGTCTCGTGAGTTCAGAGGACGCTTTACAGAGGAGAAGGTGAGTCTCAAACCACAAAGGACTATGAGGAGTTCTTAACCTGGGATCGAGACACTCCCTCTGGGACCTGGGACAGAATATGCAGAACCATGAACTTGGATGGGAGGAAAATCTCCACATACTCCTTTTCCCTGAACTCTAACTGAAACTTAGCATTTCCATCGATTTCAAATGCAAGCGACAAACCACAATAACATTAACTGTCATTTCCTTCACCAAAAGAAAGTGCAGATTTTCTGAAAGAATCGTAGTTATAAGCCCCACTGCTACATCTTATTATTTCGTCTACCAATAAGGAAGCTCGTTTATTACTACATCACAATGTTTAAAATATCTAACTGTCTTTCAATTTAATGGGCTTCTTTGCAATCTGATGTATTTTACACAGATATTTAAAGACACCATCCTGAGGAACGGTCTCTGGGCATCACCAGGAAGCCAGAGGGCTCCGTGGCACCAAAAAATTGAACCACCAGGCTCAGAGGATACTTAACCAGTTGGAAAATAGGAAGGTTAATTTGTGCACGAATAGAATGATTTTGCAGAAGTCTGCAAAAGCATAGGTGGGAGATATGTAAGAGAAATCAAAACTCCTGCAGAGAGGACTGCAGAAACCTCCAAGCTAAGAAACTCAGGAAGAATGTATTGAAAAGACCAGAGAAGAAATTGGGCAGTGCTTTGGCAAAGCAAAACACAAACTGACTCAACAAAAACTTAACAGACAGTACTAACAGGTTGTTCACATCTCTAGTTGCATGTGGGTCTTCAAAGTTTCATCTGTAGTATTGAAAAATATATATAAAGAAATGATGAATTACAAAGATGCTGGGATTAAATACCCAAATGAGGGCCTAAAATACCATAACAACATGAAGGATTATGAATAGAGGAAAGCCAAGGGATACAAGGCATTTGTGCTTGACGGGAAGGAAAACCAAGGTCCACTGTCAATGTCATTGGTCGGACTAGACAGTCTTGGCTCATGGGCACCATACACCTTCTGTATATGAAAGGGAGTCTGTTCAGCTGGGATTTGATAATAAAGAAACTAGCTATTCTAACATCATTTACAGTTGAAAAGTCCACCCAAGACATGGAGGGCCAGTAAGGAGTGTCCAGAAAATGGAAGCAAGGAGCTTAAAGCTTCAAGATAATTTGCCAAGTTACTTCATAATAAATATTATGCTATTTCATTGCTTTTGTAGCACCTCCTATGCTCCCATCACAGTCCTAGTTCTTTTAAGGATAAAGGTTAAATAATTTTCCTACAATCATGCAGCCAGTGAGAAGAAGGGGGCAGGACGGGCTCACAGCTGGCCCGGAAGTTAAAAGAGGAGGTCCTGTAGGGTGCAGTCAATTTCCAGAAGGATATCCTGGTGAAAGTTCCCAAGTCTTTCGCCAGGTAAATAATTAGTAGTGGCTGTTACTGCCTAAGAAACTTTCTCACTTTTCTCAATAGACACATAAGAAAACTTTTCAATGGTGGAAATACAGGGAGATTGCCTGGGAGACGTGTGCCTTGTCATGTTTCCCTAGGGGCAAATGCTCTCAGACTGAAATATGTTGATCAACACAATGGACGAGTTGTTGTCAGGGAGCTAAGGCGTCTTCTCTTTCCATCTCAGTATCAGGAACACCCTTCTTGGCACTGCTCCCCAATTCCACTGGATGTGAGTGCTCCCTTCTCTTCATGTGGGAGGCTGTGGATGACACCCCCTTCCAGACTAATGGGTCTGAAATCAGAACTTAGTTATGAAGTGAGTCTTCAGAAAGGAAATGTATACCTCTGCTTGAAACATCAGAGGGGCGTACAGTTCCTCCATAAGGCACTGACCCTGAGCTCTTGTTGGTTTCCTTATGTCTAGCAATTTCTATCATGTTCTAGAACAGTGATTTTCTTTTTCTCGGATAGTGGAAGTTCTGTACATTTCATGTGTAAGCCAACCCTGCCCCCTCCCTCTTCTCCACATCCAAAATTCATAATCACCAAGTTCTGTCTACTCTTCCGGTAACTTACATATTTATCTCTACCGCCAACTTACATATTTATCTCTATCGCCAGTCGCACTGCCACCTAGCTCTCACCTGGGGTATTGCAGCAGCCCCCTGCATGGCATCCCCAACACTAGCCTGGTCCAGGTCACCCTATTCTCACACAAAAGCCACAAGCCACGGGGATCTTTCTTCATCACTACTCCACTGTGAAGCCCTCCATGGCCTTCAGAATGAAGTAGGAATCCCTTAACCTCTTCAACATGACCTCCAACTCTTGTCTTTTAATTTTCTCTCTCACTACTCCTTCCCACGTAGATGAACAAGACAGGCTTGTAATGAGGTTTGCTCTTTAAAATAAATAATATTGACAGAGTAATAATTCTTTCCAGGCAATATTGCTACATCTGTGTTTCTTTAAAAATGTCAAATTAAATGTCACAATTTTGCTATCTGCATAATCACTAAATGTAAATTGATGCTCTGGATTAAATGAGTAGTGAAGGTTGAACATTCTACGGCGGTACCTGACACAACAAAGTCCTTTTTGACTAAAGAATTGATTTTTTTTTTTAATTTGCTTTATGAAGTGTTTTGTTAAATATTTTCCTCCCTAAAATGCAGAAAGCAAGTGACAAAGATTTTGGATAACCTCTATACACACAAAAATCCACTCATCTTCTCCTTCCTTCCATCAGCCCCCAACAAGGTAGGCACACAAGAAGTTAAGAAAATCCACTGATTGACAAGAGTAAGTAATATTGGAAGAGACGGCGTAGGGGTAAGTGTGAGGCATGTAAGACACAGGAGACAGGTAAACATTTCCCAGCCTGCTCTGGTTACCATGGAGAAGAAGACAGAGGAGGATCCGTGGGAATCATAAAAACAAAAATCCCCTAGAAGCCACAAGTGGATTGGTAAGTGTCTCTAGGACAATCATTTTGGGGGGTTGGATAACTCAAATCATCTCCACCTAATGAAACGTTCTTTGGCCATCATGCCATTCCTAAATTTTTAACTAAAATCTATAGATATCAAATATAAACTTAGCTGATGCAACCTGATGAAAGGCACTAGGCTGATTTTTAGGCATCAGGGGCATGTTTGAAAAATAGGAGAGTGCTTGGCTTTAATCCACGCATTTTAAAGTAATTTGGGGGTCAGTTTTGCCAGCTTCTCAAGAGCCAGGACTCATCCCCAAAGCATCAGAAATAAAGACAGCCTGGTGACTCTCCATCTGGGGGCCAGAGGCGAGAAACAGCACGGACACCTGGACTTGGTTGCTGCTGTTTTCACCTGCTGAGACACTCGGGCGATTTCTTCCCATACGAGGCAAGACAGGGGACCCTACAGGCTTCCAGAAAATGCTAACTCTCTTCTCTGCCCCAGCATACTCATCTTACCTCAAGTGGTGAGAAGCCTTTACTTTTTGACTTGGGGTCTTCCCTTTCCCACCTGGGTCTAGGAAGGTGTATGAATTCCATGGTGCTGCCATTAACAAAGGATCACAAATCTGGTGGCTTCAATCAACAGAAATGCATTGTCTAATATTTCTGGTGGCCGGAAGTGTGAAATCAAAGTGTTGGTGGGGCCATGCTGCCTTCACAGCCTCCAGGGACAATCCTTGCCTGCCTCTTCCAGCTTTCGGTAGCCCTAGGCGTTCCTTGGCTTGTTGATGAATCACTCCAATCTCTGCCTCTCTCTTCACAAGGCAATCTTCTTGTGTGTCTGTGTATCCACATCATCACCTCTCTTTGCATAAGAATACCAGTCATCCTGGATTAAGGACCCACCCTACTCCAGTATGACCCCATTTTAACTCATTCCCACACAATGACTATTTGCAAATAAAGTCACATTCGGTGATACTGGGAGTTAGGACTGCAACATAATCTTTTGGGGGGGACATAATTCAAACACATGTGTTTGTGTTTTCTGTGTAACCTCCTACTTAGAGGAAAAACAACTTGTTCTGACTTCCATCTTTGGACCAGAAAGTTATACTTTAGTTAGAATTAAAAGGGGTAATCAATTACTAAGTTTCCGCTAAGTTCCAGCCCCTAACATTATTCACTGACTATAAATGATCCTCCAATTTCCACCACTCTCAACCTGATACACTTAATTTTCACTAATTGATATCAAGCAGTTCATCACCAAACCATCATTTCCAGAAACTCAACCCCAGAATTCTTGGCTCTAGATAATTCCTAACAATTGTTACTAAGATGAGAATTTATTTTCTTTTAGACATTTGGGCCCCACTCTCAAATTATGTGTTCACTCTCACAAATCTCAAATGCCTACATGTTTCATCACCACAAACTTTCAAAATTCCTTCACTGATGGTTATAGGAAGCAGAGAGTCAGTTTCATGAAAACCAATGGTACGGTGACGTCGTATCTGGAGAAGCCCACCCAGCCACAACCATAGACAAAGAAAGCAGCTTGTTTTAAACAGTTGCGTGCTACTTGGTCTTGTGACGAAGATAGAGTCTATCAAGTTTCAGATATCAGCTTGAGATGCTCTCTTATAAATGGATATGTGATGTATTAATCTATCCTAACATCGGCTTTACCCATTTTAGAAGCCTGAAATCATCTGTGACAATGACATGAGCATTGGCCACTGGAAACTTCAAGCCACACGGTGACAGGGACAATGGCAAGAAAATGGAAAGGATCACAGATCCAGAAAAAGAGATGCTTTGATCCTTAGACAGGAGTCTCCTAACACCACCTGGGGGCAACTATGGAAAAGTCCCTGTCCTCAGAGAGCTTATGTTCCAGACGGAAGAGACAGACAATCAGCAAATAAATAAGGATATTCATAGTGTGACAGACAGTGGTACACGCCAACAAAGAGATAAGAAGAGGCTGCAGTGGGGAGAGGGGACCAGGAGTCAGGGAGCGGCTGGCCTTGCTGGAAAGGTAGCATCTGAGCCAACGTATGAAGGGAGGGAAGTGGTAGGTGAGCTGGCTACTTTCCAACTCCTCCAAAAAGAACTCTTCGGTTTTATAATTCTCTTTTCATAGACTTCATGTTTTAAGATATTTCATTTTCCTAGAATCTGAAGCCCTGGTCAATTGTCAAAGTGCTTTTTTTTTTTTTTTTTTTTTGTAGAAAGCTCCTCAGGATGCAAACACTGGGCTCTTGGCTTTCATAGCAGAAGGTGAAATTCAACCAGCAATAGGTAACTGGGACGAAGGCAACAGGACCCTTACTTCCTTGCTCATTCCAGCTCCTGATTTCTACAAGGATGGTGTTAATTTAATCTAAAGGAAACCCTCTGGCAGGGCTTCCAGCTCAGCGTGACTTACGATGTTGTTCAGAACACCCATACCAAATGTCAGAACATAGGTGCCAGCGAGCAGAGAGAACTGTGTTGCTCAGTGACATAGCCTAGGGCCTGACATGTAGTAGGCGACCAATAAAATTGTGTTGAATTGAATTTCTTGAGCATTTGCTGATTACTGGGATCGATTTTTCCATTTGGGATCTGCTTCTTCCACGATTATTATTGTTTCCATTTTCCTTTACCCTCCATGATGCCAGCACATCACTGGCCGTGATTGTTCTCTCAGCTGAGTTGCATGTCGGATTATTAAATGTGTCAGAATGATGAGAAATTATCCTTGTAACACTGGGAGATGTGGGAAAGGAGGGTTATGTTTTTCTTTAAATGGGATTATAAGATAAAGAGAACTCCCAGGGAATATTAAAATGCATGTTTGGAGAGATGGATATCCAGAGGGAGGGACATGCTGCTCACAGATAATAAAGCCATTTCCTCCTCATTCCCCTACTGATTTTAGCTGTTACAAAAAGGAGGAAGTAAAGGTTCCAAAGATCCATGGTTACCACTGGTGGTTTGATCTTAAGGGCTGTTGAAGACACATTCTGTTGGGCTGTCCAATTCATTCATTCCTCAATTTGTAGCAGATGCCATCAGCAGGGTGGGGTTTATATTTTCCCAGCATGTGCTTCCTACAAAGTTCTGCTGCTGATAGCTATTATTTAAAATTCTATTTTATAAAGCATGTACACTTTTCTACTTAGCCATTTTCTAAATTTTATCATACCCCAGACCTATCATTGATGGTGACAGCCAGAAATCCCTGCGGTTTGCTCTCAGGAAAAGATCTTTGTGAAGAAGGATGGATCTGGGAAGAATATCAACCAGCACTGAATTCTTTTGTAGTGATCATTTTTTTCCCTCTACTCTTTTTCTGAAAGAAAGAACTTTCACCCCCTCGGAAATGAAACAAAGCTACCTCACCCAAGATGGGTTCCATATTCTTCAACCACTTATGTTCAATATTTGTTGAGTACCTGTTATATGCTAGGTATCTTTCTAGACCCCACGGATACAGCAGTGAACAAAACAGAAACACTTCTTAATCTCATGGCACTTACATTCTAATTTATATAATATGACATGGCATCTTAACCAGAATTTTCCATTTTCCATGTCATCAAGGGATGGGGGCAGAGGCTGTCATTTTAAGGTACATAATTTTGGCTTTTCCTAGTTGGATCTTTGACTTCCATTAATTTGTCATCTAAATTAATTTATTAGCTCAAAATAACTAGTACGACTAGTAGTAATCATATTAGAAAACCCTCAAAATTCAAACTCATCAGCTTGGAAGCTTCAACCTTTCTCCTGAGACATAGCTCACAGCCTACCCTACAGGCAGCATATAAACCTAACTGGGAAATAAAAAAGGGAACTTTTGCCTTGCAGTGAAGCCAGCCATAGTTTAATCTCCATTTTGAATGGTAAAGGAATTCTTCCATAAAAAGTTCATAAATTGTTCTTTTGGTCATTTCATTAGTTGCAGCCTAACATTATACAAACCATTAAACTTAATGGGTCTGAAACTGGCTATAACTTTTAAGCCAGTTAAGCCTCCGTTACCTATAGATACAGAAAATCAACTCTGGGAACACGTCCCCACTGTTTATAGGAAGGATTACTCAAAGATCAGTGGCTCCTTCCTCTCTAGTACTGAAGCAACAGCAGCTCAATTAGACTGTTACCGTCAAGGGAGGCCCCATGGTGTGTCTCCAAACCGTGGCTACTTCATCACTCAAGGTGAAAATGGTAGAAAAATGCAACTTGTCACAAATTTGCTGTAAGTGGACAATTCCTGCCAAGCTGACATATGTAACTTCGCTTCCTCTGATGTCACCGGATAATATAACTCACTGCTGAAACAGTGTTGACAGTAGAAGAAGGGGGGGGAGGATAAATCTGTCGAGGCAAGGATAATACTACAAAAACAAGAAATGACAATGAGGCCATTTCTGCACATGTCTGCATTTCAATTGGCAAACCACCATCTGAAGATGTATAAATATCACCACGGCCACCACCTAACCCAGGATTCTGATCCCAAGTGTGAGCTGAGCACTTTGCAAATGGATCTCTGCAAATAATTACTAACTCAAAGAAAGAGAGAGAAAAAAAAGAAAAGATCACCACCCTCTCCCCTTCCCCCTGTTCCCCATGCAGTACATGAATATCACAGATAAAATGAATAAAATCAGCTTTTAAGCAACTGCCCGGCATAAGTCATTACTTGGCAAGTGACTCTAACATTTGTCTACAATAGTTCTTCACAGTATGACGTCCACTTCCAAGTAGATGTCTTGATAAATATGGCATCGAAACCCATGCCTAGGGAGAAGCTGAGTGGGGGTGAAATGATTCCATTTCAGAATGAAATAAGCATGTTACCATGACCATCTGCGATCTCGTACACAGGCTGTGAGCTGACTGAACACATCTGCCACGTTTAAAAACCGATCTCCTTGCAGATGCTTTAAAGGCAATGAATGAAACTTCAATTTCTTGGTATCTTTCACAGCACCTACCATTGTAGGCAGTCATTTACTCACTCGGGAACTATTCTGGGCCATGTACTAGGTACCTGGCACTATGCTAAGGGCTGGGATATAGAGGATCTCGCATCTGATAGGGACGGTGCCCTCACAGAAGACACACTGTAGCTGTGCAGGGGAGAAATTAGCAAGTCATCATACAATGACATAATTACACATATTGCTACTTCTGTGATCTCTGCCTTGATTCTCCCAGGGAAATGAATTACTCCTTACTCTGCCCTCCAATGGGACCTTTCTTATTTCTCTATTCCGCATTTACTAACGTCTGCCTTGTGTTATGAATTGGGTACATGTATCTGTCTCTTTAGACTGCAGTCTACTCAAGAATAGGGCCACATCTTTGTGTTTTGAGACACCCTGCTCCCCCCACACCCTTCTCTCACTATCTACCCCTGCCTGCCATTCCTGCCACACTGGCTCGCACAGACCTCTCCACCCTCCCCCACAATTGTAGGAATAAAGCTGACTCCTTTAGTAGCCTTTTTGTGCACATCAAATTCATTTTTTTTTCAAATTTCTTAGTACCTCTATTTATACATAGGGACTAAGAATTTACCACTAGCCCCTTTGGGACATTGCAACCCAAAGAATGAAATAGAGAGGCACAATATAAAGGCAATAGGATGTAAGAACACCTCAGAGGCAGAGCCATCAGCCCAAAGGCGTAACCAGTGCTATGGGAGAAAGGGACAACTTTATTGGACCTAAGGAGCTAACGTTGTATCAATGCTGGTTGATATCCATACCCAGTGTTTGATAAAATGAGAAAATAAAGGCAAGGAAGTGGGTTTTCCATAGGCTAAATGTATTCAATTTATGTTGAGATTGTCTTTCCTAAAATGCCCCTTTTATAAAATAGTGGTGACAATGGAGTTTTAAAAAAGAGTTTTACTTGTTAAAATTTAAATAAAAGGGATTCTATCTCAGTCTCTTCATTTTTTTTTTCTTTGTAGATTTTACTGTCCCATAAAAATCTAACTATCTGGGAAACACTAGCCCAGGGTGTCTGCTTTCATTGGCTGGAACAGCTCGCAGCCAAAGCCCCCAGACATTCCAGCTCCTGTCGGGGGAGCAGCTTATTGGCCGCTGTGCTTCCTGAAGACAGCAAGATCCAAGAAGGTTCAGAAGATAATTTTCTAGGCAGGAAGCCCTCTAAACTCAAAAATAGATGTATTCAGCCTCTCCCTTGGTTGAGTTTTTTTTTTTTTTTTTTAATAGAGACAATGAAACTAGCATTTTCCATGGTGCTT
This sequence comes from Camelus ferus, assembly GCF_009834535.1. Classification (NCBI taxonomy): domain Eukaryota; kingdom Metazoa; phylum Chordata; class Mammalia; order Artiodactyla; family Camelidae; genus Camelus; species Camelus ferus. The sequence continues at coordinate 8,478,334 of NC_045721.1, forward strand.
ACAGCTGATGCCATGATTACAGGTGAGATTAAAAGAGTAAAGAAAAAAGGATGCAGAAGAGGGGAGCCAGGGAGAGGAAGACATGAAGTCAGGAGAACATAGAGAGGGAAGCGGGATTAGAAGGTAGACGTGGGGCAAAGCGAGAGAATGAACATAGGAAGAAAAACAAGAAATTGAATATGTGTGTGCCCCTCCCCAACAAATGCACCCTGCCCCCCAAATGTCACTGCCAGTTACAGGATCCAGCGGTTCATGAACTCTGTGTTGCCCCTGATTTCTCTTTAGTTGCTGAAGGACAGAAAACCAAGACACCAAGCCTTCAATGTAACCAAAGACTTCTTAGCGTAAAAGGAAGCCCTTCAGCTTTGTCAGTCACACAGCAGCGAACCTCAAGGCTGAGAACCCCGGCATGAATTGCATTCCTGACATAATACCAATGTCTTCACCTCTGCTACGTCTGTTTTCTTCCAGGGCTGAGGGGATTAGTTAAGAAGGAGTAAGTTATACACTTCGGACTGTGACCCGTTCTCGGGGACAAAAGAGTAAGATGACATTTCTGGAACTCTCCCTCCTAAACTACAATAGGGTGGGGGTGGGGGGCAGGGGTGGTAAGCAAGGCAAAAGAAAATGAAACCCAAACCATGTTTGCTTCTAAGCTGTCCCCCCAGATTCTTGCACCTCCCACCAAGGATAAAAGGAGCTATTCATACAGTAATGTAGCTCATCAAAGACTGTAATACATTCTCCTGAGTTTCTACCATCCTTTACCAAACAGTGTGCCTTCGAGAGTTTAAAACTCACCTGTTTCTGAAGTCAGTACTTTTACATACAACAAGAAGGTCTTAGGGAGAGCGCATGCAGGCTGTTCAGTGACCAAGGACAAGCTCCTGCTGTTTGGGACCAGTGGCTGGAAAACCAGACATTAGGACTGTTTCTGCAGGAAGGGTCCCTTTCCCTGTCTCTCTTTCCTTAGAGCTTAACCACGCGTTGGATAAATATGGCGGAGCCACTGGTCATTCCATCTCCTCCCATTTGATTTCCTTTCAGGGGAGAAATCAATCTTTCTGTTCAGAGGATAAGCATTGCCTTGCAGTTCGCAGTCTAAGTTATGCTACAGTTGGAAGTTGGAAGTGACCCTCAAGCCAAGAGCCACCGAGGGGAGGAAAGGATCACACTGACAAACCCTGCGATGTGGTTGGGTCAGGTTGCATTCTTCCTCCCCTCACGGTGGGACTGAAGTTCAATGCCCATGTAGTAAAGATTTTACCCAGCAGGTGGGAGTAATTACACACAGCTCACATTTCTAGGCGGCAACTTTCCTTCAAATCCATAATCCAAAACAGCATAGTAAATCCCACAGGTTTTTTTGAACCCACTCTCCAATTCACAAAACATATATGGTTAGTCACAAGAGGCTTCAGTTTACATCAGAACTCAAGTCCGGTGGAAGAAAAAGAGTGGCAAATACGTTCCATGGAACGGAGGCCTTTGATAACCATCTGTTACAAACTCTCAGTTTTATTTTTTAGCTACTTTTTAAAAATTTCATTTACCTAAGGTAATTTTGTTCTTAGAAAAATTTTTTCACACTTAATCTTCAGTCTGAAAATACAGTGCCTTTGCCCGGACTTTTGCTGTGTTGTCATTGCGCACTTCAGCCAAATTTATGTCTATGCGTATGAAATACTAATGCAGCTGAATCCCAGGTGAAGCACTTACACACTCCCTCACAAAACGGAGATGACTGATCTGTTCTCTGGTCCAAATATTTTGACAACTTTCAGGTATAGATTAGGCTGCCAGCATTCCATGATGATAGATACAATATTTTCTGAGATCCGATATTTCTTTCCTATCAATTTAGAGACACGTGCCTGTAGTTTATAAAGGCAAGTCCTGAAATTAGTAGCTTATGTACTGTTGATTCTTTGTACTTCGCTTTGCTACGCAAAGGGACAAGGGTATGTATATATGTTTTAGTTTAATCACTTCGCCTTGTGGAATGCAATGAATAGAATTATTTTTATCTTTACTGGTAGAATTTTTGAACCAATCTTGTCAGGGAGACTGATTAAATGAGGACCAAATGTGTTCCCTCTTCCTGAGCACAGAACCAAACTACATTTCCCAGCTTCCTTAAGACTAAGTCATGTGACTAATTCTGACCAATGGGATGAGAGCAGAAGGTGAGGGTCACTTCCAAACCAAGGCAATTAAGAGTGTGTGTGTGTGTGTGTGCGCGCGTGCGTGCGTGCATATGCACACACGTCTCTCTGCCCACTTCCATTCTGCCTACAGTATGCTGGCTGTATAATGCCGGAGTGACCTTGAAGCCATATGTCACAGATGGAGGAGCCAGAAAAAGAATTCCTTGAGTCACCTTGAGTCACCTCATAGAGGAACAACCCAACCAAGAACAACTGTGCTGGAATTGAAACCAACAAGATATGTTTTTATTGCATTAAAACACCAAGAGTTTTTTTTTAAACAGCAGCATATCCCAACTAAATCATAAAAACAATAAAATGTATTTTCCAAGTTTGCATGTACTAGTATACCAACAAAATGCCCATCCACATAGATAAAATGTGTATGTGGCATACTATTTTTGATATAAACAGATTTTTTTTTGTTTGTTTGAGAATGATCTAATATTATACATCTCTCACATTTAATTTTATAATTTCAGGTTCATGAGTTGATCTTTTATTACACATATGAGGATGGGCTCCCAGCCCATATAAGCAATATCACCAGCATGTACCACAGCCCTTTCTCCATCCTTAGTTAACTGAGTCCACAAGTCTCTGGCAAAGACTTCTGGATGTCTTTTGTTTTCTCATTTAGAATTTGCAATTGTAATTTATCTAATGATTTACGAATTTTAAGTCCTACCAAATATTTGATGAGAAATAGTCACTGTTTTAACCCTTTCTAAGGAAACACTGCAGAGTGGAGTAGATTAGAACTCAGAACTCCAGAAATTCTGGTCCAGTAGACCACGAAGCAAAGTACATATATTTACTCTCTCCAGTCTCACTTAATGGTAAGAAACTAAAGAACTGGGATGCTCATTTCTCCCCTGTGATGATGCTGAAGACATCGGTGTGGCTCAATAAAGGAAACAAAGTGTGGATTATATTCTAGGCTTTACCATTTGCAGCTACAACCTTCTCCATCTCTAAAGTGGACATCATCTAACAATGTCAGTTTTTAAGGTAAGTCAGGAACGACCTTAAGACACAGGATATTAATATATTAAAACATAGGTATTCAAGTCTATAAACTGAGTTGAGTTCTTTTTTAATTTTTTTTAAGGCTTTTCTACAGAACTTTAGAGATCACCACTCAGAGGTAGGATAAGAACCCATCTAACTGTATATGGAGATATTCTATAAAATCCACAAAATGTCTTGCATGTTTTAATCTAGTTTTCATGCATTTTAATAATGTGGACATAAGACATTTAATTAAAACCAAAAGCTGGCAAGATTAGTATTTTTTGCTTATAAAAGAGGTGGATATATGTACTTTTGCATTAGCACCAATCCAGACATAAGGCCTTGTTGCCTCTAAATATTTGACCATGTGGATATACACATCTAAAGACATGACGAACGTGATGTTATCCTATCTCACTTCACGGTTCCAGGGAACGGACTCTGGAGTCAGGCTGAGAGCAATTCCTGGCCCCACAGTTACCATGATCTTCAATGTGATTTCTAACCTCAATGACTGTTTCCTCATCTGGAGCATGAGGATAAAAACAATGATTCACCGCACGAGTGGTCACGAGCTTGAATGTGAATTCCCTCTAGGGAAGCATTTAGCTCACTGCCTGGTCATACAGCACATGGTCACCAAATATCAGCTGTCTGTATTCTCCTTCATCTGCATATGTGGATGCGTCTGTTTTACTCCCGTTCCCTCCGAAGGAACCAGCTCGCCCATGTGAGCCAGGACCTGCATAACAGATGCTGCGAGGATCTGTGTTTTGCCTTCAGAACGCTCCCAGCCCCACCATTCATTTTCCTAGTCTCTCTCCACACTTGGCTTTCCCAAAATGCCTCCTAGGAGAAGAAACACACTCTCTTCCTCTGCCAGACTCATATACTTATTTATCTGCCCCAAGATACATCTCTGGACATTTAATAATTCAGGAGAGAAAATGAATTCTTGTATGTGCTAGCTTCACTCAGAATATCTAATGTGTTAGCCAAAATCACTGCTCTCCGATTACCACATTCCATTCCAACACCTCATGAAAGACTGGATCTCCAAAAATACATATTATTGAATCATAATTGCAATATAATAAGGTGATTCATTCCAGTATGATTATTACGACTATTACAATAAGATTACTCAGATTAATTTCCCTCCTAACCATTCGAATCATGTAAGCTTTTCTTGGCAAAGGACATTATGTAATGTATTCAATTATTCTAATTATCACATATATTCTGTATTTTTCATCAACCAAGTATTTATTTTAAAAATACTGGGAATAATTTTAGAGGAAATATTTCTATTCCCAATTGCTACATACAGGCTTAGTTTTTTTTTTTTTTTTAAACCAATCAATGTACTTTAGAAGTTAAGCAAAGTTTATAGTTCTACATAATTCTGGCTAAGCTACTGGTTTTGCTACTGCTGATGAAAATGCTGGTAAGTGGGTGACCAACAAGTGCTTCTACTGCGTATACAACTCAAAAGATGGGTCTAAGGAAGGCTTCTGCGTGTGCTGGGCAGTGTTCTCCCCACAACAGGCGTGACTGATGGCAGATGAGGTGGCAATGTCTCCCTCTGGATGGCGGCTAGACAGCACTGACCCCTGCCAAACTCCTCTGTAAGAGGAAGTTGCGGGGGCTGGGGTCTACCTAGGGCAGTGTCTCTTGGATGGATGGATCTGACAGTCAGGATGGATATGACAGAGCAGCTCAAACCCCAGCACCTCAGTTGCGCTCTCCTCCCTCCCCCCATCCTTCCAGCAGGGCTGGCCTCTCACATTGCCTCTTTCTTGAGTCCATGATGTTAGAAATAACTGAAACGTTTGTGTGTGTGCACCTAGGGGAGGGGATTCTCTTGTTGGCTTATGTTCTCTGAAGATCCACTCAGTGTAGTATGTAAGTATATGGGGGGTGGGGAGCACAGATGGCGGGAGGCAAGTGTTCTATTTTCTATTGGCCCGATTTGTTCTGTCTTAGGGAAATGAATTTCATTCTGCTGGCCAGCTTGTGATAAGCAGTTTAAAGGGACGCCTGCTTTGTGATCTGTTCTGACGTAAAGTGTGTGTGTATGTGTGTATATATATATATATATATATCATCTGAACCGAACAAATAAAAGGAGGAAAATACAACTATAGAAAATTCCCATTGACAGGCTGACGGTTTCTTTACCTTTTTAAAAGTCCCATTTGCTCATTTTTGGCAGGAAACACATGACATTCCCATGATGGATACATAAAGAGGGTCTAAGCCTATCTGGGGACCTGAGCATCAGGAAGCCATGACCACCCCTAGGTCTGGAGGGGGAACCCATTAAAACTGTAGCTGTAAGTTAGAAAGGGGCTGTCTAATAGGAGCTATGGCTTTCAAAAGAGGAATCAGTTACTGCTAACCATGCCAGCTAGGAAGGGTTCACGGGGAAGCGAATGTCTGTGACTCTCTCCTGCCCTGTCAACTCCTGCCAGTGCCTCCCTTCAGGGAAACTCAAGTTGAAAACAGAGGGCAAGGGACTCTGTTGATGCCAGCATCCTGGGACACAGAGTTTGGGGGAACCAGATGGACAGTGCATAAGAAAGAGGAAGGGAAGAATAATCATCACATAAACAGATCTTTTACAAAACAAGCCACACACACTCCCCTGTTCCAACCATAATTATTTTCCAAAGCACAGTTCAAGTGCAGCTTCTTGGGAGCATCTCCTGGCGACTGTCATTTTTACTGATTTCTCTCTTATTTAAATTTATAGCATTAAAGCTTGTCTTGGTATTTCTCTTTATCCATGTAGAGAAAGGGGGTTCTAATTTGACATTTGAAATATGTCTTTTTGCAGCATTTTGAGGCTTGGTTAGAGGCTATCTTGATCAACAGTTATTTTATATTTAATGGTCCTGCTCCTTGAAAACATTATTAACTTCATATCTTATAACTTAAAAAAAAATTCTGAACTTCATGGCCCAGTGGGTACCTCAATATTCATCAGCTTTATTCCTTTAACACTGATTTATTAATTGCCTCCTATGGTTCCAGTCCTGTATGTGAGGCAGTGAGGATAAAGCCCTGATCTCAGGGACTCCTGTTCTTTCTTTATATCCATTCATTTACTCATTTGTTCAACAATATTTTAGTGTGTGTCCATTACACATCAAACACTGTGCCAGGCACTGGGTTACAACGGCGACGGGAAGACAGACATGGCGTCGCAGAACCTGCAATCTACTGAGGAAGGAGATGTCCAAAAACAACTTTAAAAGCATCCCAGGAGCAAGTGGAGAAATACAACTATGATGAGAGCAATAAAAGCAAGGCTACCGAGAGCAACGAGGATTTGTAATAGAGACTGGACAGGGCCACGGATGTGAAACCGGAAGAATCACGGTTAACTAGATGCCCAGGGGAAGCGTTATAGCCACTGGGAACAGCAAAGCCTGTGTCTCTAGAGAGAGGATGGCGAGGAGGAGGAGAGCAATGGGGCACGCGGATGCGCAAGGAGACTGGGAGTGGAGGCGAGGGCCAGGCACTGCCTGCCTGGCAGGTCTGGGCAAGGATTCTGGTCTTTATGTTGAGAGCAATGGAAATCCACTGGAGGTTTGGGCATTGGAGTGACATGGTCAGATTTGTGATTTGAAATAATCCTTTGACTTCTTTGTGGAGAAGGGGTCGTGGTAGCTTGGAGTAGGACAGAGAAAGAAACAAGTGGACGAATTTGAAGGACATGGGGAAGGTAAGGTCAGGAGGAACGTGGTGAATTACTGGGGGTGGAAGTAAGAAAGAGACAAACCGTGAGAAAGTTTCTACCACGCATCAGTAAAATGGTGAGGAGCTAGTCAGTGATACGGGAAATACTCACACAGGACCAGATGCGACAGGAGGGGAGAACACAGTGACGTGCAACAAGCCATACTACAGTAATCCAAGAGTTACAACGGCGTACATACGATACGGAGGAAGCAAAGAGGGGACAGAATCCTGGTCCATACAGTGTTTTCTAATGGAACCAGAGCCGGGGACACTGTCCAGCAGTATAACCACTGTCTTATTCTACTTTAGCGACTAATTAAATACCTATAAATATAAAAGGTTTACTGTGATCTGTAAAGACAGCCCATCTAATGCAAGGTCATTTAGTAGGTATATGCTCAGAAAATACGGGATGTGGTCCTCTCCCTTTGCACTGGGAAAATTGGAGATTTATGGCAGTTAATAACTTGGCCAACGCCATCTACTCTGAGTCAGCACAAAAGTAAAGGGAGAAAAAGTAAGTTTCAAAGAGCTGGAAGGGAATCTCGAGATGATTTCACCTAGCCCCTTTGTGGGCCAAGAGTAGAAACTTTTGTCCAGGACTGACAGGGAGTAACAGAGTTGTAACTCGAACCCAGGTGTCTTGACTCTCAGTCCTGCCCCATTTTTTCCACTCCAGCACATAAACTGAGTTTCAAGCTAACGCTTCATTGCTCAATGATTTGGCCTCTCCCAGTAGCCAAAGAATCCTTTTCGAAAGTGATGGAGAGCAAAGAACGGACTGCGGAGCAACCGAGACCCAGCTATGTTGGGTGAGAATGTAAACTGATGTGAACTTTGGCAAGTCTGTGAGGAGCACATATGAGAATAATTACGACAATTCCCTGTGATCTCAATTTCTTCACCTATAAAATGTCAGAGTCATGAATAATTAGGCTCTTATTCTATGAAATTATGGTTCTGTGTATGATTTCCCCAACATCTAAATATCCCGGCCGGACTTGGGAAAATAACCCTACCTTTCATTGTTTGGACTGTGTTTCCCGGTGAAAGGGAGTATGTGCTGGTTTTTATCATTGCACATATTTTCATGTTTAAACTCCAGAGAAAGTGAGAGGAAAGCATAAAACAGGAAGCATCTGTATTTTTAACTGGCAGAGCAAGTGGAATTTGATGTGACTTCAATATTTCTTACTGCCTTATATTCACAAATGGCTAGAATTCAAAAGTGCTTTACATCAGAAAATGGGTGGAAACTGGTAAGAAGACCTTGCAGAGAGAAGGAGGAAGGGAGGGAGGGAAGGAGGATGGGAGTGGGAGGGAGGAAAGTAAGAAGTCTGTGGATGCCCCCCCCCCAGCTCTTAGTAACATATCACTGGAGGGAGAATGGGAGGGGCAAGGAAGGGAGAGAAGAAAGGAGAAGGAGCGGGGAGGGGAAGCCCAAGGAGGAGGAAGAGGAGGGAGACAGAGGGATGGAAGGACAGAGAGAGAGGGAAAGACTGCAGAATTGCACTGGCTTTCCTCAGAATGGCCTAGAGATAGGGCCTTTGGTTCCAAGCTAGCTGAGCCACTTGGAAGTCTGGATGCTTCCCCTGGCTGCTGACTGAACAGTCTACATTATGCGGATTTCCATTCTCCTCATCCGGAAGATGAAGCATCCAAGAGAGAAAGAGGAGTTTCAGGTGAACACAGCCTCACCAGGAACATGCTTGCTGTCTGCCCGAAAGCACGTGTTCAGTAGAACTTGGTCCCAACACCTGGACTGAAGCACGTTGCGTGTATCACGTTGCCTTGGAAGGAAGCTCTGCAGTCAGGGTGGTTATTTGATCCTGAGAACTAAACTATTATTAAGTCCTCCCGTCCTACTCCTTGGCCCACCCATGGGGCTGCTGGTTCTTGTGCTTGCTTAAATTTCTCTTCATATCCAATGACGAGTACTATCACCACTGTCTTCCCTAGGGTGCCTGTGGATTCTGAAGGTTTCCAACCTTAAGGCTCTCTGAGATGTCTGAAATGCATGAGAAATCAGATCCAAGGAAGGTTCTTTTAGAGCTTTTCACTGGGCTTCTTGACTTACAAAACAAATGGTATGCAATATTTTGCTACTGATGAGAGAATGTCAGGGAGTTCCCAGTTGCCACGTACCTAACACATACATTCTTTACATGCCTTAAATTACGAGTTGTATTATCATCTGGTAGACCAGGGAAGCAAGACTTTGTTTCTCCTTCACTCTCCTCCTCAATAGCACAACCTGTCATCTACCCCTTTTCTCTCTATCCTTCTTTTCTGCACTCGGTCATCCTTTTCTTCATCAAAGAGTCAAGTCTACAGCAGACCATGAAGGGGAAGGCTGCCAACAGTGACAGGGAGAGGTTAACGCATGAAGGGTGTGTTCATCCTGGGGTTGTTCCTCCTTCCTCTGCTTCTGGAGCTGGCTTGTCCCCGCACTATCCCCCATCCCACCCACCTCTTGGCCCCCTCCCTTCTAAATGCCATCCATCACTTCTGCCTAGACCTCTGACCCACTTGAAAGAAACCCCCCAAACGCCCAGCCTCACTTGAGTCTTAACTTCAAAGCCATGTGCACTCAGTGTTAGCATGCCTCTGGACTTCTCACCCTTTCGCCACAGAATCTAAAGAAAGAGAAAGTACCAGAGACTGCTTCATACCTCATCGGTTTCTCATTGTTGCTAACAGATTTATTCATTTATTCAAAAGGTAGAAAGTTCTTTCCCAGCAGACAATGAAGGGGAACTGTGGTTTAAAAGCAATCGGTTGAGGCATTTGATTAGAGAGCAGGCTGGTCCTTGTTGGGACTAACACGGGAATAAGAGTACTTTTGCCACACTGATGATGCTATGAATTTTTAGAATTTGGGGAAACTCATGGCTGTCACTTTTAGCCACGTGGGGAATAGAGGATTGCCAATCCTATGAAGCACCTGAAACCAAAATACAGTATGCCTTCTCCCAGAGAACTACTGTTACATGTGAACATTCTTACTCTCCACCTTTGAGCTTCTTAACTGGGACACATTTGAGTGGGTTCTTGTACCCCTTCAAATTTCATGCCAATTTTTGTGTGCAAGGATTTATAAGTCAGCAATCTGAATTTATTTAGATTGGTCATAGCTTTTTACCTCATTAAAAAAAATTGTTTTTTGATCTAGGAGTGGTAAGCAAACTTGTCTCATACATTATGTGCAATTTGTGGGCTGACCTGAGGATTTAACTGGTTCAACACTCATTCCTTGGGACAACTGCTCCCGGATTCCAAAGAACTCACTGAAAACTTGCTTTGAAACATAGTATTTTTCTGATAAATTGGAGACTGTATTACTGGAAATAGTTCCATATAAATTGATGTGTGGACTACACGCAGCAAAGGAGTTTGCTATTTAAATAAATCTTACGGGAAATTAGCCGATATCCATTGATCATCTCTACATTATTTAAGTTATGAGTATGAATTAGATGTCCTTAAAACAGAGTTCCTATCCATAACTAAAACTAGGATTTTGAGGGGTTTTTTTTTCCAAACATGTTTCTTCTATCCATTAACTTATCTTTAAAAATAAAAGTTAAACTTGGAATATGTGACAAAGCCATCAGGGTTGCTTTAAATATTACGGCCACACATATCCCCTACAACTTGTCATTCTCCATTACCAACACCCAAAGTGAAGAGCTATCTTTCTATTTGAAAAAAATGACTTTTGAAAAGAAATAGCATTTCCTTTTTACTTATTAAGCAATTTTTCTCTCTGATGAAATATCTGAATACTACATGAACAGTTCAGATTGTCATAGTGCAAAAGGTTATTTGAATAAAGCTGTGGGGTTCTCTGCATACAAAATAAACAGCTAAGTTACAAATAATTAGAGGCTTATTTTTTAATTTAGCTTCCTTTAGCCTAGGTCATTGATGAGGCATTTATCGATTGGGTTAGAAATTTCCATTTCTCTCCCCTCTTCCCTGCTGTGAAGTGTTCCCACTTCCTCATTGGAAGTCCTGCTGGAAGCTGGGTGCCCTTCAAGGGGACTTCATTGATCTCTGAGATCCTTTCTGACACTGAAATTCTATGACCACCACCCAAGGCACTGGGTCCCACGGGTGGAATATTAAAGCCTGGGGCCCAGGAGGAAGTCTGGCTCCAAATCTCCTCCTGTCTGCAGCTCAGGGTGCATTCCTGCCCAGATTCCTGACTCCAGCTGCTTCACCTGGCTCCTTCCTTTTTATTTCTTGCCCACTTCCCCACCAAGTATCAACCCTCATGTTTCTGATCCTCACGGATTTTCCTGTCTACCACTCACATTTTCCCTTGAACTCAGGCTTCCCTGGACCTCACTTATGGGACCCCAGTATCTTCCACTGGCCCGACCTCAATACAGCTCAAAACTAGATCCAACCCCCCTCCCCTCACCTCAGCCCTAGACTTGCTTTCTGGATCCAAACCTTCTTTCGACTTCTTTGACTTGCAGAGTCGTGTGCAAATAGCCCTTTTACCTGGGAAGTTATTTTGCTTTATTTCATGTTATTTCATTTATTTCTATGGGTTTTATTTTTGAGAGCCTGATTCTGAATCTTTCAGTTCAGGTCTTTTTTTTTTTTTTTTTTTTTTTGCTTTCTCCTGGTCTTTCAGAGATGTTCCAGGACTTTCCAGGGAGCCTCCAGATATGTCAAGAAATAATAAACCCCAATCTCTAATCCTTAGAAATCAACCTGGCTATGAACATGCCATTTTTCCCCTGACACCTAATAAGAACTGCCCAAGATCCAGGTAAGATTTTTTTTTCTTTACCAGCTGCCTTGCCTCTTATCTATAAGATACTGCATTTCATACAGATCCCCCTTAGCAATTACATCTCTTCCTAAGAAATCCCCAATCTAATTTTCTCCCTCTTTTTTGCTGGCCACCATTCCAGCTCACAGCTAAAAAGATGACAAAGATAACACAACACATCCATCTTCCTTGTCAATGTTGACAGCAGGTTGACCCACACTGGACTCTTAAAAGTACACTAAAAAATTTTAAGTTGGTTTTTGCACACCAGGAACCAGGATAGAGGATGCTTTGCAATAAATATGGCAACGGGACACTTCTTAATTCACAGTTTTCTCTGTTATCTGAACAGAGGAGCAAAGTGTAGCTCCATTCCCAGGACAGCTTCAAAGGCACTGAGATGCTAACGTACCTACAGGGCAGGGTTCTTTCTCTCTCTGCTACCTTTACCCTCAGTGGGAGATGTTTGCAAATTAAAATGTGTCTTCTCCACTGAATTATGGCATTTACTGTTCTAGAAGGCTTTCAACGCCTTTGTTCTTTACTTTCATGTACATGAAACGAACAAAAATGCAGTCTGTAAGTGCTCTGTAACCTCGGTTGCTTTGCATTTATTTGATTGTCTTTCGAGACTTATATTTGACATATATGGGAGCCCTCTTATAAGCAAATGGATAGAGTAATAAAGCATCTTAATACATTCAATCAATACATATATAATAATGATTTTTTAGAAAATTCCAGATCTTGCTGGTGCTGCCAAGAAAACCAGCCTTAGCAGATGGAAGAATGTTAAAGCTGAACTCCCTATCGATCAGCCCTCTTACTGAGTGTTCCCCTTGCATTTCATGTTTCCAAAGAGCTTACAACCATTCATCAGGTTTTGTTAATGTCAAACCTGGTAGACAAAATAGACGGCCAAACTCCATTTTCTAAATTGGGACACTGAGATCTGGGGAAGCAAAATTTCTCCTCTAAAGCTATTGCAACCAGCTGAAGAAAACCATTTTACTTTTTTATTGGACTTGAGATAATTCTATGAAGTTCCCGCCACTTCAAGGCCAATTGAGCCCATTTTTCCTCCTTCTTTTCTAAAATCAAAACAAGCAACAACTATGTGCTGAGTGTCTCCTGTACTGTCCTCCAGGGGGATAAAGACGAATGTTCTTGCTTCAAGGATTTGGTAACCTACTTTTAAAGAAAACGCATAAATCCATAATAAAGTATATAGCCTTCAAGGGAATTTGTATTAAACGGCCTGTTCAGGCTTGTGGGCATTGACAACAGAAGGGCAGCGCTTCAGATGGAAGTGATCAGGGAGGCTGTACGTGGAAGTTGGTTCAATTCCTGAGGGAGGAGAAGGCCTCCCAGGCCAGGCCGGGCTCAGAGGGCTGGACACCAGAGCGTGCGTGCTTCCCAGGGAAGACAAGGAAGAGGCCAACTAAGGTGGAAAAGAAATTTCAAGTAAAAGAAACTGTCTGCACTTATTACAACTTTGGGGATTAAGCATAAAACAGGTGGCAAAGCTTTGAGAAACAAAAAGTCCAGGTTTCTTAAAAGCTCAACTTTATCGTCACCATTGTAACCCCTGGTATGGCTTATACAATGCTTTTTGCAAGAGAAATTGAAAACACAGAGTAACTACAATTCTCTTCTTGAGAAGCAAGAATATTTTTATTATTCCCACTTTGAGGATGAGAAAACTGAGGCTCGTGGTGCTAACTTGCCCAAGTCCACTCAACTAGTTAACTCTGGGATCAGGGTTCAAGCACGCAAAGAGTCATCTTTTCGAAGTCTTTTCTGCATAATAACTTCACTAAGACACACAGCCCCCGGGCAACACATGCCCAGCTGGAGAATAACAGAGGTGGTCAGACTGTGAAACTGGGGAGTCTGGATGGTTTCCACCTCTATAACTTAAAAGCTGTAAAGACTGGGGCAAATTACATAATAAATCCACATCTCAGTTACCTCATCTGTGATTGCACATCACAACTGAAAATAGTAAGACTTCGCTGCCGGCGTGTGAGGACAGTCAGTGCGACGGTATTCACAGTGCCTAGCGGAGGAAAACCAGCATTCCCCACATGTGAGCATCTCCTTTCCTCCTCAGTCATCCATCTCTAATATTTAAATGCAGGATCTATGACACTGCTTCCAACGGTGGTCACACGATTTGGCCATGCCCCTCAAATCATTCATCAGTGCCTGAAAATCTTTCTCAATTAACAGAGGTGGTAAAGTGATCTGTATGAAACTCCCTTGAAGGGCTTCACAGGGGGCAGAGTCTGCGATTTGGAGCTAAGTTCTGCCTCTGCCACCTTCTCAATGTGATATGATCCTGGCACTGTGGTTGGTACTCAGACCCTGGGGCCTGACTGGTTCAAAGCCTGACTCCACTCTCCTAGCTGTGTCTGCCAGGGTCAGTTACTTAATCTGGCTGTGCCTCAGTTTTCTCACCTCTGAAATGGGAACACGAATAGTATCACAGGCTTGCCGTGAAACTTAAATGAGTTAATATGCCCGAAATACATGTATTCAAGAATTTTTAGCATCTGTGTTTATTATTTTTTTGTCTCACAGCAACCACATCAGTAACTTCATTTTCATGTTACAGAAGACTTTCACATGCACTAGTATATTTGAACACTGCTTATCCAGAGAGAATGGTAGGATAATGGTTGTTGGCTCTATTTCATAATAGTTTTTTTTTTTTGATAGAGGAGTAAATTATAATTATTTTTAACTTTTTCAAATACTACAGGGAAATTCAAATAAAAAAGTAAAAATAATGCTGCATTTCACTACCTAACAGAAAACCACAGTTAGAAGCTTGGTGAACACCCCCTCCCCCAGGGATCTGTTTCTTCACACGTGTCTGTAGACAGATGTGTTGATGTTACAAACAGCATCAGACTCAGTGTTTGCTTCACACGCATTAACTGAACACATGCTTGGACGTGGGGATACTGGTGGAGTTGGAGGGAAGTGGATGTATCGAGAGACACTGGAATTAAGAGGTTTCAAGAGGGGTTAGACATGGGGAATGAGAAGATCAGAGGACCAAGATAATTTGTGGGTTTTGCCTGTAAAACACGATTGGCTCTTGGGGCATTTATTTAGGATGGAGTACCTCCATTCTGGAAGTGATGACTTTTTACTCATTAATATGCTACGATAATTGTCCATGCCAATCAACATACCTGTACATTATCATTTTTAACGACCACATAGTACTTCATGATGTTTATAGTTTTTATATGTATTTGAGTTCACTATTCCTATATTGATAAACACTTAGGTTGTTTCCAATTTTTTTCACAATTTCTAGCAAGTTTACCACCTCAGGTCCCAGCCCTCCTCCTGAGGGTTAAGAAGAAATAATCCAGTTGTGCTGAAGTCCTTTAACAAAGGGCCAAATGGGGTGATATTTAAGGGACAACTCAAAGTCCTCTGCATCAAAAATTTCTCTTCTTCTGGGTCTTTACACTGAAAACTATCAAGAAATGTGTATCTTGGGACTGAAACATTACAAATCTAAAATTCTCTTTTTAAAATAACAAGCACATCAAAACCAGTGGCAGCGCGGGGTGACTCAACAAATCGATCACTTTCACAGCCCCGCAGAAATGAAGCTGACAGCATGTGTTAGTTTTGATGGGAGAAGAGGCAGCCACAGACAAGTGAGCTGTGAGACAGATCTAAGGGAAAGTCCACTGAGCACACAACACAGTGCACAGCCTGCCAAGCATCCTAGAATGTTCAATACAATTTAGCCACTTCCTCGAATGAGATTTAAATTCGGCACAATAGATATGGAATAAAGGTAGGTCACCAACGCTTCAGTTCTACCTTTTTCACAATACCCTCCTCCCCAGTGTAGCCCCTTCCCACTACACAAGAACACTTCTCGCCAAAGACAAGAGTGCACTCTGCACTCCATCAGGGATCGCTGTGGACATGCTCTCAAAGAGACGGCAGTGGCTGGAGTTGGCTGGACTCCGGGACTCATGAGATTATAGCTTTCCTTTCTTTGGGGACCAACCAATCCGTCTGGCCCACCCACTATGCTCTGGCCAAAACACTTGCCAGAGAAAGGAAGGAGGAGTCCAGAGGTAAAGTATAGAGGGAGAGAAGGAAATTAATGTTTACTACTTCTGTAAACACCCCACTTCTCACTAGGCACGCAATTCTCTTATTAAAGCCTCACGATCCTCACAGTCTCCCGTTCCCTCCCCTTGCTTTGCCACATGTTCTCATGCTGTTCTTCCATTTTAAGCCAGCTCTCGGAAAAAATTAAAAGTTATTCTATACAACTTAAAAGCTTCCTCCAACTAATAGGTGAAAAAAGTACCAAGCGACTGTTTTCAGAAAATAAAGGGATTCGGTAAGATTAACAACAATTTTTTCTTTTAAGAAAAGATTGCATCCATTTCTGCAAAGAAGACATCCTGATGGCCAACAGGCACATGAAAAGATGCTCAACATTGCTAATTAGGGAACTGCAAATCAAAACTACAATGAAGTATCACCTCACACCAGTCAGTATGGCCATCATTTAAAAAAATCTACAAATAACAAATGCCGGAGAAGGTGTGAAGAAAAGGGAACCCTCCTATACTGCTGGTGGAAATGTAAACTGGTGCAGGCACTCTGGAAAACAGTATGGAGGTTTCTTTAAAAAACTAAAAATAGACTTACCATATGATCCAGCAATCCCACTCCTGGGCACATATCCAGAGAACACTCTACTTTGAAAAGACAATATATACCCCAATGTTCACAGCAGCGCTATTTACAACAGCCAAGACATGGAAGCAACCTAAACGTCCATCTATAGATGACTGGATAAAGAAGATGTATGTATACACAATGGACTACTACTCAGCCATAAAAAAGAATAAAATAATGCCATTTGCGGAAATATGGATGGACCTAGAGATTATCATATTAAGTGAAGTAAGTCAGAGAAAGACAGATATCACATGATATCACTCATATGAGGAATCTTAAAAAATGAGACAAATGAACCATTTATAAAACAGAAGCAGACTCATAGACATAGAAAACAAATTTATGCTTACCAAATAGGAAGGGCAGGGAGGATAAATTAGGAGTTTGGGGTTAGCAGATACAAACTACTACATATAAAATAGATGAACAACAAGGTACTACTGTATAGCACAGGGAACTACATTCAATATCCTGTAATGAACCATAATGAAAAAATATGAAAAATTATATATATATATATATATATATATATATATATATATATGAATCACTATGTTGTACACCAGAAACTAACAGAACGTTGTAAGTTGACTATATTTCAATTTAAAAAGATTGTTTTCCTCCAATCACGAAGCTTAAACATGTTTTTACCAGTCCTTTGCTAGTGACATCAAACAATTAAGATTCAAGGAACGGATAATTTCCTGACTAATTAAAGGTTTCAAATCTTTTGTGGCAATTTTCTTCAGGGAAAATCTTTCTAACATGTATAGGTCTGTATTGCTGATAGTAAATACTGCATAAGGAAGAGAACTGAAAAAATATTTAATTGATTTGGTATCCTTGATGTGCCTTAGGTTTCTCATTCTGAACATTATCTGTATGTAGATAATACAGGAGACCAAACCTGATTCCATGATATACTTTAAAACCTATGAATATGATTAATCCTCATTTGTGTAGTTTTTTTCAAAGTCTATCTTTTTCCCTAAGGGAAGTGAAACCATCAAAGCTAGTCAGTAGAAAGCTATGCTTCATTTCCAATTAATGAACATTTTACACTTTTCACAAGGTCTATTAGGAAAACATCAGTGAAGTGTACCTAAAAGAGCCAAGGAAAGAAGTTCGCATATAGAGTTAGAGGTTCTGTCTCCTACACAAATATCCTGGTGACCGACATTCAGGTTCTGACTTTGCCCTCTGCTCCGGAGGCACTGAGCAGACAGAGTTCCTGCTTCTCACATGTCCTTGATAGGCACCTAAAATTTCTAGGTGTTTAGACTCTGACCCAACATAAGATCTGCATGAGACCTGGGCTGCCATGTACTGGCCTCCATAAAAACTTCAGTCACTAATTGGGTGTTTGGTGCTTTAGGATTTGCACTCCTTCTCAAAAGAACCCCAAAGACCAGACATTATGCTTCCAATTTCCAAAGCCTGCATGGAATTAGCTGAATTTTAGGGGAGACAGGGCATCCGAAATAGCCATCAATTGCCTGTATTCCCAATGTTGTTAATGATAATAACACCCGAACACCATGCATGGGAGGCGACGTTCATGATGTTAATGTTCATTCATGTTCTCGAGTCAGGTGAGCCCATCTTTGGTGTGCTTTCTCTTTATGAGAATTAGGAAAGGCACATCCTCTAGAGTGGACGCGGTCCTATGCATGGAACGAATCCTTCATCAGCAGAGCACTGGTTGTTTCTACCCCTTGACTGGGTGCTCCGATCAGTACACACACAGCGTGATCCCCTATGCAGGCAGCCCTGCAGCCGTTACAGAAAAAGTCACAGGTTCTGAACCGAGCATCGGACCTGGGGAACAAAAACTTAGATTCGAGATTAACTGGAATTGTGTTAATATGTATTTATGGCAACTACAATTCTTACCTGTTTGTATGAATGTCTCCCTTGCTTTGAAAAAAAAATATTTTAAGCATCTAAGAATGGCACTTACCCTAAGAGAGCACAGAAAGTTAGGCATGGATACTTAGGAGGTTCTGGTATAAATATCCCAGAAAACAAGAAAGCAATCTGTCCCCCTTTGATATTTTTTACCATTTTTTCTGGAAAGTCTCTTTTTATACTTCTCTGGGCCAGTCATTAGATATAACAAAGAGTCGGGGAGAAGGAAAGATTGAGGCTTTGGCTAAACTTGGTTATGTCTAAAGCTTTGGTGTTTTCCACCCAGCTGGCTAAGCCAAGTGTGTCTGTGGAGATGAGGCTCTGAAGCACCAGCCAGACACGCCATTGGCAGCCTGGCTCTGTTACCACGTACAAGCCAGCAGAGGAGAGAAGTGGAAGATGGAATAATAGCAATCAACAGAACAAGGGTAAGCCCTTCTCACTCAAGCTTCAAATTCTGTCTCAAAAACTAACACATACATTTCAATGTCTTGTGATAACCTGTAATGAAAAAGAATATGAAAACGAATACATGCATGACTGGGACATTATGCTGCACTTCAGAAACTGACACATTGTAACTGACTATACTTCAGTTAAAAAAACACACACACATACATATACACATGCATCGAAACCTAGCAATAAACTTAGAAACTAGAACTATGGACGCCAAGCTTTAGGCAGGGACCAGGCTCAGGTAAGTGCTCAGCCAGCGTCCCACCTTTCATCACCCAAAGAAGCCCCTGAGAAACATGCTTTGTCTATATTTGATGAAGAACGCAGCTCATGTTCCACTCAGAGGGGTACTGAGAGTCTAATACATGTTGGGCACAGTGGAAATACCAGGAAACAGGAGTGAACCAGGCAGATATACCCCTGCCTCCATGGAGCTTATAATCCGGTGAAGAATGGGCATTTCTGGTATACGTTCACTACTCTAGTTGTTAGTGCCAGCTGTTTACATACAGAACAATCCAGTATCAGGAGAGTTTTAGTCCTGATTGACTTTAATTCCTTCATATACCATATGTTATATTATTAGTACAAAAAATCCAGGAATATTAGCAGAGGCAACTCCTTTGGAAGGCAAATAAATAGTTCCTCTCATGAAAAGTCGTAGCAGCTCAGACTCTAGACATGGGCCATCTGTTCTGTGATCTGCCCAATCAGAGGCAACAGCAGACAGTCAGGGCTTCCGTGGTCTCAAAGCTGGCAGAGGCCTCAACTCAGAGGCTGGTAGACCTGTAGACTCGAAAGTATTGACTGACAACTGCAGATCTGCATTCCATGCACCTCTTTCTGGGGCCTTCATGACATGACGGAGGAAGTAACGTAGCTTTGGTCTACTTCATGTACCACACTACTTACCACACTAAGGCTCTTCTTAAGATACATAAATATATAACTTCGTTTTAAGCCTAAGATGGATTTAAATATCTTTTTAGAAACCTGACCCACATTCTAACACACGTCTGATATAATTCTGTATTTGTACATCTGTGCTTGCCCTGTTTCAAAAACATTTACTTCTTTCTCAGAGGCCAAATTCTCCTATTATCTCATCAGTCTAATGAATAATTTATATGTACAAGCAAAAAACCTGGGCTTTCTTTGTTCTCTGCTCCAGTACTGTGAGAAGGAGAAAAGAAAAAATGCCAAGAGGTTCTCAATAGCATTTAATCCTCTGGCCCCTGCCGATCTGCTAGCCAGACATTCTCCAGACCAGTAGCTGGCTAGTGAAGAGAAACTCACCCTATGAGACGTGTTTAGAAATCGAATGCTTGTAGATTTTGCCTATTTGTGGTCTTTGAAGGTCAATGACACATGAGAGGAGGAATAATCATGCCAAATATTGATTTTTCCAAAGGAAGCACACCGACATGCTCTCCAGGGAGATTACACAGCCTAGGAAGTCTGAAAATTAACGAATGTTACCAACCCTCACATCACACGGGTGGACAAGGGACCCTACATCCCGTGATTAGAAATAATGAAAATGTCGGACAATTCATACACATTCAGGTTGCCCTCACCATCCCCAGGCTGTGGTCATTAGAATTTCTGACATCCTAAGACAACCTGGTCAGCCAGACCCACTGGGTGTCTATTCTTCTATCAGTTCAAAGAATGTCTGATATCGGGCAGAATGAGGCTCCTGGGGCTGTCGGCGTAGGGAAGCTGTAAGTCTCTTTACATTAAATTTTGTTTCCATGCAGTGCAAATAGACACCTAATAGCTAGGTTGAGCCCCTGCCCAGGAGGCTGATGGAAGAGGACAGCCACTTTAAGGGATGGCAACAGAGTCCAAAGATTTCACACAGAGCTAAAGATTACCAGCAAAACTCCAGCAGTGGGGATTTCTGCTGAATAGATTTTGTTTTTCAGCATTGGGAGTATTAGTCGTGGAACCAGCGAGCCATCCCTTCTTTTCAAACTGGAAAAGCAATGAGTTTTGTTAGCTGAGTTATAAAAGTTTCTTATTGTTTGTTTGCCCAGCGCATCTGGAGCTGGGCAAGACGGTGGCATAAACCTTCACGGAACCAATGAAATGGTTACGCTGATCTTCAGCCAGAAGAGTCAGTTGTCAATTTTTCAAATGTTATCCAGTGATTTATGAAAAAGTCGTGAACAGCTTGGGTATGTGGATATATATTTATATACACATACATATATACATGCTAGACTCAAGCAACTATCTCCTATCTGACAAATATCGCATCTGTAGACATCAGCTGGATAAAGGATTCCATCAAAATTGGCCATTAGTAAAGGTTTCACAGGTCAAAATTTCACTTCAGGAATAAAAAAAGACATGGCTTGCGTCCCTTGAAGGCATTAGCAGTTCTTAATGAAAAATATTAACTCATTGTTAACATTTCCAGAGTGGATGCTTACAGTGCCAAAGAGTTAGAGGGAAATCTGTATTATGTCTGAATTCCTCAGTTCTCTACAATGACCTCTTTATCTTTCCTTAGCAGCTTATTGCTGCCCTGGTACCACTGTCCTTGACCATGTCCTAGAATGGCCCAGCGACCTTCTTGAGTCTCTGTTTTACTTATAACCAACCAATCCACCACTACATAATTTTGAGCCCTGTGTGAAGTTTCTCAAGGATGCCATGAGAAGCAAAATATAGATTTTCTGTTTTGAAAGAGTTGAGGATATTAGTAAAATGTGTTCTTAAGTACGAAGTACCAGAATAAGATAATTGATGGAAGGAGGGAAGAGGGGAAGGGGGAAGGAGAGAAGCAGGGGGAAGATGGAAGAGAGAGAAAGAAAAAGTGCCAGAGCAGGAACACAAGGGCTCAAAGATGTGGATAAGGACATTCAGGGAAAGGGTAAGTGTAGGTGAGGTGCTCAGGCCAGTCAATGAATGGAGCTGGAGTGATGGGCTCCAGTGGTGCGGGGAGGTACCTGATTAGCTAAAAGGAAGAGGGAGAATGTTTCAAGAGATGAGAAAGAAATGAGTCACGAAGAGACGCGAGGGATAACAGGGAAAGTACCTGCCTGCCTGAAAGAGGATCTATACGACAGAGCAGGAAAAATAGAGCTGGACAGGCAGGAAGGATTCAGATGATTATAAGTCTTAGGTGTCCGCTGAGTCTCTGTGTGAAGGGAAACAAACGACGCACCACTGCCTGACAACATCACGGGCATTAAATAGATGTCTCCGCGTGGCCAAGAGAAATCCATCTACCCGAAGGCGTGCCCTGACCTTTGCAGTTGTGGATACAAATTCCAGAATTGTAGTATTCAAGTAACTCCTTTCTGGAGCAAGGGAGTACCTCCTGACAGGAACAGCCACGGGCCCTGGTCCCTCAGGCACTAGGACACTGACAGCTGCGTGAGTGTGCCAAGCAGAGAGAAAAGCATGGCTATCCTACCGTGTTCCCGGCCATGAAAAGCACAGCCACTGAACCCGAGAGTCCGTGACTCACTATCCCCCAGCCACAAACACAGACTGTACGGGGTCACCTTGGGGCAAATTTGGAAGCTCTCTGAGAAAAAACGGAGTTTCCCTAAAATCAGCCACCTGATTCTTGTCGCCAAGAGTGTATCACACATCGCCCGCATGGCATGAGCACGCCTTCCCATCTTGCTATTTGCAAATCTTACTTTTTAAAGCTAAGTGTGCACATTTGTTTACTTTCCGAGATATGGATTAACATGCCTACATTTTATTAAAAACATGCCTTATGTATTTCTATCATCTGTACATATGTAAGAGGTATTTCTTTTCAACATTTATTACTTGTCAGAGGCCCAAGGTTCGTAACACCTCATTTTGTTTCATAATAATGTGTGATTTGTCAAGGAAAACATGGGTTCCTTTTCATTTGTGTTTCACAGCTGTGCTGGACGGTCCTGCCTCCCATTGCGTTCTCTGTCATCCACCAGGCGAGGGAGCAGATGTCTCCCCCAGGCTCTTCCATTCTGACAGATAAAGCACGGAGAAGTGAGTGGGGAAGGTGGGGGTGAGGAAGACCCTCCTCGGAGACATTTACACTTGACCTTGAACGATGAGTCCAGCGGCTCCAAGTGGCAATGGGCAAAGCAGAGGGAACACTTCACACCAAGGCTCAGAATTATGTTTCAGAAAACTAGGCTTTGGATGTGCCTGAGGACCGTGTGTGGGGGCAAATGGGGGGAAGACGTGGTTGGAATGGTTGCTTGAGATCAAAATATTGAGGACTTTTTTATGTCATGTTTTTAAAGGCAAAATATTTAGTTGGGTTTTTTTGTTTCTTGGTTTGGGGGGGGGTTTGTTTGTTTTTTTTGGTCTCTTTTGAAAAGGTGTCTGGCTGAGATTTAAGGGAGGAAAGAAGAAAAACAAGATTGGGTTCAGCCATCTCCCATCAAAAACCGTTGTGAGCCTTGGCATGGCCTTGGAGCAGTCTTACGCTCTGAGCCCCCTAAATCCTGGGGACCAACTTCATGGTTACCATTTCAGGTCCTGTGCGAAGGGTGAAAGCTGTGTTCTGTTTGGTACCATGTCACTGACATGAAATCCTAAAACTTGCGTTTTGTAAGGAGATGCTTTGCTTGTATGCCCCTGCCTCAGGAACCCCATGTTGAGCTTTAGATGTTTGTCTTTCTTGAGTGTTGGGCTGAAATAAAGACGCCCCACAGAAAGTGCAGACACATTCTGTCCTCAGCACAACAATTATATATTCTATTTATTCCATTGGTACATTGCCCCTGGAGCTTAAATCCACTCACCGCTCTCAAAACTGATGCTGGACGGCTGCTGCCAGGCTCTACCAGGTCAGGTGTAGCTGCTCAATATGCAGTAGAGAGAAGCAAGGGATCGGTGGTGACCAGAGGGCCTTAAAGGGGGTTCCTGCCCCTCCTCTCCCTTCAATGGGACAGTGGATGTTCTCTCATAATATTAAAAGCCTCTACTGTCTGCTTTTAGATCCTTCAACATCAAAAGAATCCATCTTAGATGTCTGGCAAACCTAAGAAAACAATCTTAATGTAACACTGCTTCTGGCAAAAAACTACACACAAAATGCGCACTTCGGAACGAGCAAGAGGATTCAGACTAGAATTAAATAAATACTTGCTGGCCTGCGGCAGCACAGAGTCACTCAGAAGGCAGGGAAAGCAATTTTCTGGTACCCAAATGGATGCAGCCAACCAGGATTTGAGAGATGAGGACGCCTGTGTACATTGAGGGCCATCATGGAAGGAGGAGGTGAGGAGAGGAAATAAAACCTAGAACCAGACACTGAGTCTGTACCTGGCTTTCCCTTTGTACAACTGTCTGTGGATGAAACAGACTGTCCAACCCCTGGAACCCCTCAGTATGTTATATATGCACGCAAGTGCGCATACATGCAGAGACAGTATCATTTCCACTAAATTTCTTTACAGACAAGTATCTAGTTAACTGCTCTGCAGGGATAATATCCCTACATTATAAAGAGAGAAACTGGCAACCAAGTGGTAACGAAACGTCCCTCAATTCAATTCTAAATTCATGATAGAAATCATGTTTAAAAAAAATGTTTATTGATTCTCAACCCAATAAACCAGAGAAAGATGACATGCCTCTGCAATATGTAATTACCTCTCTATATGCCCTGGAAATGTATGATGTGTTATTAATTATCATTATTAATTAAATGCAGTTCATGTTCTGTGGTCAAGTGCTCCTAATACCAGAGTATCACACAAGGTCTGATTCTTTCATATTAATTATGTCATCTATGCACAAGAATATACAATCTGATTGTGATGAATGATTGAGTACCATATTTGCCATTTTAATGCCTCTTTAAAATACCTAAATATGCCAGTTCTTTACCCACAAGTGTTCAAATACAGGGCCACACAACCCAGTACTGGGGGACTCTTGGTATCCAAAAGGAGCTATAGGATCTGGCAATAAGCCATCCATGTTACAGCCCTGAGACATGAACCCATCTGTACGCACTATGCCTGGGTCAGAGCCACTGAATATTGCTGGGCTGGTGAAAAATACTCCCCCATAACCACAGATCTTAAAAGGACAATCAAAACTGTCTACCACCTGCGCAGAACCACGAAGGACCTGAGAAGTTACCCTCCCTTTCTTGCAAAGTTAACCTGTCGCTGTCTCAGGGATGCTGGGGAGAGGCATGAGCTTCAGCGTCCAAGACCAAAGACTTTATTATAATAAACTGCAGCACAGGTAACAGGCGTGCTCTGTAGGAAGACGCTACCTCTCTCTCACAGCCTTGAAGAAAAGTCCTGAACGAGGAAGTCAGTGATTCTGACTCCAAGATGCGCAAAAATGCAAAATAGGCAAAAGACCCCTCACACCCCCTCTGTTGTGATTGGTTGCCCACTCTCAGCCCCCTCACACCTCCTCTGTTGTGATTGGTTGCCCACTCTCAGCCCCCTCACACCTCCTCTGTTGTGATTGGTTGCCCACTCTCATTAATGACTGTTTCAACCTTCTTTCTCCTCAAACATCCTAACAACCACTGCCATGTGACACACACTCTGCTCCTTGGTTTTCTTCTAGTTTGATTTTGTTCCTTTTCAGTTTCTTTTGCTGGCTTCTCTTTCTCTGCTCATCTGTAATTATTAGAGTGATTCTGGGTTCCCTTCTCTTTTGTATCTGCTATGAACTGAGTTGTGTCCCCATAAAATTGGTATGTTGAAACCCTAACCCCCCCACTCCCCTCTGCCAAGTGGTGGTATTTGGAGATGGAGGCTTTGGGAGTTAATTAAGTTGAGATGAGGTCAGGAGGGCTCTGTTGATGGGATTAGTGCCTTTATAAGGAGACACACCAGAGAGCTTACTTCCTCTCTCTCTCTCTCTCTCTTTCTCTCTCCACCAGGACGGACAATGGAAAAGTCATGTGAAAAGCAAGAAGGCAGCTGTCTAAACCCAAAGAGACAGCTTTCACCAGACATCGACTTCACTGGCACCTTAGTCTTGGACTTCCAGTCTCCAAAACCATGAGAAATAAATTTGTTGTTTAAACTACCCAGTCTGTGGCATTTTGTTATGGCAGCCTAAGCTAAGACACTAAGTACTCTCTGGGTCATCTCATGCAGACTCTTACTTTAAATAACTTATGTTATAGGCTTACCAAATTTCACCTCCATTCCCAATCACTCCCATGAACTAAAGATGTATCACCGACTGTCCATTTGACATTCCCACTCAGGTATTCAACAGACATCTCAAAGTATGAACATGGCCACAGTAGAACTCATAATCTTGTCTTCCAATGAGACTCATCTCTCAATCATGGCCAGCTTAGGGAACACCAATACCATCTACTCAGTTGATCAAGCTGAAAAATTTGGAGTTAACTCTTCAAAATTCATCAGCAAATCTTGCCTTCTCTGCCATAAAAACATGTTCAGAATCTCCTTGGCATCTCCACTTCCACCACCCTACACCATGCCACCACCATCTTCCACCAGGACAACCATAATAGCTTCTAACCCATCTCCTAAATAATTTCCATCTTGTCACATACACACCATGTCCCACATAGCCATTACATGATATTTTAAATTTTTAAATCAAGTCACGTTACTCACCAAAATGTGTTCTGTTGCATTTAGAATTAAATGCAAACTCCTTAGCCGAGCTACAAAGCCCCATGATCTGCCTCTGCATCCCCCTCTAACTTCCTCTCACACCAGCTTTCTCCTCACCCTTTATTGTCCAAGCTGTGGTCTATTTGAGAAACAGAAAGAAAGTCAAGCCAGACTTCGGGTCATCGTGTGAGATGTTTGCCATCCCTGAAATTCTGCCCTTCCCGCCCTTGCCCCGATTTTTGCAAGGGTAGTTCTTTCCTGTCACTTATATATCATTTTAAATACATTTCATTCTCAAATACCCAAACTACAATCATCATCTAGTTATTCTCAGGTCAAGTCACCCTCCTTTAATTGTTGGCATCATACTTATCAATGCTGACATTTCTTTCATATATGAATTTAATCTCTCATGCATGTAAGCTTCTTGGTAATGAAAGTTGCTTGTAGATGGCATGCTCACTCTGATATCCCCACTACTTAATCAGTACTTGGAACAATAAATATTTCTTAAATGGACGGATGGATGGATGGATGGATAAATTGCACGTGTAAGAACTGGCAGGGGTGGGAGTTCCTTGAAGAAAAATACAAGTAATCAAAACAAGAAGATCCTTTTCTTATTTTTTGGCACAGCCTGATTGGTCCACATTCACTGAAGGTATTCAGACATCTGGAGGCCTTTATTTTGAAGATAAACTATTTTAACTTACATTGTTTTGCCAATAGAGAGCTTTTAAACCATTTCCAGGTATAGTTTGTAAGCTTCCTACTTAACAAGCAATTATACTTAAAATTAAAGTGTTATAGAAATAATGCATAAGGCTTGACTTTGCCATCTTATCTTTTAAATTATTTATCAAAACTTTTTTTAGTATCTTCTATGTAGGGTCACCATGTGGAGGCTGAGATTTTGACAGTGAGCAGTGTAGAAAAGAGACACCTTTCTTCATAGAACCTATAAGGAATAAGATGCAAGATGCAAAAGCCACCACCTATAACTGGGCACAGTTCCTTGGCAGAACACGAAATTCTTTTATCTTGTTTTCTAATTTTTAAATTGGCAAAGCTACATTCATTAGCTACTCTATGCTTTTAAAAAGTATGCATATTTGTAAAATAATCCCTTGAGTAATTGTGTTTTAGACTCATAAAAAATTTTAAAATCCTGTGCCTTATCCTGTTTTTGAAGAGTCTATGAACAGATCTAAGAAATCACCACCCTTTAATTTGAAGTTTTCTAGTCTACCATTGTATTGCCTTGAGCCAAACTTTTAATAGTCTGCTGCCTCAATTTCTAAATTAGGAAAACATATTAGCAAAATAAACATTTCATTTTCCAGTCAACAGGATATAATAAATGTAAAGCCTCCATACCTTTTCGCAAATCTAGTTTCATACAAAGCATTAATGATGAGGTAAGCGATAGAAGAAAAAGCGGTAAGGCCTAAATTACATCATGAATGTGTATTATTCTCTCTTTAGGAAAGAAGGAAAATATTTCTCGGAAAAGAAACAACACTAGGGTATTCAAACCAGTACCCTGTAGCTATCTGAATCGCATAAAGGCTCAAGTCATTGGTTAACACTGGTTAAATTATATGGGTTCCCATCACTGCTATCTTCCTTATAACATCTCAGATGCCTCTACTGAAATGTGATGGGGCAAAAATACCCTTGAAATTGGTCTTGCTGAGAGCACTGTACCCCACAGCACACCAGAGAATTTAGCAAACACTAGAAATCAAGGCTTTCCCCCCACCCTCTCTCTCTCTCCCCACCTCCCATGAAGAGCTGGTCATTAAACCAACACACCGCTGATTCCAATCCACAGATGCGTGTGCAAATCATTTCTCCTACTATTATAAAACCAAGTGCACACATCGCTGGGAGCCCTGGCATAATGACATTGGAATGAAGCTTCAGACAGGCCTGAATCTGACAGGTGTTCTGAGATGCAATCCAGCTTCTGAAATCATACACTACCCATGACACTTGCCAGGTTGCAGAAGGGTTTCTTCATGGAGAAGAAGGAAGGAAGGGAGGGAGGGGGAAGGGAGAGAGCAAAAGAGGCAAGGAAGGAAGAGGGAGGGAAGAAGAAAGATCCATTTCTTCTCTAAAATTGTCCTTCAATGTCTCACGTACCCCAGGATCTGACAGTATTATAAGTCTGTAAAACTCCCTTAAGCTGTAAAGATAGCCGATTGAACTGCATTCCTGTTAATTAAAATAAAAGATGGTTTTAAGTGAAAATAGGAAGCGTGTTCTGTATTTGAAAGAGCACTGGTGCATAGATTCGAATATTACACTCCAGAAAGACAGCCCACTGTGCTAATAGCAAAGCAGTAAACTCTACGTTATCTCTGATGTGTCCTTCCAGCCATTCACACACAAACACAATCATTTATCACAAAGAGCCCCTTCTGCACACCCCTTAGCCAGACAAGGGGGATCGAACTTAGTGAACAGGAAACAAAAAAGCAAATCTAAATATTTATCATTTTAAAATTATGGCACCACTTAAGTTGAGGACCAGGGTAGATCTATTACTTGCTGTTTCCTGTCTCTTGCCAGGGCCAGAGAACCTTCTAGTTTCTGCCTTATTGCATTTGTGCTTACATAAAGGTATAACTTCCATGAGTCTGTCTCACACCTTTTTAGTAATGAACATGGTGTATAGAGAACTTAGCCTTAGGAACCAGGCGGTTTCAATATCAGGGGAAAATTCTCTTTCAATATTGCATGATATTGGAAAGGCAGGCACTTCACTTGAAATTCTTCCTTACCCTTCAGATGGAAATCATAATATCTACCTACAAGGTCATCATGGAAGCAACACACAAGAAGGACAGAGGACACGGTGCACAGTCCCTCCATAGCCATTCTTCACTCTTTTTTCTTATCTTTCTTTCTTCTCAAAAACGAAGCAGCAATCCTTGACTTGCCAGGACAAGAACATAATGGCTGCAGGCCAGTGAGTGAAAAACATCCAGACAATTAGCCCAAAGGAATTTTAATTTGAATCTTATTAATTATTCAATGTGGAGTTGATTATTCAAAAAAAAACCTATTCTTTTTTAAATTTCCCTTTCAGGGGCCTTAAATAGCTGTTTGGGTGTCTGTGCTTGTTTCCAGCCTGGGAAAAAAATCCAGAAGCCCCTTTAATAAGATGGCTACGCAAAAAAGGTTTAGAGTTCAGAGTTCCCGATCAGGGACAACCTCAGTAATAATACACGAGGAAGGAAATGATTATCCGTGCAGTATTCCGATCACACGGGATGCGGTCACGTGTTTCATCAACATTTATATTCGACCCCCCAGTAGCCATGGGGATAATAAGACAAGAATATCAGTCATCACAAAAGCATTAATATAAATCGCACACACCTTTCATTAACTTTCATGCTTTTCTCCTGAGGATTTTAAATGCTTTCGCATTTTTGTGTACTAGCCTTAGAAGAAATGAATTATAATTAGCCACCGGTTTGCACACATGTCAATGTGATGATTGACGTAATGAGAGAGAGAGGTTCAGGAAAACAGGAGATTCCTCTCTCGAGTGCTTTTCTTTTCATCACCCTTGACTGGTCCCTGGGGAGGAGACTTCATGAATTCTTCACTCAGCATGCAGATAAAAATGCAACTTGTTGCCCTGCAGCACCTTACAGTTTATAAATGGGAACGTGGAATAGTTCTTACAAATAGACCATACATAGACAGGGATGAAGTCTACTTCTCTTTAGCCCTAATTTCCAGTTGTTTAATTAACAAAGGAGCTTTACTTTTATTCCTCACTTACATACTTTTGAAAATGGAACCATAAGTGCATTTTTATAAGCACATTTGATTTTTCAAGATATTATTATTTCACAGTGGGCAACCACGCCCAGGAAATACACTTGTAGATCCCAACAGTTTTATCAAGGCATTCATCAGAAATGCTTGATAACCACCGTATCTGGAGATTAAAGATATGCTTAGTGCCTTGTATAGGATTCAGCTTATTAATTTGCCAACTGACCTTTCTTTTCGTTATACATGGTTTTAGAAGCTCTCCCTTTTGTCACACGGCCGTGTGCTTGCATGCACGCATACTCCCAAGAAAGGCTCCAATTGAGATATTTCACCTCGGGATGCAACCTGCAAACTGCCTGGAAGCAGCATAATGAGCTGAAACCCATCAATTTTCAATGGGCCCTTCTTTCTCTCTAAGTTTTTTCCATCCCTAAAACTTAAATAATATGCAACCACAAATATTTAGGGAAATTTGGAAAGGGATAATAATGCTGGTATTTGGCTAAATTAATCAGAAACTCTAACTCTCTTACTTAGAGACTTAGGGATGGGATTTTGAAAAAAGTGCCTTGGTCAGTTACTCACCTCGAATTCCCTTTGTCTGAAATATGCATTTACCTTCTCTAAGTTGTCTATTTCAGCAAAGTTAGTCTACAGGATAGCTTCCTGCTCACACTAACATGAAAATTACTCACTCTTACCTTCTTGGAGTGATTGCTTTAGTGGCTCTTGCCTTGTCTTGAAACAAGACAAATGCAGACCCCAGTATTACTATTAACTCAAACAGAACATTCAAGAAGAGAAGCAATCTACTAAACAGCTCCCCAAATGCAGCACTTTCAAAGTTTTTAATTAAAACAACAAAAAAAAAATCTCATTTCCTTTTACCCAAAGTTCATCAGGAAAAATGTAGTATAGTCAAGATTTCTGTGAAATTTTCTTGATTTTTGCACTGCCGGATGCTATAAATTTGGGCATCATTTAGCAGATCATATACTTTTTTTTTTTTTTTTTTTTGCTTAACTTGCTTCTTATAATTTGAGGCTTAAGGAAAGGACCAAGTGTATACATGAATCATCTATAAGGAAAGAGTGAAAGACAGAACAGAGGACTGAAGAAAAGGAAAGTGACAAAGATGGGAACTTCTAACCATAGAAATCCCCTTTAATTTGGAAATCTGAAAAAATGATGACATTAAACTGCTGTATAACTGAAACTACTACCAATTTCAGAGTTCTTAAATTTTTAAATGATAGAAACACGGAATTTGTACAGTGATGGATTATCATAATTAAGCATTCCAAAAGTTGGCAAGAAATCATTTCTTGTCATCCCCAAAATTTACATCTGAAAAAGGCTGATGTCTTTAAAGTCCTTTAGATAAATTGCACAGTACTTCTTATTTGGGATAATTAGCCTTTGGGGTTTTTGCACCATATAAAATAATGAATGCATGTGTGTGTATATAAACCCATGAGCACACATATCCATTCTACACATACATTATTAAGCCAGCACATTGATTAGCTCTATACATGTTTTTATCATAATCAGAGGAAGTCTTTTCTGCCCATCACTTGTATTAATTATGAATTGGTTCACTGATTAGTTATGGCTTGAATTGTGTTCCCCACCGAAAGACTTGTTGAAGCCCTAACCTCTGATACCTATGAATGTGATCTTATTTGAAAATAGGGTCTTTGCAGATGTCAGCAAGTTTAGATGAGCTCATGAGGGTGGGCCCGAATCCAGTGTGAATGATATTTTTACAGGAAGAGGAAAATGCCATGTGAAGACAGAGACGCAGAGAGAACACAACACCATCTGAGGACAGAGGCAGAGATTGGAGACACGCAGCTGCAAGTCAAGGAACATCAAGGCTTGGTGGCCATGCACAGAAGCTCTAGAGATGCAAAGACGGATTCTACCCAGAGGTTCAGAGAAATATGGCTCCAGTGATACCTTCATTTCAGACTTCCCACCCCCAGAACTATGAGAAAATACCTTTCTGTTGTTTCAAGGCACCCAGTCTGCGGTACTTTGTTACGGCAGTCCTAGGAAACTAATCTACCATCCAACCGGTCATTCAACAAATATTTCTTGAGCATATTTTATGAGCTTCAGATTGTGTTAGCTGCCAGAATTTGACAATATTGAGTTACAAGGATGATGAATATGTCACTGGGGAGGAAAAACAATCAGATACAACATCTGGGGACAATTCAGACCGTTGTGGGAACACAAATCAGGGGCTTCCAAACAGAGGATCATGGACGTGCTTCCACTGAAAGGGGACTCTCTGCTGAAATCTGGAATGATGAGTGGGAGTTCACCTAGAGAGGAACAGGGGGAAGATTGTTTCAGTCCAAGGGAACCACAAGGCCAAGATCTGAAGAGCAAGAGAGAGGCTTCAATGTTCAGTGACTATTAGTGTAGCAGGAGAAGGAGAGATGCAGTTACCCAGAGAGGAAGGGCGCCTACTGCCAAGGGCTTTGTAAGCCACTTAAGGAGCTGCAACCTTTATTGTCTGGGAGGGAGGTGATACTTAGGATTTTAGTCAGAGGATTGCTGTGATTACCCATGCACTGAGAAAGACAATTCTGATTATGATGTGGAAAATGGATTGGAAAGTGATAAAGACTAGGCAATGGCAGCCTGCATACTGGGAAAACTGATAGAATTCAACAAGCATTCTGATCTGCATTTACCCACTGTTTAAATCCCCAGAGCACTTTCACATCTGATTTTTATCTGTAGCTTCCACCAAACTCCTCAGTTAAGCTGAACAGGAATTACTCCCCACTCTACCTTGTCAAGAACCGTGGCACAGCAAAATAAAGCAATTTGACAAGAATCACACAGCCAGTTAATGATGAAACTGGGACTGCAAGCATGTCCTTCCCTTGCCCTGGGTGTGCTTCATTCTACAAAGGATGCGCAGTGCCCATAACTAAAATTTTACTGTCATCACGGGGAAGCCATCGCTGCAGAAAACCAGGATGATGCACTGAAAAGATCACTCAATCCCCAAGAGCTGGAACAGAGTGCCGGGCGGGGCTCTCCACCCTTTCCCCTCAAGCACGTATGTGCACAGCTCCACCAAGTGGAGGAAAATAGATCTTGGGCTCAGGGAGGAAGACACCTAAACATTATAGGGCAGGGATGGGAGGTAGGAGGAAGAAGAATCTTATCTTGCCATTACCTCTGACTACATTACTGGACAGATATGTACTTTATACTGTGAACCATCAAAACTCGCTGGAGGAGGGGAAGAGAAGGGAAGGGGGAATGTTCTTAAACCATGTCTCGCCATCCCATTGACGATGCATCCTCTAAGCAGAAAAGAAGAAAGACGTAGTGTGCCCTCACTATGGTTTCAATTGGCTTCTTTTTTATGTTCACGTATTTGTGCACTTACTGGAAGATTTGGAGCTTCAGAAGCCTTTATCCTCTGCGACGATTTGGTGGAAGGTGCGCTCTGACCTCCAGGGAAACCTAAGATTACACATGTTTGTGATTTTGTAAATACACGCACACAACGCCTATGCACAGACCCACGCCTCCTGCCCCGAAGGGAGGGGCTCAAAAGTGGATGAAGGATCCACAACCTACAGAGTGGGCAAGTAGAAGGAAAGAAGGAAAAAGCTATCTCTTCTCTTGCTCTTGACAAACTGGCTGTAGGTATTTTCTCTCTTCCCCAAATTTACCATGTGGTGACAAAGGTCCATAGTCATCCTCCTCTTGGAAAGCCCTTGGAAGCCCTAGCAGCCTGTGCTGTGGCCACATTAAAGAAAGATATGGAGCGCCCAGATTAGGTGAAAACTGCTGGAGAGCCTTCTGTTTCCATGTTTTTTGTTGCAGTTGAAGAGGTAAAATCCAGAAGGCCAAGTTCAATGTGTTGACCTAATCTAAAGAAACAAGAGATTCAGTTATCCTACATTCTAGGCTTTCAACTGAGGAGGCAAAGGAATCCTAAGTCGATCTTAATGGTCATACCCTGCTCCCTAGGATAGGAAACTGCATATGTGTTTGGGACCAAACCCAGTTAGTCAGAGTGTTCATTCATCTGACGTATCCCCTCTGCTTATGTCTCCTTGGTGACCTAACAGAAGATGTGTGGTGAGGATTTGGAGGTATGGGATGTAGTCCATCCTCTCCTTAGAGATTTTCTACTCATGTCACTTGAAAAGCTCTTTCACAGCTGCTTGTTAATTGAAGAGAAGTGGTGGGAAGCCGTGAATGCACAGTTAAGACACTGGGATGTTGGAAATGTACTGATTTGTACTTGGCAGAGAGAAGACTGAAGAGGTAAACATCTTGCTGGAAATCACAATCAGCCTGATGGAAAATCAGGCTTCTTCTCCAAGTCTTCAGCTTTAGGAATCAGTGCCACTATGGGCTGGGTTGTTGTTCGCCTTAATGAAGGGCTTTAGATGGGCTTAAGTCACCACTTGGATAGAGACAGTCAGGGCAAATCTTGCCTACACAGGATGCATTGGCTGATTAGGGCTGCCCTGGAGAATAGCCTTCTGCAGAAGACACTGCCATTTGGATGAGAAGTAAGTTCTAAACCCCAACAGCTGTCATGGATGAACAACCCTTCTGTACTCTTTGGGAGGTGAGGAGACATTAACCTTGTACTTTGGCCAAATTTCATCCTATTATATTCTCCTTCCTTAAATCTGCCCTCTCTGTCCCCAGCAAGAGCAGTTGGACATCATATGTTGTTTGCTCTCCAGCCCCTGAAGTCAAAGCATGGTTGTTGCCTAAGAGCATTTTAAGGTGGACTGAGTGGTGATACATTCTGTCATATCATCTCAACAAGGTTGCATGGGGGTGTCTTCTAATTCATTAATAGCCTATGTGTTTGGCAAGATCTGCAGAAAATGTATGAAACTCACAACGTTCCTGGAGTTTGTTTCCCAGCATTTTCTTCATTCATTCAACAAACAGTTACAGAACCTACTAGTTCTACTTCTGGGAAGATACAAAGATGAACAAGCCAAGACCCGTGCCTTGCACTAGAGACAGGCACATAAAGAGTTAAGAAAGCCTGTAACAGAGGTACGTCCAGGCACAGTGGAAAAGAGAGGAAAGAGGGACTGAATCTACCCGATAAAATGGAAGACTCAACATGCCAAATGAACAGAACCCCTTAATCATTAAGTCACAAAACATTCCCAGGACTCAGCAATCCTACTGTGATGAGATTTTTCAAGAAAACATAGAAACTGAGCCATAGTACAATCATATGCCAGGGAGGCTGACATGGCTGATGAAGAGGAGAGAGAGAGACCAGTGGGAGTGAAAAGGAATTCCCTCTCATCAAAGGACTTGAGGGAACAGTAACATAAGCACAGAGAGAAAGAGGGTGGTGATGGAGCGGGGAGGAAGGATATTTCATTAAGGAAATAACTAAATGAGAATCAACAAGGAAATAAATAAAAGAGGTTGAAACAGACGATAGATTGCGTCTGATTATCATGGTTGTTTAATGTCAGACTAAGGAGTTTAGACTGGATTTGTCATAGTAGATTTTTATAGACTTTTGAGTAGGGGAGTGATGTCAACTCTGGATAGAGGTTGGACTGGATAATTTTTGTGATCTAAGTATAACCTGTCAACAAAATGCAGAAAAGACTGAGATTCCAGGCAGCAATACCTCATGGAAAGATAGCTCAGCAATCCAAGTGTATAAAGATAAAAGCCAGCAAACCATAATAGGGAAGAGGGCTTGGGAATCAAACAGACCTGTTGTGTGACCTTTGCCAAGGGACAAGGACTGTAAATTGCTCTGAATGTCATGGTCACATCTGTACGACAGAGATAATAATAGAGCTTATCACACAGGCTAATAGAATTCATTTAGGCTGTGCAGGTAAAGCACTTTGCTGGTTCTGGGATCTTGTATCTAAGAAACAGTCACTACTTTTGTTGTAGAGATAATTACTGTTGCCTTTGAAACATGGAAGAAGGGTTTAGCGGAGTTTACTGGAATGGAAGACCTAACCGGATAGGGTGGCTGATTGAAAACACTGGTACAAATTCACCTCATAGATACAGTGAATGACCTATGACAGCAGAATGGGGCTGAGAGCACAAGGGGGTATCAATGGAAAACTTGACAAACAGCCTTCAACCTGGTGTCAGGCTTTGGGGATTCTCCATGAGAGTGCTAAGTACACTGGATGCTCATCAGAAGTACCAATTAAATTCATGGAAATATTGAGACACTATTTTTGGCTCTAGAGATCTGATTTGTCATTGTTCAAACTTGGTATATGGCTGAAGAATGCTTTGAGAGGAGGAAAAGTAATGAAGAAATCAAACGCAAGGACTTTGAAGTTAAACTATTACCAGGTTCCCTAGCTTACACTCAGTTA
The DNA here is from genome assembly GCF_009834535.1 of Camelus ferus. Taxonomy (NCBI): domain Eukaryota; kingdom Metazoa; phylum Chordata; class Mammalia; order Artiodactyla; family Camelidae; genus Camelus; species Camelus ferus. The sequence continues at coordinate 8,514,956 of NC_045721.1, forward strand.
GGTTGCCACGTTTCATTTATGCAAAATTTCATTATATTTAAGCTTGCATTATGGAAGGTTTCTGGAATGAAGGGAAAAGAGAGAAAACGAATTTAAATGTCCCAATCTCTATTCACAAATAATTTCATTTCTGTAGTTTAAGGATGTTTCATAGGTGATTGCATGGCAAACAAAAGAAATAAATTTCCACTATTTTATTTTGCCACTCAACAGTCAAACTTCCCCCCTGAGTTTCAGCCCTGAGAAGGTAGTAATTCACTTGTGTCTTTAACAACACAGCTTTGAATAACTATAAAATCCACAATTAGTGTCAGTGAATTCTCTTTAGCAAGTAGTGAAAAGACCAAGGATATAAAACTTCACCTGAGAGCATTTTTTCTCAAAGAAAACTTTGACTTACTTAATAATAATAATTTAATAATTTACAGACTACACTATAGACTAAAATAAAGTTAAAATAAATAATATTTCAATATATGAATTTTGGGATAACTGTACTGTAAGACATAGAGAAGTAGTGAAAAGCTTACACCTGTACAAGGACCCACTGTGACTCTGATAGTTACAGGTGTAAACTGATACAGATGTGATCTCGGCGACCCTGAAAATACAGAAACCTCATTTAAAATGGAGTCAAGAGGCAAGAAGGTGGAGCTCTCATGCCCTACTCACTTGATGTCAACTGCATTACCAACTGAAGGGTCACGACATTAGTATCCAGCAAGAGGAAGGGAGAATTCCTCCCTGCCTGGCAACAGCCTAGCCAATGAGAGACTGTCACTACTCACCCAATGAAAAGTCACTACAATCTGAATTCCCGGTTTCCTCCAATGGACTCTTTGTTTATAACAGCCCCTCCTGACCGCACCCCCCCCCCATATCCTGTATAAAAGAATATTCGTTCCTCTCCTTTATTCTCCAGACTTGCCAGTGGTTCACCATAGATTGCATGTCCTGAATCGCAATTCTTTGTTGTTCCCACGTAAACCCATTTTTCTAAGGGGGAAAAACCTGGCTGTCTTACTGTTTTAGGTTAACAATCCAAATACCATAAACAGCATCATTGTCCCTGCCATACTTTTCTGAAAAGAAAAACAACCGTCAGTAAAGTTCTTAACCAAAGGAAAAGACAATCTTCCATCAATATATACGGCAGCTTATGGCAACCTCACATCCTCTTAAAAAAATTCAGTGTGCGCTAAAAACTATAAAAACATGGTGTGTGTTTGTAAAGTGAAGTTATCATCTAGCTCAGTCATTATGAATAGGGTTTTCAACTACATGAATATCCTTGGGACTATTGCAAAGCCATGAGGGGCACAGAAAAAGAAAAAGCCTTCTTGGAAACTCTAGTCCTGGCTATCTGTAGAGCTAATACAGCATCTCATGAGATTAGGACAACCAGAAATGTTCCTACAAGCTTCCCAAAACCCTTTTTTTGGGAGGAATACCAGTCCCATTAGGAACAAGTGGCACAGAGATAGAGTAGAGAATATGCTGCAAATAAAGGGCATGTGGTGTTTTTCATGTTTTAAGTATTTATATTTGTTTTTGTGAAATTACACTTCTGGAACTTTCGTATGATGAGGTCAAGGGATACGCAGAGACGCTCTTAAAATAGAGCTCACCTATTGAGAATCAACTCCACAAAAGCCCTTGGTTAATCAGATTTACTCTTTGATATTCTGCTTTTAAAAGAAAAAGACAAATCAAAAAGACAGATTCTAACCAGGGAATTAAGAAGTAAGTTCCCTGGCATACACATGAAAAACGTTTTTCATGGTTTTAATATACTTAGTTTTTTTTTCTTTTGAGTGAATAAAGGCTTTGCCAAATCTCTTTTTCTCTATCTATATTTTTATTACAATGAAAACAAATGTTTAGAATGATAATGCCAAAACATTCTCTGCAACGGATTCTTAACCTGGGGTCTATTACCAGGGAACCAAAGGTGGGCTGCAGGGGTCTGTAATAGCATGTAAAATATGTGTGTGTGTGTGTGTGTGTGTGTGTGTGTGTCTTTCTTGATAATTTTTGATATTATCCATAGCTCTAATTATATTCTCAAAGTAACTTATGTTCCCAAAATGTAAAATACAGCAAACAATGCTCCACGTTTTTCAGCCCCTAAGAATTAAATTTAACCCAATGGTATTTTTTCTTCATCAAACAGGTCAGCAGTGTCTAGAATGATTTTTCACCACAAAGGTTAAAAGAAACAGGGAATTCAGAGTGACACTCAATAAAATGGAAGATTAACTGGAACACTCCAGTAAATTGAGGTTTTCTGATTTACCTTACAATGGTAAAGTTAAAAAACAAGAAATAAAACTTCCCAGTTAAATCATCAATCCATTCAGATTCCCAAAGGGACGGCCTAACAATAAATCACCCTTTAAGCTCCAAGATTCTTTATGTATTCAATATGATGTTGATGGTGGTTGCCATTGAGTTGAGTCAAAATGCATTAACTTTATGTAGATAATACAGTGGATGGAAACTAAGAAACAAAAAGACAACAACAACAAAAACCCTTGTTGACATGGAATTTTGAACATAAAATATTAAACACAATGTTACATACTGTTTCCCAATGATTTTGGTTCCTCCTACTTACTAGAAAGACTACGCAGGGGCTATTTGCGTTGCATATTTTTGTGTAACAGCAGAATAAGCCAAGGTATACATAATTATTGTAATTTATAATAAGTACATCTCTTCTATGACATAAATGGGGTTGAGAAGCCAATGGACCTCAGCAGGTCAAGAGGGTGTGGAACCTGAGAGTTGTCTGCCCATGTGCCTTCTAAATGGATATCATCCCTTGCAGAGTTAACACCATGCCCCACCTGGGGGGGAAACATTCAAAGGCACATTGTGCTAATAATCTACGATATTTCTACCCCTCAACAAAATTAGCCTCGTTTTGTCCACCTTGAGACCATCACTTTCTTGTCTGGGTAGTGCAACCAACATCAGACCTGCCTCCTGGTAATACAGCAATGGGCCAACTTCTCCCCTCGTAAATCAACCCATCACCTTTACAATGAAAAAAAAAATCTGCTTTCTAGAGACTCCAAATCACTGGTTACTACTGTCCAGTTCTAACATTTGGGTAAAGAAAGGTGATAGTAGTTTAGCAAAAGCGACTCAAAGAGCTGTGTATAAAAATCTGTTTGGGAAGAGAAGGGAAACCACCATTGTGCAAGGTGGTAAATGAGGTGTGGCTGTGTCAATCAACTCTAGGCAATGAGATTCAAGCAGAATATAAACCAGATCCTTAACAGCAAGCTGTCTGCCCTTCACTTTCTCTTTGGTCAGGGATGCCCCATGTGTCTTTTTTTCCTGAGGGATGGAAGACAGGTGAGTGTGCAGAGCCAGTTTCAAGCCTACAGAGAAAGGAACACCTTGAAGGATGGTGAAGTCATCACAGAAGGTACCTGAGCCCCTGGATGATGCTGGCAGAGAGAGCTGCCCCAACTCCCTGCACCACCCGCCATCTTGGACTTCCAAGTGAAAGAGAAATCTTCTGTCTTGTTCAAAGCAATCATTTCAGTCTCTGTTAAGGCACCCAAACACCTACCTATTGCAACATCTAAAGTACCTAGAACAGTGCCTGCCACATAGTAAATGCCCAAGAAATGATGGCTACTCTGAAATTTCCCAGGACAACTGGGAAATGGACTCCAGACGTATAACCAGAGCCCCATTTCCCAAGTCTACCCTGAGGAATGCTACCTAGTAATCATGAATACTAACAGTTCTCAGAATAAAAGCAGGGATGTAGGTGGATGGGGCCAAATAGTTTTGAGAAATACTGAGTTCCTCTATTGATGAATTACTGGGGGAATCATGCTGCCTGACTTCAGACTACACTACAAAGCTACAGTCATCAAAACCGTGGTACTGGCACAAAAACAGACAAACAGATCAATAGAACAAGATACAAAGTTCAGAAATAAACCCACTTACAGTCAATGAATCTACGACAAAGGAGGTAAGAATATACTTTGTGGAAAAGACAGCCTCTTCAATAAATGGTGCTGGGAAAATTGGACAGCTACCTGGGAAAGAATGAAATTAGAACATCCTCTAACACCATATCCACAAATACACTCAAAATGGATTAAAGACCTAAATGTAAGACCAGATACTATAAAACTCCTAGAAGAAAACACAGGCAGAGCACTCTTTGACATAAATCACATCAATATTTTTTTTGGATCCCTCTTCAAAAGTAAAGGAAATAAAAACAAAAACAAACAAATGGGACCTAACTAAATGAAGTCTTAAATCTTCGAATGTTATGATTACTCCTAAGGAGAGGGAAAGAGTGTGTAGGGTTCCCTAAACTTGTTAGACCCACGGCACCTTTCTTCTTCAAGAAGCCTACTGTGGAGACAGTGTTCTCTGGACCCAACTTGGGAAAACATTTCACTAGAGAATGAATTTCAAAGACTCTCAGAGAACCAGGCTAAGATTATTCTAAAAGAGCCCCCTACCCTTACAGTATGGCATGAGTACATAAAAGGATATTAACTCACATTTCTTATCATTAAAAACTAGACTTTTCTATCCCTTACACTGTCTTTAAAATAAATACTGTGAGTCACTACATGTAGTCAACTTTCTGAGTTAATCATGAATTTCAAAATCAAGTAGTTAATATTTCCCAAGTAACCACAGAGGGGGAGAATCACAAGTGGAGAGAGAAAAAGACCACGGTGGAGCAGATACAAAATCACAGCTACTCGTATGTGGAATCTAAAAAAAAACCCCAAAACATAAATACAAAACAGAAACAGACTCATAGACACAGAATACAAACTTGTGGTTGCCACGGGGGTGGGGGTGGGAAGGGACAGACTGGCATTTCAAAATGTAGAATAGATAAACAAGATTATTCTGTATAGCACAGGGAAATATACACAAGATCTTATGGTAGCTCACAGCGAAAAAAAAATGTGACAATGAATATATATATGTTCATGTATAACAGAAAAATTGTGCTCTATACTGGAATTTGACACAACATTGTAAAATGACTGTAACTCAATAAAAAAATGTTAAAAAAAATCACAGCTACTCTGATTTTGGATGTAGAACTTTTCTGATACCTGGATGTAGTTTTTCATCCAACCCATTCCAAGCAGATGAATTAATAAGTACATGCTTGGGGGGGAAAATGCCTGGGAAGTAAATCCAAAAACAACAAAACCACAAGAGGAAAAAAAGCATGAAGTCAATTATGGCTAACATGTCAAGCTGACCACAAATTCCTGTATTAATAAAAACGTTCTGTGCGTATCACTGTGGATCCCCCTCGGAGACATTCTGATAAGATAAATACTGCATCTCGGTGCTTTCACAGTTACACTAAGTCCACACTGTTTAGCTGGGAATCCACCTCCAAGAGATAAAACAAACAGCACTTAAAATACAGAACAAATTGGAGAATATGGTTCCATGAATTTTGATAAAACTGAGAGACTCGCCAGCTAGAACAGCGTGCTTCAACTCTCTCTCTCTCTCCTCCCCATTTCATACAAACTTGAGAGATGAGAGTAAGGATCTGAAGTAAGACCCCTACACAGCATTTGAAGATGAGTGTGTATTTTTATGAGCCAGCTGTTAGAAGGGAAACACAAGGATTCTCTCTGACAGGCACTTAAGAGGAAACCACTCACAGCTGAGTAAAGGTGAACAATTAAACCACTTACTCTGGCCGAATACAGCTCTGGACAGCATGCACCTGGCTTGGGGTAAACATTTACTTTCTGCCGCATGATGTTTAATCAGCTCGTCAGGCGGTGGAGGGCTCCATCCAGAAGAGCAGTTCTCTCTGACCGTCCTCTGCTCTTAATTGGAAACATTGTTCAGGGTTCTGTCTCCTCCACGTCCTCCCCCTTCAAGCATCTCTTCGGTGCATCCCTACCCGACATGAATCCCATTAGGCCAGTCTCACTCTCTAACTCAGCACTCCTTTAAAGCCCGGTGTGACAAACTCAAGGATTTCGAGTTTCCTGGGGTTTCCTGCCAGATGGTGAAAGACAAAACGCAGCTTGGGGTCGGACAGGAGGAAAAGGTATAAGGGTCAGCAGCAAAACACAAGGCCTCCTCCCCTCTGACTGGGGAGTGGATGCGTAGAAAAAGACCCCGATTTGCATGATATGGAAGAGTAGTTAGTAACTGGTAACTTTGACATATTTTAGGGCAATCCAATCTATTAGACGAATTAATATAATCCTTCTGAACACTAAAACACAAAGAAACATGGATGGTGGCACTGGAAGGGACTTTAAAACCTTCAGAGAAACGTCTTTATTTTGTGGTTGAGAAGATGACATTGCCCAACCAGTCAGTCCACGGGAGCGTGAGAAGGCTGCCCTCTCACTCCCAGCCCAGGCAGAGGTTAAGAGTATTGACTGGACAGATCGTTTCATGTGAACGTTGGCTCTCCTGCTTAGTGGCCACGTAAAATTGGGCAAGTACTTGCCTTCGCGCTCCATCTCCTCAGCTGGGACACGGGAGGGCTAACAGTGCCCATCTCACAGCACTGCTGTGAGGATTAAATACGTTTATATGTGGTACAATGTAAGCGCTACACAGGTGTTAACGATTTCTGCTTTCTCTCTCTGACTTTGGCAAACATGATCGTCATGCAGTGGTAGAAAGAGGCATCGGTCTTGTCACAAGTCATACTCAAAACCAGCCCCTGTGGGAACATCGCTGTCCGGCATGCTATCATACTGGCGTGAGATACTGGGAAGGCAGCCCCCAACCCCTGAGGGAGCTCTGGTGAGGTCTGAGAGGAAGTCATGATCCCTTGCTACGTGAAGGTGGATGCATTCAAGAATGGCTGGGAATTTGAGTTTCTCCGCCTGATGAAACAGACAAGAACTAGGTGAGAGGCTAAAAGTTCTTCTGCTTGGCATTGTCCTGTGGTCACCAACATGGAGCTCACAGCGGCCACTTACAGCCTGGGTGGCAAAATCAAGTAACCTGTGAATTTCAGATCTTCCATCAGCAAGTGCTGGAAGGTTGGTACTATCTCTTATTTACATATCTCACGGCCAGCCGGGAGCAAGGTCATCCGCATAGAGCCCTCAGGTATCTCTGGAAAACAGGAATGCCAGAGACCTAAGTTGAACTCTTACACATTTGCTGACTGAGAAGCTGTTTTATTCCATCGCTTCCTCCCTATCCCCACCTTTCTATGTGACATTTGCCCATGTTAAAGAAGGCAGCTGTTAGGAGAAAGATGGAGCAGAGGCAGCTTTGCAATGAATCACAGAAAAATAAAATGTTATCTTGAAACTGTTCCTGTTCTTTGAACCTGGCTGGCTTCTCTTCCTGCCAAGGCTGGTGACTCAGGCTGAGCCCGTCTAGGTATAATCAAACAAACGTGAGTAAATGCTCTGACTATTTCAGAACATCCTGGCCCAGCCAAGTGCAACTATCCTAACGAGCTAAAGTCAACTGGAACGGTGAGCTCTTTGGGTCTTGTCTGACTCGACTGTGTTTATATGACATGGTCTTGGATGGCAACAACAGTTGCTATGATTTGTTGAGTGCTTATTATGTGCCAGAAATCTTAGACCATTGGCTTTTTTTTTTAAATCTCAGTTGCTAGAAAGTAATACATCTTTATATCATAAACCGGTGCACATCACATACACACACAACTAAGTTTTATGAAACAATATTTACCCTAAGCACATACGATGCACAGCAGTATTTTCTATCCTACTTTGTTATTTTGGTGTTCTAAAATGCTGGTTTGGACCCATTCAATTGCTTTTATGACTCACGAAAGCAATGCAAGCTGCAGTTGAAAAATACTGCCTTAGACAAATATATTCCTCGTAACAGCCTTGCAAGGCAGGTATTTGTATCAGATTCCATGCAAGATAATTCAGCAGAGAATGTTTCATACGGGGAACCAGTTAAAAAGGGTTGGAAGAGCTGAAATGCCAAATAGGGAACAGTGAGGCAGTCCACACATTAACACCAGCAGGAAAAGGCTATCCTCAGTGAGGCTGGAAGACTCAAGGGGAAAGGTGGTGATATCAGAGCATGAAGCCAGGCCACCTGCAGGGACCTGGGAGAGCAGACTGCATAGCAGAGAGTGGGATCAGGGAAAGTGGGACCCCAGGAGGTGAGCTGTTCTGGGGTAGCTGGAATCTGACGAGGAGGGGCAGTCACTACTGAGATGCCTCTGAGACAGTCACAGAGAGGAGGAGGGAGAGAGAAATAACTTGACTTCTCCCTCCCTCCCACCTCCTACCACTACCATGTCCTCCCGTTGGTCAAATCTACTTAGCAGCCAGTGGAAATGCAGTTTTCAGGATCAGCCTTGAGACACAGAGGTAAACAGGGGAAGACATCTGAGAGCCAGCGGGCAAATGACTTGCACATCCAGGGAGAGCTTCCTGGGTGTGTAACCTGCCATGTCACACCAGCTCTAAAGGGCTCTTGGGCTTGATCGAATGCTCTGCTATCACAATCCTGAAATTCCTAACATGTTTTGAATGAAGGATCCTGCGTTTTCACTTTGTACTCGACCTGCAAGTTGTGTAGCTAGCTGTTCCGGTGCACAGCATCCTCACTCCAACAGTCCAGATGAGAAAACTGTGGCTCGGTGAGTTTATTCAGTTTACCACGGGGGTTCACAAAAGTGAATAAATAAATCAATAAAGTGAAATTTGAAACCAGCCTGTTATCTCTGAGGCCAAAATCCGTACTCTTTCCAGGAAGCCATGGGTCAATTCCATCCCCCACAAGTAATACTAAAAGCAGAGGGGCGAATTACGCAAATAAATGAATCCCTTCCAGCTCAGTAAGAAGGAGACTCATGTTCCTGGCCACTGCAACTCAGAGGATAATTTCTGCTCTTCCCTTTTGGCCACTGCAGGCCACAAACATTAACTCAGCCTTTGGGGGCTTGTTAAGAGCAGCTGAAAAGATGCAAATAGGATTTCTCCTGTTTCTCCTGCTGAGACAGCAGAGTGATTCACTGTAGAGAAATGCGACACTTGTTTTTCCTTCAACATTTGCCTTGCAAGACGGATGAGAGGGAGAAAATCCGTGCAGACTTGACTTCAGCGGTCAGTCCCCATCTCAGCCCTGACTTAGAAATGAATCGGGGCTGTGGGTGCTGACTTCTGCTCTGCCGCAGCCCAGCCAACCCCCTCCCCTTCTCCCTCTGTGCGCTGTCAAATTTTTAGACATGAGGTTTTCCTACAATAAAACTCCTCTTCCTAGCCTCACTTTCTTGGGTAATCCTGGCCTTCCTAACAGATAAGGCAGGAATTAAGCCAAACAAACTTGGCAGGAGTCAACTCTGAGGGAATGTTAATTAATGCAAAGAATCCCTCATGTAATTAGTGTAGATTCTCTATCTTAATATTTCAGTCATCATTTGCTGTGAGTTAGAATACCTCATATGGCCTTTGCCTTTTGCGTGGCTTAGAGCATTTGAGGCAGAGTTTAATCCTACAGTATTCGCTACAATATATTATTGTTCAACTTCATGTCACAACAGAAAATATCGCTAGTTAGTCATCATTGTCACCTCCCCCCACCCGTTCCATCTCTACAGGGTTTCTTACAATCTGAGCACAGAAGAAGATCCTGATTATCAGAAACTCATCTGTAGAGCGATAAAGTTTAACCCACCCTCTGAGATCAATTCGGTACCAATTCTAGACGGATAAGGAAAGTGCTGTCTGGGCAGAACTTGCTGGGACTGGCCCTAGGGCTTCGGGCCCACTTAGAATGTAAAGATGACCTTAGGCAAGTCTCCTAGCACTTTTTCACATTCTTTTCCCGGGATAAGCTCGATTTCTTATTCCGCAGGTGCATCTTCATAAAAGTCTACATTGAATGTTTGTCCCAGAAATATTTATCGAGTGTTTACTATGTACCAGGCGGGCAACATACTGAGGACTTAGAGATGAATAAGACATGACTTCTCCTTTAAAAGGCATGGAATCTTTTAAAACATGATACAAATGAGCTTATTTACAAAATAGTAGACTCATGGACATAGAAAACAAAATTATGGTTATCAAAGAGAAAGGGAGGGGGGAGAGATAAATTAGGAGCTTTGGATTAACAGATACACACTACTGTATATAAGACAGATAAACAACAAGGACCTACTGAGCACAGGGAACTATATTCAATATCTTGCAATAACCTATAACGAAAAAGAATCTGAAAAAGTGTCTGTGTGCACATATGTATGTAGAGCTGAATCCATATAGAAGCGAATCACCAAATCTACACATAACTGAATCACTTTGCTGTACACCTGAAACTGACACATCACTGTAAATCAACCACACTTCAATAACAAAGAAATAAGAGCTTAAGCAAGAACTGAATATGGCTAAACAAACTGTGCTGTATGTAAATATATATAATGAATAGTATTCAGCCTTAAAAGGGAAGGAGATTCTGACACACGCTTCAACAGATAAACCTTGAAGACACTGTGCTAAGTGAAATTAGCCATTCACCAAGGGACAAATACTGTGTGATTCCACTTACATGAGGTACCTGGAGTAGCCGAATTAAGAGAGACAGAGTAGCATGGTGGCTGCCAGGGCCGGGGAGAGGGGGAATGCGGAGTTAGCGCTCAGTGGACACGTCTACCTGGAGATGGCTTGTGCTGACGGTTGCACAACAGTGTGAATGTACTCAATACCACTAAAGTGTATATTAAAAAGTGGTCAAAATGGCCAGTTTTATGTAATGTGTACTTTACCACAATTTCCAAAAAAGAAAAGAGTTGTATAAAAGAAGTAGTGATGAGCAATGAAACTATTAAAAATCTGAACTAAAATCAAAAAGGCATGGAGTCTTGAGACACATTAGACAATTAGACAATTTTCACACCATGTGATTCCACCTCCTCTCTGCAGCCATGACATGAAACAGGGAAGGAATGAGCAACAAACCTGGTTAAAAAGCGTAATAATCCTTAACAGAGGACGTGCCTCCTGAGTACTCACAATACAGACCACAAAGTCAACCATAAAATTATCATCACTGGTAGCAACACGACAGCTCAACTGAAACAGAGAGAACTACTACAAGGATATGGACCCTAAGCCTGTTTGTCAGTCTGTCTGTCTGTCACCTTCTGGTTTGGGGAAAGTGACAGTATCCTATTCAGAACCGCCCAGTCACTAGGATGATAACTCGCTTTACTCTCACGTGTCTTCATTTGTACATGTTTCCGTTTGTAACTATAAGAATCACCTTGAGGTAAGAATCAGAAACTCCAGACAGACATGCTTCTGAGTATTTGTATAATCAGGCAGGTTTGGGGAAAATGGCATTATTCTAGTCCATCCATGGCTTATGAGAAGGATGGGAGTGAGTATGGGGACTGTGGGAAAAGAGAAAAGCCATTTGTAAGCACAGGGATTCGGGATCACAGAACCTTGGCGTCAGTTCCAGGCGGGGCAGTTCAAAAGGCTCTGCCAGGTACGTCGTTCAACTTCCTATCAGTCCCCTGAAACAAGGAGACCCTGCTTGATCATACTGTCACGGAGCTTCAGACAGAGGGATGCCTAAAGGGGAGCATGCACTTGCTCGAGGTCATCATTAGAAAAAGGGATTCTCAGCTTCTATGCACTAGCACACAAAAGAGCTAAGATCTCCCTTACAAAGTATTTCCTTTAAGGGATGAATCAGAAGAAGATACTACCTGGTGGTTTCCATCGCCGCCCTCTGTGTGTGTGTTTTTTTTTAATTCCTCCTGTCATGTCTCCCTCAGTTATCACATTTATAAACCACTTGCTTGCCTTACATTTTCCCCTCCTTTTGCTTCCTTTGACCTTCTCTCTGCCATTTCTTCTGACACCTTTTCTTGCCTCTCCTTTGACTCCTGGGCTCTTGAATTCCCTCCAGTCTTCCCCCCTTGATGGAATGACATTCACTCTCCAACCACCCCCACCCCTCCATCACCCTCCCTCCACTTGTCCATCTTCTCGCTTTCAAGATCCTAAAGGTCTTGCTTAGGTTTTCCTTCTGTTTTTTTTCCCACTGAGAGAAATATGCTTTTCAAAATTTCTAGCAAGTTTTATTTTTAACCTGTAACAATCAAACAGCTACCATTTACTCAGTACCTGTTAAGTTCCAAATAACAGTATGGAATTTGCAAATACTAGTCCCTTTAATCCTTGTAATAGCTCTCAGATATAGAATAGTCAGTTCCATTGTGCAGAGGAGGGAGCCTTCACTCAAGAAAGTCGACTAATTTACCTAAAACACCAAACCGAGAAAGTAAGAGAAGAGTTTTGGCCGTGTTAAAATCAGAAGTTGCCCAAGGCTTTTTGTCAATCCAGTGGTGGAGATTGTAGCTAATAAACAAGATAAAATACATGCTCATTGTTCTTCTTACACCTCAATGATTTGGTGATTCTTACCATAAAAAGTCCTAGTATTTATATCCATAAATAATATTGCTCTCAATTATCATTGAACATGGAAGTTTTATTTTCCCTTTGAACTTTTTGGTGTTAATGAGAAATCTTTAGGGAACGTATCTAGGGAACACACACAGATCTTAACGATGGCTTCCTGGATATAGTGATTTACTTGCATTTGGCCTGATGGTGATTCTAACTGTGGACTAGCTGGGGAACTGAATGTGTAGGTCTGGTTGGAATTCATTGTACGGTGGAAATAACATAGAACTAGAAAGAAACAGAATTCTTGGATTCTCATCTCAATGTTACTTCTACTTCTCAAAGTCTATGTTTTAATGATTTTCTTCCTGGAACCCCCCCAAATCAACCTTTCCAGGCAACTGAACTCTGCATGTGCCCAGGGACAGTCATGATCCTGCATCCCTCCACATTAATGGGGAACCTCAGGGACAAAGTGGAGAATGGATGGATGTAAATGATGTGGGTGGAAAGCTGTCTGGGCTTCCACCCCAGCGCTCACTCCATTAAGCCCCGGCCTTCCTAATATAATTAGTAAAGAAATCATAAAGCTGTTATCAAGGCAACTGACAGACACTCAAGTATGATTTTCACTCTGATCCATGGAGGATGTTTTAATTACACCAAAGATGTCGCAATAGGAATTAAACCGGATTTAGTAAACAGGCATGTAAGAGATGTTCCACGACTGCATGATTTAATAGACATTATTGTCTTCTGCTGTCTGTATTAGTTTTTATTGCTTCTGTGACAAATTATCACAAACTTAATGCCTTAAAACAACATACATTTATTATCTTACAATTCTGTAGGTTATAAGTCTGGAATGGGTCTCACAAGACTAAAATCAAGTTGTTCTTATCGCCCCTACCTCTTCTGTGCCCCTCTTCCACCATTAAGGAAATTTATGATTTTTTTTAGGCCTCCTGAATAATCCGGAGTAATCTAAGGTCAACTGATTAGTAACCTTAATTCCATCTGCAACTTAATTCCCCTTTGCCATGTAACATAACATATTTAAAGGTTTCAGAGATTCAGGTGTAGAGGTCTTTGGAAGGTCACTGTTCTGCTTACCACACTGTCCATTTTTTCTGGGCTTAGAAGTTTGTTATGAACAGGAACGCTTTATGAGTCTATAGTGAGAGAGCTTATTAGACCTGGCATTCATCTCTATCAAGAAGATTTTATAACCCTGCAGTGAAGGAAGACACTAACACAGGGATGAAGAGTCATTCCTTTCATCACTAATTAAGCTGACTTCACCAATAAAATTTTTTAAAATTAAGGACTTGTACATATTTCAAAAGACCCTTCAGGTTATCTTTACAGGAAAGAGATGCTGATGTATTTAACACAGTAGGGTTGTTCAAGATCATTCTGGGACCACCTCTGAAATTCACAAGATTTATTCCTTGACTTAGAATATCAGATATTTTATCAGTTACCTGCAAGAATTTCAGTATTGCCACAGTACGAATTGGCTACCACATAGCACTGCATGTGGGCATACATGAAACTAAATAGTATTGGTATTATTCAGCATGATGAATAAGGGAACGGATTGACAATAAAAAAAAAATCAAGAATGATTAACTCTAACTCTTAATGGTTTTGGAGCAGCTGGCGCCAAAAATCAATATACAAAAGTCAAAGAATGTCAATATGCTTATTTTCCCTATGCAAATTCTCCAGGAGTTCTGCTGGGTTTCTTATTGCTCTTGTCTTTCAAATGCCAACTGAGAAATAGCTGTCATTTCTATCTTTGTGTCAGGTCAACTGAAAGGAAATGCCAAAATGGAACACAAATATCTAATAGTATCTAGAAAATCACTATATTTTTATTTTCTTTTACCCCTAAATTTGAGACTAAAAATAAGTCCCAGTTTATTTCTACTATAAATTATGACATTGTCAACACAACATGTAATTAAGTAAATTTTAATTAAGACAGTTATTTTAAATGGCCTTAAAATAATATTTACTGGGGGTGAATAAGAAGAAGAAAATACAATTTTTATTCTTCAACTTCATTTTTATGACAGAAATCTGTGCAATAGAATAGCCCAATTGCAATTTTTTAAGAGGGAATAAATTACATACACATTTCCCACAACTCCAACCACTCATTCTAGTCTTCCTTCTTCTCTTTTCTATATATATATATATATATTTTTTTCTTGTGAATGCATTATTGAAGTGGTCAAATTACTAAAGAAATATCTATAGCATTAATTATCACATCTGAAGAAGGTTGGATAGCACATATTTTTATGAGCTCATCCTTTGAGAAGGTAACCTAAGGCATCGACTGTCTCCTTATGATTCTTTCTTAGACAAGGTCATGTGGGTCCAGAAATGCCAAACTCTCAGATCCACATCTTTGGTCTCAAGCTGAATGCACTCATCACAAGGCTCCCTGAGCCCCCATGAGATGACTTGCCTATGTGCAGAGGGTTATATAATCAAAGTACGTTTCAACTGGCTTCCATATGGTGACCAGTTGGTGACCATTTGGTGACAAAATAAATCTGCATGTGGTTCTGTGCACAAGCTGTCTGGATGTTATAAAAAGAAACTTTTGACCAATATGATTAAATCAGGATGTATGTTAAAATATAATGGTTAAATTCAAATAACACATTAAGTGTCCCTCCCATGAGCAAAATCAAAAAACAAGAGATACATGCAAGTTTCCACATGCATTTACAGACTAAATATGTCAAAAGCAGTTATCCCTTTCCCGTATGTCCACATAACTTTGGTGCCTCTCACTTTGCAACTCTATTTTTCTCTCTGTAATTCTGTATCCCAAGAGAGAAGTTGAGTCTGTCCATTGGGCAGATTGAGTAGCACGTCAAGAACTGCTCTCAGGGAGGGTACAGCTCAAGTGGTAGAGCACATGCTTAGCATGCATGAGGTCCTGTGTTCAATCCCCAGTACCTCCTCGAAAAATAAATAAACCTAATTACCCCCCAACCAAAATAATTAAATAAAACAATAATAAATAAATAAAACATTAAAAAAAAAAAAAAAGAACTGTTCTCTATAGGGGGATGAGATTAAGTTTCCAGAAGAATTTCCACTATTCAAAATAAAAAAAAAAAATCTTATGTAGGATGTGTTAACCAAAGTGGCCATGTTTGATTTCACCCAAGGGTTTTCTTTTTTCTTTCTTTCTTTCTTTTTTTTTTTTTAAACTATATAACCACAAAACTTTTTGGAAAAAAAATATTAATCACAATACATTTATCATAGGTGCACATTAATTACAAATATAAGTAATGAGACCATTAAGAGTTGCATTTCTTAGCAAACTCCTCTCTCCTAGGGAGTATTTATAAGCCTTCAAAAACCCCACAGAATGGGCCTGAGCATCATTTTGTAAGTAATGAGATCAAGACACAAGGGATTAAAGACAAGCTACTCAAGAGCTGTAGTCCTGTTGGAATCCAGAACTGTCTAGTTCCAAAGACTTATCTGTTTGGACCATGACAGTGAATTTAAAACACTTTTCTGCCTTTAGCAGAGCGTTCTTCAACAGATAAAGGCAGAGCAGGTCTGAGAGACATTGCAGTGGGAGAGCCCAGAGCCTGGAACCACCCCCCACCCTGCTCCTCTGCTGGGCTCACTCCCATTTCCTTCTCCATGGCAGCAGCCTTGGATCTTTCTAGAACCTTAGGTCTTACCAAAAAAAAAAAAAAAAAAAAAAAAAAGGCAGCTTGAAAAACACTGTGCTACATCAACCTGCTGTCTTCTCACCTTCATCAAAACTTCCATTGTGTCTCCTCAGGTGACACCTGGAACACTGACGGTGCACCTGTTGGGCTTTCCTGCCAGGCTAGGTACTAACAGGGTGCATGGAGATAATGTCTATTACTCTCCACCACAGCATTTAGCACAAGTTTTAACTGTTTGTTTATCAGTTTACCTTTATATTCTGGCTCCCTCCCTAGACTGTAAATTCCCAGAGGGCAAGAGCCGTGTCATTTTCACTTATGTATTCCCCAGGAACTAGCTAGCATACAAGAGTCTTCAATAATTCTTTGTCAGCTGCCCGAATATTGTTGAAAGTGCATCTGAAAGCAAGAATCACTTTTTCTCCAAGTCTGCTTCTGAAAAGAAAACCCTCCAAGTAGACCCAACACCCAGATTCATTTCTCCAGGGAAGTCCCAGCTGCCCAATTCTGAATGCAAAGCCCTCTTAAAAAGCCCTACAAACGTGAAAGGGCGAACAGAAAAGCATGTTTAAAAAAAAAAAAAAAAGGCAGAAAGAAGAAAAAAAAAAAAAAGCACATTTCAACTGAACAGTCACTTCATCTGCTTTCTATAACCAGAGAGCCTCAAAAGACTACAGCTGGTATAGTGATATATTAGTATAAATTACAAAATTCAAAGTCTCGGGACCGCTTGGAAGGAAAGAGGCACTCAGAACAGTTTCTGACTTCTACAGTTAATGGGGAAAAAAACATTTGGTGTTTGTGGGATTTTCAGCTTGTTTGGTTTTAATTTGTCCTCCACATTTAACATGACCAGCAATTAACCTTGCATCTGCCTCAATATTGCATTTATTGCTCCCTATATGACTTAACAAATTTATCGCATAGAACCAACAGCTGAAAAGCTCACTTCAGCTCAACTCTTTGCAGCTACAATAAAAGAACACAACATGATCTAGGTCATTTTTTTTTCCATGTTCCAAATCTGCTTTCACTTAAAAAAAAAAAAAGGGGGGAGGGGAAGTCAGCTTCCCACAAATAAGAAAGTATGAAAAAATCTGCTAGCTTTCTTCCTTCTCTCCAAGAAATAGGCTTTTTCTATTTTACCCCCAATCACTCCTTCCTGTGTTTTGAGCAACCCTGACTTGTGTGTATCGGGCAGTCAATGAGCAGTCATAGGTGCAAGTATGCCTTGGAATTCTTCCCAGGGAGAAAGTGAACTCCAGAAACTGAGGCCGGGGGAAGGGGTACGCGTTGGGGGAGGACTAGAACCCCTTGCATTTTAGAATAAGGACAAGTGGCTTAGAGGAATAAGAACGGAATTCTAAATGCTTCTCACCATTTTCAGTTTCTATTTATGCTGCTCTTAATGTCCACCGAAATAGGCTGGATACATGCAGTTGCATATCCTATTTGTGTATAATTTAATAGTCAGAAGTGAGGTATCAGAAAAGGTCTGAAAAAAGCAGTCTGTGGAATAAATACATATTTTGGTACTAATAACCAGACCTGTCCCTTGCATTGCTTATTATGCCTCTAAAAATAAGCCATTTATAATCATTTGATCCAATTACAGATTGTCCCTTGTGGTGGTAAACTCAAAATAACATAGCAAGTGATTTGTTGGTGCAGATTCCCTGAAGTTTTTATTACTGAGAAATAGCATCACAGGTGTCATGAAGGACCAGGCACCTCCAGCAACCCGAGCATCGCCTGCTTTGACAATTTCTGGGTTGAGTACCCACCGTGTCAATTACTCAGGCTCTTTGGTTCTCCTCCTGCCATCGGCCAGTTGCCGCTTGGCCCTTAGAATATCATTAATGCATGGGAAAAGGACTCAAATTTGCTCTATTTTCCCATCTCTCATAAATAATTGGTTTTTTGGTATCTAAAACCATGAACTGTCCTTAAAAAGGACTTTTCCATTTTTTAATAAGGTTGTACAGTATAATGAAAAGAGCATGACATTTAGGACCGGAGGACCATGGGGTCTAGAGACAGGCTTGGCTCACTCTGCCAATTAAGAAAGTCCCAGATTTAGTGGGGGAGAATTTCAGCTTCGTCATCAGTAGCAAAGTTTATAACTATCAGCCTCAGGCATTACTGTGATGATCAAATCAAATGAGTTACTTACATTACAAAGGGCTTTATGTGTTGTAAAGCGCAATACCGATGTTATTTTGAGATTACCACCATTTAAAAATCCTACACAGTATTCCTTGCAGGAGTGATATTGGCACAGTGTGACAACAGGGCTGGTTCTATAAGCGTGTTATTTTTAGAGACCTAATGAGAAAGAGAGAGAGACAGAGAGAAAGCGAACAGAGAATTTGATGTAAGCATCTCCCGGTCGGTCATAGACTCAGCCTCCCCACCCCAAGCTCTGGTCCTTGCCCAACCCCCTCCCTGCAACATACACTGTCAACCTCCCCACTCGGAGGCTACACATCCTCCCTTCATCCATTGTGTTCTCATACAAACCTCTACAGTGGGGCGCTGTTTCTTTACACAACTACAGATGATTGAGAAATCTCTCAGCTTCATTTTCTATCTGTTCCACTGAGGCTGAAGCACCATCTTCCCTAAGGCCCTGCTTTAAACAAGCCAAACAAATTCCATCCTCATTCCCCATCAGCCTGTGAGATGCTGCCTGACTTGTGACCAACAACTAGTGTGAAGACCTGGACTTCAGTTTCTCACCTTTCAACCTCCCAATTGCTTCACAGTCACACCTTCCCTCCCACCACATTTTCCTCCATTCCTGCCCCATTTCCAAATCTTCCTTTTGGTTCTCCCTAAGTCCATCTTGACTGAGGGTGCCATCACTCATCTCATCTCCACCTTGGACCAGATGGCATCTCAGTTTCTACATCCAGGGCAAGTTCTTTGCTGGTAAGTCCGGACCTATATATTCAAACCAACTTCCATGG
Source organism: Camelus ferus (assembly GCF_009834535.1). Taxonomy (NCBI): domain Eukaryota; kingdom Metazoa; phylum Chordata; class Mammalia; order Artiodactyla; family Camelidae; genus Camelus; species Camelus ferus. The sequence goes on from NC_045721.1 coordinate 8,534,063, forward strand.
ACTGTCATACATGTCTTAGAATACATGAGAAGGTCCTATCATTATATTTAAAGATTTTAATCCTATTCCCTTTAGGAACTTACAAATGTGAACACTGGGAGCCAAGGAGGTTCCATGGCTCCCACAGCCATGCAGAGGGTCAGCGATAAACACCTGGGAAGTGAATCAGGATTTCATGCCCTCAGTCCAATGTGTTTTTCCCCTCATCATCTTAAACAATTTTAACTTAGTCCGTCCTTGCTAATTAAAACCCAGGTGTCTTCTTCCTCAGTTATCATTGGGCAAGATGCAAATTTGGAACAGTTACACCTGTGAAAAGCCTTGGAAGGTGAAATGCAGAATTATAAAAGCCAAGCAGTTTAAAAAGGATCCTTCTGCCAAAACATTTTACACTAAAAGTGGTCCATGGCACTAAATTAAAGTATTAAAAAGTCAGACAATTTAATGGAGGTGTATTTCACCTAATAGAACAAGGCGTCAAACGCTTTCAGGAAGCAACTAACAATAAACCTGATGCGCTTAACACTCTGGGATTTCTTGGATCCTGTTGGAATCATTCATCACCAAGACATAATTTCTGAGGCTCTATCTAAGAGCAAAGTAAAAGAGGAATCCAAAGGACAGAACAAAAACATGTACACGGTGGACATCATGTACCAACCTTCTGTGGCTACGCCTACAGTTGGAGGGTATGGATGGGTGTCTTTCAGTTTAATGTACAACTTAAATGCATTAATTTCCGAAACTGTACTGTCAAGATCATTAATGTGAGCTTTGCTTTGCCAGCTCCAACGGGAACTTTCCTATCTTCTTCTCAATCAATACTCCCTCAATCCGGGGTGCTTCCATGATACCTTGTGCTCCTGGTTGCCTCCGACTTTATGCCTTTCTCCTCCTCTGTCAACTTTTAATACTGGAGTCCCAGGGCTTGGTTCAGGACTCTGTCATCTATCTACAGTCTACCTTGGTGATCTCATCCAGCCACTGGATTTAAATAAATCTATATTCCAATGACTCCCAAGTTTCTCTCTCTCACCCTCACCTCCTCATTGAATTTCAGACTTTCCTAGACAGTTGCTTACATCTTCACCTGGATATAAAATAAGTAGGTCAAATTAATGGCATTTTCACCCCTCCAAAAAAAACCCACTAAATATTCCCCAAATATTCTCTCTCTCATTCTATGTCACCACCATTTATCTAATTACTTAGGCCACAAGCAGGGATTAACCTTAGTTGCTTTCCTTCCTTCGCTAACTATAGCTCATTATTTGGCAGGTTCTGTTGACCTGACCTCCAAAGTACACTCCATGTGATGTAATGGCTGGATTTCCTGCAGCCAGTTTGGACCATGAGATGACCTTAGGAATGGAAGTTACCCATGATAAAGCAAAGAGATAAAAACATCTTGGGTCCTTAATACCACAGAGCACCATAACAGCTCTGACATAACAGCTCTGAACAGATTTTTATATCAGAGAGAAATAAATTTAAGTGAAAAAAAAATAAAACAAAACAGGATTTCAGCTTCTCCTCCTTTGCACCTACCCACTGGTTCCACTGTAACCTAACCTCATAGCACCTCTCCCCTGGACCACTCAGATAGCCCCTATCTGGTTTCCTTGCATTTCTTGTTTTTTGTCTTGCTACAGAACAGAGTGAGCTTTTAAAACTGCAAATCAGATAGTGCCACTTCTTGATTATTAATGCTATCTTTTGATCTCCATAAGAACTTCAAATAAATTGCCAAGTCCCTAAGCCCACCATTTTCACTATATCCACCACTCTGTCCTTGAACAATGGACTGTGGCTGCAATGGCCTGAGTTTCTCTCACCCGAGACCTTTGCATTTGCTATTCCTTCCCCCGGAACACGCTTCCCAGCATGGTTGCCTCCTTGTTATTACTCAGATCTCCAAGCTCAAAAGTTTCCTTCTCAAAGAGGGTTTCTTTGGAGAATCCAGCCAAGGCAGCCTCAGCCACTTTCCATCCTATCACCTTCCTGTTTTCTCATAGCTACACTTTGGAATTATGTGAGCTCTTTACTCATTTACATCTTATGACCTGGATCCCAAGCCTAGAAAAGTACCTGGCCGTTCTAAAAGCTTACCATATTTTTGCTATGTACTGGTTAAATGAATAAAATAATTAACTGCTGGCATTCCTTCAAATGTTATAACATAAAGCATTCCATAAAGAGTTTTTAACAAGATTAAGGAGAAGCTGGCTGGTGTAGAGACCCAGACAAAAGAACTGAAGCATTCAGAGGGAATTGGAACACAGATTACCATTAATCCAGCAACTGTACCTCCGGGTAGATGCTCAAAAGAAGGAAAGCAGAGACTTGAACAGATATTTCTGCACCAATGTTTATAGCAGCATTATTTACAATAGCCAAAAGGTAGAAAACAATCCAAAAGTCTAGTAATAGAGGAATGGATAAACAGAATGTAGTCTATACATACAATAAAATATTTTTCAGCTTTAAAAAGAAATAAAATTCTGGCATATGCTATCACACAAATGAACCATGAAGACATTACCGCTAAGTGAAACAATCCAGACACAAATTGGACAAATTCTGCATGATTTTACTAATATAAGGTACCTAGAATGGGCAAATCTATAGAGACAGAGAGGAGAACAGTGGTTACCATGGGCTGGGGCAAAGGGAGGATGGGGAATTCGGGTTCAGTGGGTACAAATCTTCAGGTGGGGAAGGTGAAAAGGCTCTGGAGGTGGATGGCGATGATGGCTGCCGACATGTAAGTGCACTTAAAAGCCTCTAAACTGTACGCTTACAAATGATTTAAATGGTAAATTATGTTTTGCATATTTTCAATGATAAAAAAATCAGAGTTAAAAAGAGGAAGGATTGGGATGGAATAGAAGTCAGGAGGGAACTGGATTATAACTTTTGACCAAATTCATGACACAAAGTCCATTGCATTTGACAAATATGGACTTTTCTTCTTAGTCAGTAGAAGGCGAAGGTTCAGGATCAACAATACTAATCTTCCTTCTTCAAAGACAAAAGAGGAAAATCACTTTCTATTTTTTTTTATCAGTACCGATTTGGTATTTTTATAAACGTGGACATGACTATCTCCAAGACGTAACGGCATGGAGCACAATTAACTCATTCTGTTTGGACGCTCTTCATCCAGAGCAGAGCTATAAACAGCAGGTATCAGGCCAGTCACAAGGCATGGGGTAATTTATTCTCTCCAAAATTCTATTAAAACACATCTAATCAGCTAGATGTTGTTCCTCCTGTCCAGACGACCAAAAGGATGTTCTATAAATGGACACAATGATTCTTGTTTTCTTGACATTACTCCAAGTCAGCGCTCCTTGTCCAAATCCTTATGGAAAATAAGGATTTAGAACCATTTCAATAAAGAACATAATGTAGAAAAAATATCCAAATGGCTGATGTTTTTTATGTGTAAGCAAATCTTTGGGGTTACACAGGCAGAGATTCAGAGGGTGTGAGAAACTGTCTGATGAGACACCAGCACCGGATGGGATAGGACCTTGTCAATAAGCCCAGCCTTCACTCTTACTCCTAACTACATCTCCCTCCACTCGGTCCTCTTACATGGGAAACAGTCCATCAACAGCTCTATTAAAGAATGCTGAAATTAAAAAATAGAGATCAGAAGGCAAGTTTACAAGTAAAATGAGCCCTAGACATTTTTTTTTTCCCTTTTAAACATTGTGGTTGGTGCTAGAAGCCATTTAGAGCAGCTGTTTTATGAAAAATAAACTTTGTATTGCAGCTGGGGGAGAAAGACAAGATAAATACTTTGTGAAAATATTAATGCTGAGGTAACAGAACTAAACTTGGAATTCTCAAGTAAGAGCCTCTGAAATTGGAGTAAAAATGCCTAATTCTTTCACTAGAAAACTAATATTGTATCCCTTATGGCAAAGTCATTCTAAATTGAAAAAGAAGCAAATCCTTTCTCATGTTCATAACTAAGCTCCCTTTCCATGGACATTATTTCTCATTGATACCCCCCCCAAAATGTGTGGGGATGTCAGAGTATGTTTAGGATTTTATGTACTTTGTGAAATAAGATTTTTAGAAATTTTACTTTTCCTTGAAAGGTTTTAGTGTCTCCCCCCCCCAAATATATATTCACTGTCAATCTCTGATTATTTAATTAAGAATGAAGCTTTAAGCTACATGTTTGCGGGAGCCCTGGGAACAAGCAACCTCATTAGATCAAGGTCGTGGTCCTCCAGGAGGCTCTCCTGCAGCCAGCCAGCCCTGTGGTTCTGTCCAGAGTCTCACCTTTGCCTGCTGGTTTCCCTTGTTCTGGCTTTTCACAGTTCTGGCGGCCCCTCATCTGAGATTTCTCTTTTCCCTCATTATCACCTCTGAATGTGTGACAAATTAATTTGAGATCTCTCTCTTTCAGCTCTTCCTTGACATCATTCCCTCTTAGCTGTGGAGAAGCACCTCCAGCCCTGGCTGCTGACTTTGGCTGCCGGTGTATCTCGTCTCCGTCAGTCCCACGTTGGTACTGAAGATTTCCTCTGACCCGGATGTGGCACAGCGGTGCGAGGCTAAGCAAGCCAGCCCTAACAGCAAGGAGGGCATGGGTGGCCACCTGCGAGCCAAAGTCTTTGAATAAAATAAATGCTTTTACTATTTTAGCTGGAACTACTAGTATCTGACTACTGCTATTCCACAGAGGACAACAAAATACTCATGTTTAACATGTCAACGTTTCATGTTCAACCAGCAGAAAACCTCTTTTACACACATTAACTCTTTCTGTCTTTCAGCGCGGGTAACACTAAAGGGTCAGGAGGGCATTCTTTACAGGGATATATTCTTGCCACGCAAAATACGTCATCATTTCCCAGCAGCCACACTGCTGTCACGGAGGAGGAGAAAACCAGAGGTGGCGGGCGCTGTGTGCAATGTGTAGAAGTCTATGGCTACCAACTGTCTTCCGCCTCCCTCCATACCAGATACACCCACATACACAAACACGCACATTTTGACCCCCAGAAACACACAAACATTTTGACAGGAACCCTGTATCTGTTCTCATGACAGTTCAGACACCAAAATCGGCAGCACATGAGAGGCAGCGCAGCTTAGTTAAGAGAAACCTGCAGGAGGCTTAAAGAGAGCGGGGGTCCAGCCTCACCGCAGGGGCCGCCTGTGCGCTATCAAGCCACTCCTTCCGGGGTCTGGACCAATGTTTTCTAATTTAGAGAACTAGCAGGTTAAACTGAATGATTTCCAAACTTCCTCCCAGACCTATGGTTCTATGAATTCAAAAAAAGAGACTGAGTCCATTAACTCCATCTGGACAGTTTTCCAACCATATTATTATTATTATTATTATTATTATTATTATTATTATTATTATTATTATTATTATTAGTGGGGGAGGTAACTAGGTTTATTTATTTATTCTTAGAGGAGGTACTGGGGATTGAACTCAGGACCTCATGCATGCTAAGCAAGCACTCTACCACTGAGCTATACTCTCCCCCCTCAACCACTTATGATAGTTTGAAAAGCTTACATCCCACAATGTTCTCACTTATAACCCACTTTTTCAGATCCGGTACAGAACGTATTTCCCATGATGATTCGTCAACAGACACTTACTGCATCTTCATTAATCCCTCAAATGCAAGGCCCAGTTGAAGACAGCAAACGAGGGGCACACTGTCCCCAGCCTTCAGTTTTCACTCTCAGTGTAGAGACAGACTATAGACAGAAATTTACTGTCCTACTAAGACGAGTATCACAAAAGATACTGAGAATTCTCACAAACAGCATGGAAGAAATGACCAGTGAAACATATCGTGGAAAGGATAGCACGGACAAGCGGACATAAACTTTACTTGTAGAGAATCAATTAGGTCAAAAGCAAAGGATTTAGAGAACTGATTCCAGTGACAGTCCCCTCCCTTTTTTCAGTAAGGGTTTTACCAATAGACTAGTGACCAACGGGTTTGTCATTAACTTCAGAGCAGCCCTGTAATTATGCCTGTGCATAAGTGTGTAGTTGTGTATAATTGTGTAATTGTGTTAATTCTACACACGAAATTTTACACACAAAAGAGCACTGGATAGTAAACTTTATGTAGTTCGTCCCTTAGCCTGGGATTAACTCACCTCCATGAATTCTTTCTTATTTCAATATAGTTCTGAATTAAAAGTGCCCCTTTGAATAGAGAAATCATACTCTTTAGAAGACTAGCCAATGACCCCTCTCCTGACCTTGACTTTGCACTCAGAAGCTTCCTTAGCCCTGTGGTCTAGCTCCTTGTTTCTGATCTCTTGCCAAAGCGGTGCTATAACCATCCCACTAGCCAAGCAGTCATATCCCAGCTTGGTCCTTTGAAGACTGGGTCTTATGACCTTCAGCCTACCTACCACCTTCACTTGGAATTACTGAAAAGAACATTTTCTATAATTGGCAAAAATAGACTTTACAAATATGGCTTTTGGTGGATTCATAACCTATTCATAAGTTTAAGGGCAAAAGATCTTGAAGTAGCAAGTAGTATCTCTTAAGATCTTTATTTTTGCAACTCAATTAGACCAGCATTTGTATGCAAAATCTTATTTGAAATAAGCCATTGGAAGTCATGCACACACCCCTAGCTGTAGATAGCCGGCTCAAGTTGTAATTTACACAACAATATTCACACTCTAACCCAGCTACTTCAAACCACTGACAACCAGCTCTGCTTCTTTATTTATAGAACTTTCCTGGAAAGGATCAGTATTTGCTGGAAAACTAAATGACTCCGTTCTAATCATGTTTCTGAGACCTCATTTCAAGATCTCAGAAAAGTCTCCAAAAAAAAACTCTGCGAGAAGACATTTCCATCAGTGAACTCACAATAAATGCCTTTAATAAGGGTGATGGGTCTAAAAATAGCTCATGGAAGTAACAGGCCATTAGAGTATCAATCCTGAGCACTTGTGCGATTTTTAGTTTCTATAAGGGTAATGGGAGTAATGATACTCAGTTTGCGTAACATTTCACACTGGTCTTGATTTAGAATGTCTATTTCTTTCTGGTACTATCTCTGTGTAAAAGGGTAAAATGAAAACTCCGGAGGAGGGATACAAGGAAAGATAAAGCAATTATTTTGTCCCATTTCAACGGTACTGTTCTTAGGTAAATTTCATGCCTTGATTTCTCTCTACCGCTTTGAAAAATGGTGTCAGTCATCTTGCCAGGGGAAATTTCCTTCTAAAAGTTGCTGAGGTTTTGGTAAATACTGTTATTATTGTAAGCTGCATGAGAAGGGTCCAATAATCCAAATTATAATTTACGGTTCTTTTAAACTATAATATATGTGGCTTCCTTATTTAAAAAAAACACACATAAATTGTATGATGTGGAATAAGATGGACTACTTTCAAATTGCCCCCGCCGTTGTTTTGTAACTGACCTGTATCTACTGTAAAATGTGGAACAAACCAGATCCATTTCCAACTGTGCAGATGGCTCATTCTCTAGCCGTCTTAAAGATAGAAAGATTAGTGAGCATCAGTGTGGTGCCAGGAAGGAGCAAAAATTCTGGGAACTTGAAAACTAACCGAAAGCCAAGTCTTTCTGTGCAGGGTCCAAATCTCCCATTGGGAGAAAGGGCTGGGATCTGAGATAAGGTTGGTCACATTATTCCAGAGATAACCCAACATTTATTTCATTTACTGCATTGAGAGAGTACACGGTTGTGTGTGCGTGTGCACACGCGTGCACACACACACACATACAATCTCCAACTCTTGGTCTCTCAAATGTATAACAGAAGTAGAGCTGGAAGCCTAACCCAGAATACTTGGCCTGAAGCCCTTTTTTCCTCCATTTCAGTAAAAATATTTTTGGTACTTCATTAAAAGGGGGAGGGAAGAATATTGCTTCTGGACTTTTCTATTTTCTATCTCCTATCTCCTACCCATCATGGGGCACCATTAATTTGACTTTGTGTGCATTTATGTTTTATTTGAAGTCCTCATAAATACACATAATACCAAGCTTGGCCTTTTTACACAGCTGTTGTTTTGAGTATGTTAGGTTTGATGGTGTTAATGATGTAGGCAAACTCTTGGCTGCTCCCCTGTCTCCAGCTGGAAAACAGATTCATGTAATTCGTGTCACCTTTGTTGACAGGAAGGTCAGCAGCCTGAACAATTTCATTTATTTATTCACTTGCCCTTTATTTAGTTTTCGGTGGGGGAGGAACTGGGGATAGGGTAATGCTGATATAGATATATATTTACTTAGAGTGATTCTGAGCATGCAGCTTGAGTTTAAAAAATTGAAAAATATTTGCACGTGACAGTTAAACCTACACCTTATAATATCCAATTTGACTATACATAGAATAACTGAAGTTTGGAAAAATTGATCCCTGGAGAAGCAAGCATTACTCTACCTATATTATCTGTTCTTAAATCAGATCTTCAAGCAGATCCTAGAAGGGGTCAAGATGCATGGGTGTGTGGTCAGGCAGCAGCAAAGTCCTTGAAAAAGGACAGACAACAGGAAAAGGGCACTGGGCATGTGGTTCCCTGCCAGCCTACAGTCCTCCTGTTTGAACCTCAAGTCCTAAAGGCAAACTCTGGGGCAGTGGTTCAGTTTCGTGTTGCTTTTCACGGCAAGACACAAGAATGAGAAGACCATTTGAAAACCCCCACCTAGACTGGGTAGAGGACACCCTCAGGATCATTGCCTCTCTGCTTATACATGGTCTTTGTTGACAAGGTCAAACTGGTTTTGGGGATCTTCACTGGAATTTTGATTAGTTGATGGATGTCTCTTAATGGCATCTGTATTCTCTTTTCAAGAGGGATTCTTTCTGCCAGCAACACAAGGTCCTCGGTTAGAGCCCAAACCAGACCTGACTCACTAAAGTAGAAGGGGCACCTGGTCCCAATTCAGATTGGCCACAGGCATTAAGACCTTACTGTGCCTACACTGCTCAGGCAGTAGTATGCAATTGAGAATCAAAGAGCCTCTCGGGCAAAAGATAATGACCCACCGTTATGAATGTCTTTATTCTGTTTCTGAGTGGCATGCCACATCCCCAAGGATGTCAACACTTACCAAAGCTCTTCCTGCTTATTGGACTGTAGGACCCAAGGAAGATGGCCTGGTTATATCTGACCATAAGCTTGCCTTTCTCAAGAGTTCAGTAAATACACTTCTACTGGTAGATAAAGGGTGGAGTCTGCTTTTCCAAATACTATCTTCTGACCTACCAACTATATTTCAGATCAGTTCTTTCATGGTAGAACAAGCCTGTCTTCTACCAGTTTCAATGGTTTACGTCTTCCATCTCTACCCCACTGATGGAGGTGTTCCCTTGCCTAGCTTTGAGGATGCTTGGGCTCAGATTAGCTACCCTACATCCTAGTTTTGTGCCCCAGTAATTATCCTCTTCTCTCATGGCAGGCAGCATTAAGCTTAGATCTGAAAGACAGTAAAATAAATGGAACTTCCCTTTCCCTCCAATGGTCTTTGCCAATAGGAATGGAAATAAAGAATCTCAAGCCTGCCACCATGTTATTACTCCTCAAAATTCATATGTTGAAGCCCTAAGATCCAGCTCCTTAGAATATCTGACCATATTTGGAGATTAAGTATGGTTAAAGGAGATGTAAATGGTCTGCCAAGTTGACAAGGGATGGACTCGTGATGGTTAATTTTGTGTCCACATGGCTGGGATACAGTGCCTATGTATTTCGTCTAACATTATTCTAAATGTTTCTTTGAAGGTGTTTTTGGATGAGGTTTACATTTAAACTAGGGGACTCTGAGTAAAGCAGACTGCCCCTGTATCACAGAACCGATGATACCCTATAATATTAACATTAGTATGATATTAATATATTCTGCAATAACTGAATAGAACACAAGACTGTTCTCCCTGAGGAAAAGGAATTCAGCTAGCAGATGATCTACAGAATGGAACTGTAAGATCAACACCAACTCTTGGCTGGGTCTACAGCCTGTTGACCCATCCTGCAGATTTTGGACTTGCCTGCCTCCATCATCACATGAGACAATTCCTTAAAATAAATCTCTTTTTGGATACGAGGACACAGATTCTATGGGTTCTGTTCCTCTGGGGAAACCCTGACTAGTACACCCATCTGGGCACTCCTGCTTCTATGCTCTGTGTCTGGAAATGACACATGGGAAATTTCCATCTGCACTTAGTGTGGAAGGATCTGCTCTATGCAGATGGTTATGTTGAGAGTTCTGGGGATGGAGGGAGCCTTTCTTCTATGGATTACTTTTCACATATGTAATTGAAAAACAAAATCTATCCCAATGCGCCACATTTTTATTGCTATCACCGTTCCTATACGGCTTTCGGCATCAGACTACCACTACCTGAGCTTAGATGCAGTCACTGTGCTTTGAGACAAGGCTGAGGAATAAACTGACACAACTGCGGCACATCCTGGTCTGTCACTTCAGCATTTCTTTAAGAGGGTGAAGGATGCTCCCTTTCCATCTCTTTCCTTAGGAACTTTCCTTCAAATAGCAGGACAGATGCCTGCATTCTCCATTGGCAGAATCCTAAAATCCGCTGACAGAATCCAAAAATCAAATGTGAGACTAATAATCGTGTTGAGAACTAAGAATTTCTTTTCTTTCCCCCTCACTAAGATTTGGACAAAAGAGGAGAGACATGTTTCCTTTAAAAGCAGGATAAGCAATTCAACTTAACAGGCTATATTCTGGCCATTTTTGAAGAGCTATTACAGATATCAAATATATTTTCATATTTTGGGTTTTTTCTGTGTGTTTTCCTCTCCACCCTGAATCTTGCTCTCTTTCCTATAAATATTTTCATAATATTGTTTACATTAAGACGAATGTCCTACTTTTTCCAGCCAAGGATATATTTGTATATAGGCTTGTATGCATGTAACACAACTTCTTGTATGTTGAAAAGTGTAGAAACTAAAAATTATTTTAAGAATTACAAAAGATATATCATAATCTTGACATATGATCTCCACAAGCACCACTTCCCCAGTGTACCATCCAGATCACCTTGCCCTGTGTGGGGACAAACCCATTACCCTGAGGTTTTGATGCGTTCATTTTGCAATTGAAGGAGGAAAAAAAAAAAAAAGCGAACACTGTATATGCCAGTTAATCAGCCCAGATGTAATCACCAGCTGCACTCCCTGCTTTGTTTATGAGCATATTTTACTTCAGGTAAACACTGTAATTCTGGCAGAAAATTCTGCCTGATGGATACAAGTCCTGCCATTATGTATTCACCAATTTTTTTTTTAAAAAAGAACATTTACCCTTGTATAGGAAAGAATGCTAAATTAGAGAAAAAGGAACTTGAATTCTGGTTTTGGCTCTGGCACCCTGATTCTAGACAAGTTCGTTAGTCTCAGTGTCCCACATCCGTACATTGGGATGATACGATTTGTTTCGCTGGGTGGCTGTGAAAAGGTAAAAGAAATAATGTATGAAATTTTGCAGTACTTGGACGTGGCTTTCGCTCAGATCATTGCCGTCTAACCCATTCTCCTCTATAAAAGAAAGTAAGTGTAATATCTGCTTTATATTTTAAGTATAAAATGAGGGAAAATATGATAATAACCACAAACACTCTTAGAGGTGCCTTAAAGGGAAATGCATATAGAATGCTGACCCGTCAAGTGTGTGTGTGAGTGTGTGTGAGCATGCCATCCTACATTCTGCGTTAAATCCGTTCGTCTTAGTTGCCGTTGGACGGCACCCATCAGCATAACTGGTATTTCTCACTTCCTCCCCTGTGCCTGCCCAGCTTTTAAGTCCAGTTCAATTCAGTGTGAAAAATGTTAGTGGAAATGTTTCAGAAATGGTTGACAGAGAGTCAGGCCACTGTTTGTGGTGGAAATTAATAAATAAGTGCCAGTTAATATCTTAATTCAAGCCTGATGACAGCATTCACATGCACAGGATAGTGCTAGCCAGCTGGAGGAAACTCTCAGCGGAACAGAGGGTGAGTCATTAATTCATTTTCTCAGGTTTGGGCAGTTTGAGTCCAATTCACAAAAGTAAACAACAGAGAAGTTCTATCTATCAGAAAAGTGAAATGAGAAAAAGGAGACATGGAGATTTTTTTCCCCCATGGACACTGAAAGAAGTTTACAAACAAAGCTCAGCAAGTTAAAACTGCAGAGACATTCATTCATAAAACCAAGGCTCCCTTTTATTTGGTCCAGTCACGTTAAAGCAGGCAGAGCTCAGGGTCGGATCCTTCAATACGTACCTGGGGCTACACTACAGAACTACATACATCCTCTTGGACCACTTAGTTGTTGCTTGTTTTGGAGGATTTTTTTTTTTTTCATAGCGGGGAGCGTGGTTTCTTGTTCATAAGAATGACACCACCAACCATTATACTGTACGGCTAATATTTTTTCCCATAGTGGACAGACACTGTGTCCAAGCGCACTGAGAGTCACGCCAAGGTCCCCAGAGCCCTGGAGCCCCATCTGGAAGTCCAAGGCCCCCAGAACCTTCTGTAGTGCCAATGACTAGTTCTAATTGACTTGGGAAGTGGGCTGAACTGACGTGAGTGCCTTGGACGAACCCCTTACTGTTTCCTAGTGGCCTCTCTGATGGAGTCAGAGGGGACTCAACCTCTGCCACGAAGGAGTGGGTCTTTTCCCCTCATACAGCCCTTCCCACCCCGGCCCATGCAGCTTCCCCCATGTCCAGACCAAACTGCCTACCGTTATTACAGAGAAACGTGAGCACTGAGCATCTATATCAGGTTCCTCAAAGTTCCTAATTTTAGGTTTCAAACTCAGTGTAAACTTATTTTTTTTAAATTTTTTTCAGCTAATGGACTGTTTTGATGCTGGGTTCTGTAATTTTATTTTACCAGCTTTTAAAAAAAATTTTAGGAGCAATACATAATTGATGTAAAAATTCAGAAATGCTAAAAAGCACAAAGAGGAAGGTAAAGATAATCTACGATCATAGGACTCATTTAATTAACCTATATTTATTGCTCCTATCATATGGCAGGAATTGTGGACGTAAGCGCTGTTAACACCTGTGGTCTGAGCCGACACACACAGCTAAGGGGATACTAAAATTTATGTTTGCAGAGGTTAACCATATTGAAAAGAGGGGTTCATTTTATTTACGAAGTGCAACCACAATGTGCAATTATGAGAAGAACGTTGAAATAGATTCGGAAGGGCTGGGTTCTAGATTCAACCACCCTGTTTTCCTGATTTATTCTCATTACTGTGGTGTGAGTAGTAACTTCTTGGTTTGGATATTATTTAATAGGGTAAGTCATGGAGGAGTTTGGGGCCTTATATATTTGGGGGCTTCAAATCTTCAGAAAAGTGTACCAGGCTGTCTTAACAGAGGCTGGCTGTGAGAGCTCTCGCTTACCCAAGGGCTCCACTTATGTGGAGCTTAGCCCAGCCCGGTGCTATTTCAGTGTATTACACACAGTAACCCCTTTAACCTACTCAAAACAACCCCATGAGGTAACGCCTATTATCAGCCCTACTTTACGAGAGGAAAGTGAGACAATTTTCCAAAAAGCACATAGCAAAAAGTAGCATATTTGAGATCTGAATTGAGGCCATCTTAATGCAGAGGCTTTATTTTAACTACTATACACCTTTCAAGTATTTTTTAAATTGAACATATTCTATCCCTTAATTGTTCATGTTGATTGGAAAGAATAATCAATAATTTAACAAATAATCAATAGCTTGTTCCTAAATCCCACCAAGTAATTGGCAAACATGGCTACAATGAAAGAAATCTACAACATTCACTCGTCTCTCTGCATTGCCATTTTCATCACGAATTCATCATAGAGACATCGACTGGGAATGAAATGGCCTAACTTACTTTTAACGTCCCAATAAACAGAGCAGAGGAAAGGAATATGCTAAATCAACAAGCTGGATACTTACAACTGCCAGACCTACCTCCTGCTGACCCACCCCCACTGTCCTGGGAAGCTTAAGTAACAAAGCAAGACTGGGAGGTTTTCAGGAACACAGTTCCATTTTCTGGACAGAAAGGAGAATCCCAAAAGGTTTCGTTGGGCCACTTTATTAAACCCATATCCTTTGGCCTGCCATTAAAATCTCATGGATTCTTTTAAAGCTATGTTTAAACATGAGACTCAAGCTTCTACAGTAGCTATCAGGCTTGCTTATGTGACTTCCCTGTTCACATCAGGTTCGAAGAGTATGGGCACTGTTACTGGGAGCTGTTACAGCAATAAGAGGTGACAGCTGACTGCTGGAGAGAAGACAAAATTCAGAAGGAGATGTAGAAGAGTCTGCTTTGCAATGGAGAATGCACACTCATACTGATGACCTCAGTAGCCGTCGCAGAAAGTATTAAGTTATATCCACCACCCCGTGCCTCGTATAATACCTCTTGGAAGAGTTGTAACAGGAGAGAACAAATCTGACTCCATATTAGATCTGTTTCTTTAGCTCTAACCCTGTGCTTACTCCTGCTGGATTTGCACCTTTGTAAAAGAACGTTGCCTATAGCCTGAAATATAAAGGACAGCCCTTTCTCAAAGCTTTTACCTTTACGGGTATAACACTTTCCTATTCATATAAAGATAAAAAGTTGCAGAAAAGACAATAGTGTTTGTCTTGTTGGAGGTTTACAGGAACACCATGACCTGATCCATGTGGGCAGCTGCAAGAACAAAGGATTCCAACATCAAGAAGTTTGCAACAGCCAACCACATCCCGTCCCCTTTTTAGTATAAAAGGAGCCTGAATTCTGACTTGGGGAAGATGGTTCTCCAAGATATTAGTCAGCCATCTTCTCAGTCTGCTGGCTTTCTGAATAGTCATTATTCCTTGCCCCAACACCTTGTCTCCCGATTTATTGGCGTGTCATGTGGCCAGCAGAACAAGTTTGGACTCAGTAACACAGTTACATTAATAACTGTTCTATGAAATTTTGGTGGTTGCAGTTAAGAAGGTTAGTCACCTTAGTTAAATTTCTGGAAGATGTCTTTGTCTAGTGATTTTTGTGCAATGCAGGGAATTTTTTTGTTAATAATATCTGATATGCAATAAGTCACCCATCCTGATTCCGGCTAAAATACTATTTACTCTAAACATGCCTAACATATTTAAAAGAATCTGATAAAGAAATAGGTAGGACATTAAAAAGGAAAACCTTTCTAATCTATGATTGCCTGCATAGTGATAAAACTCCAAATGAAAAATTTAAATTTCAATTACCTGAATGTATTATTTATTCAATAAATAAATAAATAAACCAACGGTGTATCTGAAACACCTGGATCATTCAATGAACTTTTGACATTTATACTTCCATGTGGAATTGCATAGATGCAGCCTAAATGGCTGTTAGTAAATGCTTAGAAATGTTTTCCTGGCAGGGTAGTGATAGTTTTCTGCCTCCTATTTCCATTCTGTAGCATGAGGATGGTATTAGATACATCGTCTGGCTGTCAGACTCTCAGGCTTTAGAAAAGAGACATACATAAACAGAGCAATTTTGTTATAATTCTACGACAAGAAATTGTGCCACTGAGAGCTAGGTGAAATTCTGCTTTTTTTCAAGGATAAAGTCTGCTACAGAAGAATCTTCCAGGACTTTTCCATTTTTGTTCCCTTTCTCTCTTGCCCATGTTTGACCTTAGCAATCCTGGGTATATTTTGGCAGGGACTAAGCTTCCTCCTCAGTTCCAACTTCCCCTTATTAACCTGAAATGAAATTCTATGATGTTTTGCACAGAAAAATTACAGGATCAAATGGAAAGGCTGCATGAGCTATCTCCTGTCTCAAGCTTCTGCTTATTGTTCTAAAGACGAGACAGGGAGTGACTTGGAATACCCAAGGGGTAGGAAAACAAGATACTGGAATAGATGCACATGTCTCATAATGGGATATCTACAGAGACACAAACCAGAACTTTCTTACTATTAGCTAATTTCCCTGTGTACTGACTTCCTAAAAATAACCTCAGGCTATCTCTTTGGCCAAATTCTTTCCCCAGACCTGATGTCAGACACTATATTTAGAACAGTAGCTAGGAGGAAGATTTCATCCGTTAATTCAAAATTTCCCTTCACACAGCAACAGATGGTAGTAAGAGCAATGAACAAGGACCAGAAAACTTTAGCAGACGTCTTGAAATTCTAGTAAATGAAGGGGGCAGAGCTGGAGAAGTGGTAGCCACTAGCGTCATCACTGCCATCACAGTACTGGCCTGTTTTTCAGAAATTAACACAATAAATTTTTTTTTAAAAAACATTCACTTGTTGCCACTAAGCAATTGAAATCTGAACTCTCAAAGAAACTTAGATCAAGCAAGCAATATCCTTATAGACCTGCCATCACCTAACTGCTGTGCAATATGAAATTGTAAAACGGCTACTAATTTAGTAAGTATTCACATTATAGGAATTATTTAATGGAACCACCAACACCACCTCAGAGATTAGAGAGGTTACATAACTGCAAACAACAACAAACTTGTAAACAACTGAGCTGAGATTTGGAGCCAGGTTTATTTGCCTTCAAAGCCCTGCACTCAACCACTGCGTGGGAAGCTTCCCCCAAACACGCCGGTACCTGGCTCAGTAGCACCCTGCCGCTGCATCCTTTTCTGAGAATGGTGATCATGAAAGAAAATCTCTGTTGAATTCTTCACTCTGTTCCCCATACTTCCATTTTCAAATCAGGAATGTTAAATAATAATGAAATGTCCCCAAGTGTTTTACACTTCCTAGTTAATGACAGAAGAAAGGAACACGACTCATCCAGAATGGAGATCCAAACAATTGACTGAGACAGTAATATTTCACTGATAAGAGGGGCTGCCAGGACCAGAGAAAGTCAGGTAGATCTTAGAAATACCATCTTCCAAATAGCATGTGATATTGCACATATATGGAATCTAAAAAAGAATACAAATTTTATTAACAAACCAGAAATAGACTCACAGACGTAGAAAACAAACTATAGTTAGCAAAGGGGAAAGAGGGGGGAGGGATAAATTAGGAGTTTAGGATTAATAGATACATATTATTATATATAAAATAGATAAACAACAAGGACCGACTGTGTAGCACAGGGAACTATATTCGATTTCTTGTAATAAGCTATAATGGAAGACTCTGAAAATATATGTGTGTGTGTATCTCTATATCTATATCTATATTTATATATAAATATGGACATAAATATAGATATAGATATAATTGAATTGCTTTGCTGTACACCTGAAACTGACACTGTAAATCAACTACACTTCAATAAAAAAAAAAATTAAACTGAGAGGATCATGTCTAATGTTAAAAGCTCATTCATATATGAACTGATGGCTCATCTTCAATACAAGCATATTCTACCCCTGTGAGGATTTACAATTGAAAAACATTGTCATCCGGAATTATTTACCATAAAAACATCATTTGGAATGTTTAATGAGCACCTCCCATTGAGCCAAGCATTAGGAGTTCAAAATGGACATGAAGGAAAAGATTTTACCGTCGTAGTGGTCCTTGCATGAGATAGAACAGATAAATATGCAACATAAACATAATGTGTGAGGAAGGGCTGCTTTGGGGCAGGCTGAGAGTGGACAACGAAGGAGGAGATGCTTCTGCAAAGAGTGTAGAGAAGAGGCGTGTAGGCAGAGAGAACAGCAGATAAAAGGTCTCCAGGTGGCATAGAGCTTGGTGTGCACTGGGGACTGAGAACAGAGGGGAGCTGAGGGAAGGTGGGAGGAAGCAGGGTTTGGTGGTTAACGTGGGGAAGCAGATGAGGTGGAAGAGAAGGAAAGTGATCCGGTTATGATGTCAAGTTCAGATCTGAAGGCTAAGTGCAATGACAACCCAATGAACACCCTTCTATTATTCAAGTACAGGTGATTTACAATATTGTGTTAGTTTCAGCAGTACAGCAGAGTCATTCAGGTTTTTTTGAAGATTACATTCCATTATGGGTTATTACAGGATATCGGGGATAGTTCCCTGTGCTATACAGTATATCCTTGTTGCTTATCTATTTTGGGTATAGTAGTTTGTATCTGTTAATCCCAACTCCTCTTTTGTCCCTCCCTCCTCACCTTTGGTAACCATAGATTTATTTTCTATGTCTGTGAGTCTGTTTCTGTTTTGTATGCAGATTCATTTGTTTTAATATTTAGATTCCACAAATAAGTGATACCATATGATACCATATGATCCAGCAACTGCACTCTGGGCATGTATCTAGAAAAAAAGAAAACTTTTAATTCAAAAAGATACATGTACCCCAATGTTCATAACAGCACTATTTACAATAGCCAAGACATGGAAGTAACCCAAGTGCCTATCTGCAGAGACTGGTTTAAGAAGATGTGGTACACACACACACACACACAAACACACACACACACACACACACACAGGAATACTATGCAGCAATAAAAAATAATATATTGCCTTTTACAGCAACACAGATGGACCTAGAGAATATTACGCTTCGTGAAACAAGTCAGACAGAGAAGACAAACACTGAAGACATTCAAGCAAGGGACTGTTATGATCTAATGTGTGTTATAAAAATATCACTCTGGCTGCTGTTTTGCAGAGAATGTGTTATTAAAAATGGTAAGTGTGATGGCAGGGAGGCTAGGTAAGGGCTATTGCCCTTGTCTAGATGAGAAATGAAGACAGCTCAGACTAGAGTGGTATACATGGGGACAGGAAGGAATGAATGGATTTGATATCTATTCTGAAGTAGAAATAACAGAACTTGCCCATAGGTTGGATACAGAAAGTAAAAGGAACAGAAGAATCAAAATCTGGATTGAGCTACGAGGGGGATAATGGTGCCCTTTATGGACAAGGAAAAGGCAATACAGTACTTGTTAGTCCTTTTATGAGTCTAAAATTCAATAGTTAAAATAATTATGGCTACTGATTATCATTATGCACTTTACCAGATCCTTTCAAGATATTATTTCAATTAACCCAAATGGCAGTCTTGCAGAGCAGCATTATAATGGCCATTTTATACATGAGAAAATTGAAATTTAAAAAAAAAAATGATGTATTTTTTCCAAGGTAGCAGTCTGGGAGTGAGCAGAACACAGTTCTGCTTGCCTTGAAATCTGGATTCTAAACATCCTAGTGGTGATGTTTGTGTCTATCTGACTCTTAATTATAGCTCCATTCCAGGGTCTGAGTCTGGCGTATTCTTAATATGTATCTAATACCTAAATAAATACACGTAAATTCCACTAAGGCTTCATGCTTCTCGGAGATTCCCAAATATATTCCCTTCTAATTGACATCTAAGCTACTGGTGCTCTGTGTGTAGAGTGCTGTCCTTTAAATGACTGCTCAGCTGAGAGTGCTCGGTCATTGATGAACAGTTCTAGTTATATTCCCATTTCTACATCCTTCCTGGAGAAAGGAGTGTGGGCACACTGCACTGACAGGACTTGGGAGGGGCCGTAAGAGTGTCAGCTAAGACTCAGGTCCTCCAAACCACTGCAGGGAGATTTAGAAAAGACATGGTCAGATAAAGGACTCCTTGGATGGTTTGGGCACTGCCTTTACCTCTGCCAACACCTCCTAGTCCAAGGTCTCTGGACCCTTGGATTCTGGGGTGATCAGCTCTAGTCCCAGGGTCATGATCGTCTTTTCTACAGTATACTCTCCCAAGGGGCGCCCACTTCCCTGTCAGGGCTTAGGCGACCCTGCTAGACCCATTAGAGTGTCCCTTTTCTTCAAGGAAATTTCCTGGCTGCACAGCATTCCAGCCATGGTCTCCATTCCTGACATCCAGTCCATCCCCCAGGGCTAGAAAGCTCTATTTAAGGCACTACTCGTCAAGACGGAGGCTTTTTCTGCACCTTGTCTCCAGTCAGATGACCAAAACAAAGGCTTAAGTCTGGATCTTAAGCAGATTCTGTGCTACAGAATTTCACTTGAGCTGTAATACTGGTTTCCCTAAAAATCCCTGCACAGTGAGATCCACCATGACAATAATAAACATGCGTTATTCCACCCTGGATTTTACTCCCTCCCTTCCCAAAAGTAGCCAAACTGTGTAATTCATTCACTGGTCTTTGTCTTCTGGCAGGGGATTACGGGCAAACTCAAACAGATCCACTTTAAACTCCAGAAGACTTGCAGTAAACACAATCCTGGTGTAAGTGTGCAGCCTCTAGGCAGACAGGCTCCAGGGAGCCCCCTCACCCCTTCTTCAAGGATGGAGTGCCTGGCCATCCTCATGTCACTTCTGCTTTACTTCCCAGCTACCGACCTAGAGCAATTTCCTAGTATCATTCCTCACAAATGGTGTCTTCCTCGTGGTCTAAGTTCTGTCACTACCCCCACCCCAAAAACACCCAGCATCCCACACATGTCTTCTTTACAAAGACCAACACTATGCCACAGTAGATCTTCCTCAGGGTCCCAACCCGTAGCAATGAGTAAGATTCTCAACTACAACATTTGGATTGACTGGCAATACCACACGGGCTGGCTTTCTGCCAGAAAGGACAATGATTAAAGGTCACACCTGGCTGTCAACACCCGTAAGTCTGTGGCAGGTCTCCACTGCTGTCATCACGGCATGAACCCTGGGCCTCCCCTCAGTCTCGTTGAAGAAGGCACGTGAGAGCAGAGGAAGTGTCAGATTTATCCAGAGGACTGTTTCTTCAACACCAAGAGAGGTAAGACCATACATGGATCAGTACTTCTGCTTCTTAAAGAGATCCTCCAGCAACGAAGTATCACCTACTACATACCCTCCACTCTCCCAGCCCCTCTGCATGGCTTCCAATCAAGATTAACTTCTTCGAGCCTCAGAACAGCCCCATGGCCTCTCCTGCATGTCTCTGTTGGATCTCTCATCTCCTGCTCATCTCTTCCTATGATGCTATGAACTGCATGTTTATGTCCCCCCAAATTTATTTGCTGAAACCTCATCTCCAGTGGGATGGTTTTAGGAGGTGAGGCATTAGGGAGGTGATCAGGTTTAAGTGAAGTCATGAGAGTGGAGCCCCCATAATGTGATCAGTGTCCTTATGAAAGAGAGACCAGAGCTCACTCTCTTTGCCTTATGCAGATACAACAATAAAGCAGCTGTCTAAAAACCAGGAGGAGGGCTCTCACCAGACAGCAAATCTGTCACCTCCCTGATCTTGGACCTCCCAGCCTCCAGACTGTGAGAAAGAAATGACCGTTGCTTAAGGCACTCAGCCTATGACATTTTTGTCTCAGCAGCCCTAGCTGACTTAGACATGCAGTAACCTGGTATCCAGATTCCTTCACCTTGGGATTACTGTTTTTGTATTGCCAGTCTTGTCTCAGCATACCCTGAGCCATGATGCCACTGAGATAAAATATCTACAGCTTTTAGAGGAGAAACACATTTTAGCTCTAAGCCTATCTTCTATGTTTTACGAAACAGTAGAGGTTAAGTGATACGCCCAACATCACAAAAGTTGATAATGACTAGAACCCAGGCCTTCTGATGCACAGAACGGTGATCTTTCCACTAACCACGCCATCCCATTCTGAGAAAACGTGTTCAGCAAGGAAGGGGACTCCAAAGAGGGTGTTTTGTTAAGATGTGAGTTTGGGAACAAATGACTCATCTTATAGGTTAAGGGTTCTGTTCTGGGAAACTCTACAAGCATTGAAAAAAGATGATAATAGCCGGTGTTTATAGAGAATACATCCCAGGTCTTCTCATCTGTAGAAGATTCTGCAAAACTTGTCAAAATAAATCCTGATGGGATGAAAAAGGTGCTTATTTTCTTTCTTTAAAGCCAGTGAACCAACAGACAAATATCCACGTTTTCTCAGTCATCTTGGAGGGAAAATACATAAAATATAGTTAATGTATTTGGAAGATGAATCTCTTTACAAAGTGAGATGCCAACCCAGTGGGTGAGAAGAGAGGCTTTCTTGCTGTGTGAGGAGTCTTCCAGAAGTCCTGTGCCCGCCAATCTGCTCCAACACTGAAGTTCATTCTCAGGGTCAGGTGTCTGTGGTCACACAGTCCCTCCCCATCAGACCACCTCTCTCCACAGGAATCCTCTCTGAATGGTCAGGAGCAGCCTGGGCACCATCATTAGCATCTTCATACATACTTAAGACAAGAAAGATTAAATTCCATACACTCATAAAACAAATCAAAAGAAGGACTAAAATTAAAACTCAGATATCCCCATTTCATTCTTTTTCATCAACTTTGGTTGAGTCTTGAACATTTCTGGTGCTTTTCAAGTCAATTTTTTTTCCCACAGAACTTTGAGTACCCTCATCAATTATGCTGCTCTGAAATCAATGACTCTACTTAACACGTACACCTAATATAGGACCCTTACTTAGTAGGTCCATAAAATTTTACACTCACGTTTACTTCACTTGCAGTTCTTATGCTGCTCATTTCAGAGCTATGAAGCAGAGAGAAAAAGATGCTTACAGGGACCTTACAAGTCTATGATCTCTCTCCTTCAGCTGTTTAAGACAGCTTCCAAAAGGTTTCGCTTGGACCAGTCTGGCCCTAGCAAACAGTTTTCCCTGATTGTAATCTACATGTGGCTTAGGTAATAAGCTTTTTCTTACTATTAATTACAGACTTTGAAAATACTTTTTTTTTTTTAAAGTTCATAAAGCTGGAGTCCACTATATGCTGTACATGCTGGTAACCAAACCCCTCCTACCGAGACAGCTGAAGGATGGCAAAACTGCCAGGAGTCATCAACTCAGTCATCACTTACGGTGACTGCCAGCCAGCATGACCAGTTAAGTCACAGGCTAGGGGACAAGCAATTTTTACAGATGAAGCCTGAAGACTCAGGACATTAGAAGTAGTCCGAGATACTCTCTGCTTCTCAGTGCAAAGCTTGCAACAGATCCAGAATTTCTCTCCCACCTTGACCGGACAAGTCTTGAACAGCTTTACTGAAAGATTGTGAGTGCAATTTTTCTTAGCCGACTGTTTCTTTCATTCCAAGACATCATGTTGTGCTTAGAGTGCAGATGTCTGATGATCGGACTATTACCAGGTGGACCATACACCCTGGTTTGCCTGGGATGTCTTAGTTTAAAGTCTGTGGTCCCAGGATAATTGTTAAGATTTTCCCCTTTCATTCACACCAGTTTCAACAACACATTATAATGTCTAATTACCCCTTACTTACACCAGTAATTTGGAATCTTTCCATCAAGCGCTGGTCACACTGACAATTTGGTCTTTGAAAATGTTTTCCCTTCACTGAGCATTGTATTGATTGAGGTTTCTTTCCTTCACTGAGCATTGTATTGATTGAGGTTTCTTTCCAGATGGGTCTGTTGCAGCTGCATTCTTCTGGAGCTTCCTTCCTGCATTCTGTGCTGTGGTTTCAGACTTCAGGGACACACGATGAAGCCTACGTAATCCCATTTTCACTTTTGATGCTCCTAACTGAGTGAAAAAACTTCTAAGTGATGGTAATCAATGTAAACCTGGCCTCCTTTTGGATCATCTCAGCCCAGAATTACATTTGGAAGAAATAGGAGTTTAAAAACTCAAAATAATTAAGGAAAAGACACATTTTTATAGAGGTCTATTAAAAAGTGCCAAAAAGCATAGCTTTCATTACACTTAATGCTTCACATTCCCTTACCTTGCTCACACACAGTATTTTTCCTCCTAGGCATTCAATAAGGAAAAGATTGTCCTCAAGGGATTTCATCTCTGCCTAATTCATAGCAGCAAGAAATTGGAGCAATTTCAACCCTTGAGGGTTGCCAAAAGAATGCAGCTATAATCGGGGATTTTTTCATTACATAGGCTATCAAATGACTTTGATAGAACTCAGGAGAACTGTGTCTGTGTTGAGTATAAAGACAGAACCGGAAGGAAGGACCAACAAAGTTCTTTGAGTGAGCTCCAAAGAAGAATTGGAAGGAGTCATTTAGAGGATGGCACGCAGTCCAGGGCAGGAGAGGAAAGGCATTGCCACATACGTAATCAGTACCTTCCAAAATTGGTAGGAGACACCCAAGACCCCTCTTCTGTCACAGACAACTCAGAGACAGGTGTCAACTCTATTCTTCAGTTCCGAAAATTGAGACCCAGAGAGATGCATGCATTTCCCAAAGTCTCACAGGCCCCATGAGGGACATAAAGTGACTGATGAGTTCTCAGCATGATGAACACTTGAGTTTAAGACAGGAAGACTCTACCTGCCATGTGTTATCTCTCACAGACTGACAATTTCTGAAGAAAGTCAATGTACACAAGTATCCAACCATCTTCATAAAGCTGGCTCAAATTCTCTTCCTTATGGTCCAAAGTCAGTACAGGGCTCTCAACACTTTTCAAATGCCACCCTAATTTTCCAGAAATACGGTTTCTTTCTTTCAATTGAAAAATGGAAGAATTTTAAGAGTAATCCTAGTAGCACACTTAGGAGGTAGCCCAAAACTGAATCAAAACTTTTCATCTACAGGGGACAGTCACCTACAAATCAGGATGTTACTAGAAACAATGATAGCAACCAAAGAGGCAGATCAGAAAGGATACGCCACCATAATTAGAAGAACATGTATTCTAAAAGGCCTTTCTTTCATGACAAGAACACAGTTCACAGGGGTCTATTCTAACCCATGTACTGTGGAGCTGAGTTTTGACTAAGTGTCACTGAGTCTCAGAGGACAATTCTCAGTGATGATGAAATGATGGGTGTGGACAATTCTAGCTAATCTCAGAGGTCCAACCTAGGCACTTTGTCCTTAAATTTGTTTTCTATCAGACCTTAGGTCCCATTGGAAGAGTAATAATTTTAATGAGAGTACAGATACTTTCATATCTGTTGATAGACAAAATAATACCTGTATATATAGATTCAGAGACAATTTTCAGAAACTCCAAAGTCCAGAGGGTGTGAATTACTGAGGTAGATCACATGACATAATTATAGTTTGATCTGACAACGATTTTTGATCATTTTTCCACGAGCATTTGATTGTCCTTCTAGGATCATTTTAATGGCTTTAGAACCCAAGTTCTGGTCCCCACACTATTTGCAATACGTTGTGCTGCTCTGTCATTTAACGCATTAATGGCAAAATACATGGAGCTGAAGGTGCTTTAAACCAGAATAGACTCAAATTTACCTTTAATTTAGTGAATTCTAGAGCTAGCATAAATTTTATAAGATCATTTAATGTAACTTTCTCATTTTAGAAATGAGTAAACTGAGGTTCACAGAGGATAAATGACTTTTCAAAAATTGCAACATAGCAAGTCTCTGAACACACTTTATAAGCCAGAGTTCTGTCTTCCACGCCAGTGGCTATAAACAGCATTCAACACACCATGATCTTTACATACACAGAGGCAATTTCGACCCGTGTTAAGAGCATGGACTCTGGAGTCAAGCTATTAGGGTTCAAATCCTAACTCCACGCCCTGATACTTTTGATACACTGGTCCACGAATCAATATTTATAGCCATCTCCAGACTGTAGACAGAGCTTATGTTTCATCTGGCACTCATCTATTCGACAAACTTTTATTGACCATTTGCTGTGGGCCAGGCTCTGCGAGGTGCTCAGAATGCCAGGAGGCATCATGATTCCACTCTCAGGGAATCAGGCATCCAAAAAAGAAAAGAAGAAGAAAAAACCAATCACATGGAAGGTAGCACAAAAGAGGTGACAGCAGTGGAGGAGCAAGGAAGGCAGCCGGGAGCACCTGAGCAGTTCAGGGGTGCTTCATGGAGGAAGCAACCCTACACTGGATCCCCCAGCGATGGGTAATACCCCAGGGCTGAGTGCCATCTCTGACCCAGAATAACCCCTAAGGAAATGTTTGTTAAATGGTTGAATGGAATTTGTCTTCCCTGGGCTAGCACAGGGGACAATAGATACTTGAGAAAAATATAGGGGAAAAAGGGGGCACTCATCCAGGCAATAGCCATTCCTTGAACTTCCCAAGAGGCTGTCAGATTGTGTGAAGCAGCCAAGCCTCCAGCAGATCTAGGCACCAAATGCTGGAAATGTGTATAAGACTAGACAAAACTAGCTCCTTCCAGATTTGCGGTCTGTGGATACATTTCTTACTACACTTTTCAAAACCTGGAAGATCCCATCTACTCAATAGCAAGACAGACCCAGGGGTCACCCCCTTCTGTTGCATCGGGACAGTAGCCCTGAAGCAAAGCACCTTTCTTCAGACAATTAAGCAGGCTCGGCTCTGAGGGAAGGTTTGGTGTGACAGGCACACCTCCTGCCAAGCAAATTCTATGGTGGATGCATCAGTGGACTGGAAATAACTCAGGAAGGACCTTTCCCTTTTAAAAGGTCACCGCACCCAACACAATAAAACTGTCTACTCTAGCATGCTCGTCTGCCAACTGACACGCTTCCAAAGTGCACGAACCGAGCAGATTCTCTGCGCCCCACCCTCAGCTAAGAGGCTTTTCGAATTTCAACATCCTCTTGGGTACCTGGACGTCTGTCACTTAGCATCATTTTCGGAAACTCTGTTCTGTCCTCTGTAGCTTCCTCCTGCTTCTGCTGTGACTAGATTTTGTTCTTCCCATTTCTCCCTGTGATTTACAGTTGAATATGACACAACATATTTCTCACCAGTGACGGAGTTACTTCCTATCCCCTTTTCCATGTAGCAAGACTCTTCCAAAAGTTCACTTGGACAACAGCTACTTACTGTGCCTTGTCCCTTCTCCTGGCTAGCTGCAGGCATTCATCAAAACCAAATGCACAGAAATGGGATTTTCCTAGTTGTGAGAGGAGGAAAAAAAAAAAAAAAAAAGACAGTGAACAGCCAACAACTGGGAGCCTAAGAGAGCTTTAACTCATGGTCATCTACAGTGCTTGTTTTAAACTGTCACCTGCAAAAGAGTGTATGGTATACAACACTGTGACACCAGTGTAAGTTTCCTTTTTTACAGATCACAGGAAAAAAGGCTCAAGTCTGAAACTGTCTATAACTGCTGTAGTGTCTTGGGGGAAATGTGTACATATTAGGTAAGTAAAGAAAGTTCGGAAACAAATGTGATCACAAAATTATATATTGAAAAATAGGTGTTTGCGGCAAGAGAAATTCCAGAGATCACGAGTACTTTACATTCCCAGAAGTAATACGATATCAGAGGTAAGTATGTTAATAACTGGCCACAGATCTGCTGCTTTAAATAAAGTATTTTAAATCCTAAATAACCCAAAACAAAGCAAAACCAAAAACAAACAAATAAACCACAAAGGATCAACAATCCATCCATTCGTGTATAGATTTCGCGATGCTGTAATTACATAATCACTGAAATTCAAAAAGACAGTGAATTTTGCCTCTGATCTTTTCAGAGATTCTACCAAATATTTACATATTCAATTTATTAATATATATTGAGATGATCCTAAAACTTTTTAGAGAGAAATAAGAGGAATTAGTCTCAGCCTGGTACCCAGTTCTCATCAGCATGTTCAAAAGGAAAACTCTTTCCAACCAAGAATTCTATATTCAGCCAAAGTTATCACCCAAATATGAGTGAGTGCAAGACACAGAATATTTACCTCCTGTATTCTTTTTCTTAGGCATTACTTTATAATGCATTATAACAAAATGAGAGGATAGGGCAAGAAATAGGTAAATATTGAAACAGCAGATTTAACCGAGAACAATAAAATGAAACCCAGGATGCTGGTGGTGATCAGGTCCAGGAGCTGAGTCCTGGATGGAGCAGGAAAGAAGAGAATTCCAGGAGGGAGATCCGTGGGGGTGAGGGAGGGCAGGGCAAACAGACTAGATGATATGATAGAGTAAAAAATATACAAGAATATGAGATGGAAAATAGAATAATAAAATAAATGAGGCTTAATTTTAAGCAACTGACTCAGTGTAAGGACAAAATCACTGATCTGAACTTGAATTTTAAGACTCTTTTTCAGTGAACTAGGGGTCATGACATTGGATTCAAAGTTAAAAAATAAAAATGTAATTCTAACATACTTGTTGACTTAACACTAAATAACATTTATGTGGTCATAATAATGTTAATACTGTTTATTGTTCCACATTTAAAGTTAACCTTTGGACAAAGACTTGGCTGTGTTTTTAGCATAAAGTGAAAATACAATCTGAAGACAGAAAAAGGGGGGTTGGCAGAATTAGGACCTGAAATTGGAGAAAAGCTGGGGAAAGAGTGTGGGGCTGTGATTCTCATTGCATCTTACAGGGAATAAAGAGAGTGTGGCAAATTATCAGAATAAGGAAACGACTTTAAGATGCTACTTCAAACTCACAATTATCTTAGTTACACTAATAGAAGGGGAAGAATATTAATAGAAGAAGGAAGGTCAAGTACAAGTGAGCAAAATCCATTTTTCAAATTGCAGAGTGAACGGTCTAACTCTGGTCAGTCAAGAAATTACTAGTTCTCTACCAGATTGCCTAAACTAAAAACCAGTAAAAATGGAAAAATAAATGAAAATGTTGCCTCTAGGAGTAAGGATGGAATCGGGGAAGGTGGAGGAGGACACCCTTGTCTCTCATCAGCAGAATGTTGGTGCTACTTAGTGCGTACTGGCACGGTACTTTGATCATAAGTAAAGATGCACTTGTAAGCATCATGCCTTCATAGTAATTACTCAGTGCATTGAGTGGTTTTTGTGTGCAACACATATAGTGTCAGATACTCGCGTGAAGTGGGATCCTTGTTTATCTTATAGGCTGTGTATAACTTTTTATGTAGGGATATAGAGAAATTTATCTATCCACCTATATGTACGTATATATGTAGATTATATGTAGGCATTCCTCCTAAGTTAATGGTTTTGAGTTTCTGAAGTATTTCCTCTTTTTCTATCAAATTTCACCATTATCAGTTAAAGAATCAAGATTAAATATGGTCCTTCCCTGTGTCCTTTATTTTTTAATGCAAAATCTGAAAAGTATGAACACTGAGGATGAGGTGGTATTCACTAAGAGGAAGATAAACAGCCCAAAAAGGCAAGGTGAGGCGCTGTGAAGATACTTCACTTACTTCACTATTTCAGTAGGGTCCTTTATCTTTAGAGACTTTTAGTTTTAGAAGGCAGTGAGTTCTTAGCTTATCATTACACAGAAAAAGTGAAAAGTTCAAGAAGACTGAACTGATACTTAACCCAGTGACCTAGAGGACAGGGGATGTTTACCAAACCAGTCTCTTGAAGTTGGAAGTCCAAGAAACATGGAGAGGCCGGTGGGGAGCAGTAAAAGCCTCTGACCATCAAACATCTCGCTCAGCCCTCTTGATGTATCTTGTTTTGACAAATTCACACCCAGTGGCCCATATTAATGAGGTGGCAATTAAATCACAAGCCTAGTCAGAAACTAAAGGATGACTTTAGGGCAAGTGTTGACTGTTCCAGGCCATGTGCAAACCTTTGAACCTTTGTGAAGTTCAAACATGCAGGGCTCAGGGTAAAAGCATCAGGCCTTTTCCCACTGTAGGGCTCAATACCAAATAAACAAACGGGAAAGGAAAATCTGAAACTGATCAACTACAATGTCGTTGCATAATTACAGCTTCAGAACTCCAGATTACCTTAATCTTTGCATATAAACATGCTCTCTCTATAAAGAGTTCTGCCCTCCCAAGTATTAAATACTTGTCATGCTGGATTAGGCAAATAAACCAATCAGATTTGGTCATGGGTCAAAGATAACATGTGATTATTTTGATTTTTTTGCCATCTTTATTTTGAAGCCAACTCTTTGGAGGTGGGTACATGAAAACGATACTGGCTGACTCTTGGTGTATCTCCAGTTGTTTTACGAGATAACAGAAGATTCTGGAGCCATTTCATGATAACTTCAAAGTGGTGTTGGAGGTCTGTCTACTCATTTATGCTAAAAAGTACCCTCATCCCACAAATCATCTCCTAATCTCTTAACTGTCTCCAAAAAGGGAGAGTCTAGGTTTTATTTCTCTGGGATTTTTAATTTTTTTTTTCCAAAACAAGCTTTATTTTCGTTTTAATTTGCATTAAAAATCACAGGCAAAAAACAGTATTATTTCCCCTGAGTCTCACAGTCCTACTTCTCTTGCCATTTTGGGAAATGCAGCAACAAAGTAGAAGTATTTTTAACGCCAAGGGGCTGCAAGGAGTTGGTTTGAAGGGTTTGAAAATAAAGGGTATGATTAAACCAATGTAGAGTGTAGATTAAACAAACATAGACCAATAAACTACACATGTTTGATTTGAACATTTGGCAATACCCCCAAATGCCTAAAAGGATTATATGGAAATAATCTTAGGGATGCAGGGCTGAAATGTGATTGAAACTGGATGACCTGACAGTCTGGTGGACAAATGCCCAGTCCGTTGTACCCTGCCCTTTTTTGGAGAGAGGAAGTTGGTCGACAAAGGCCCATGGAAAGAAAAGGAAGAAAACAAACATTGGATTGTCCTATTTTGGTTTAGGGACTAAGGCAGTTGTTTTCTTGGCAAGGACAGCCTGGTAGAGAGGCGAATGTTAAAACCATCTTAGTTGGAAGACGAAACCGAAGATCAACTCCTTCCCATTGTTTGGAATCCATATTCAGAAAACTTCACACCCTACGTCTCCCGTGTGAAGGGAGAGAATGACATCGTCAGGCAACTAATGTTCTCATCAGGCAGATGAAATTCTCTTTATAAATCAATAATCTGGCATTCTGATGATTATTTAGATTCCCATGCTGCTTGTCTATGGGGAGAACATTCTGGGAACCACTGGTTACTAGAGCACCATAGCTGATGTCCACTGCCAATCTATCACTGTAAATCAAAACCTTGGCATTCCGGTTTGCATTTAATACAGCATATGAGTTGTGTTAACATGAGTCTGATTCTGAGACGGAACCAGCCCGGCCTAGCCTGCGAACAAAAATCTCCATTGTCAGCCTCTAGTCCTGAGAGAACAGGACCCTGTGCCATGTTACCAAGGAAAACACCGCCATGTGGGCCCTGTCTGGGTAGTCAGCACCCAAGCAAGTCCTCCAGGCTCTGATTATGCCTATGATGTAAAAGATACAAGGAAAAGGTATTCTTTTAAAACAGGCAAGTGAGTACACAGCTATTCAAAGCAAGCAAATGTGTCAAAATATGCCGTATGCCTTCCCGTGGGCTGTGTGTCAAAAGAGGAGGGAGAGAGAAGAAAAATGTTGACTCTGATTCTATAATTTGCCACATGTGTTTCGAGTAACTTTAGGTTCTTTCAATTTGTCTTCTGAGAAATACTTGGCCTTACTGTCATTTCTACACCAGCAGCTAGATTTTCAATGGAATTATATACGAAGAAGCAGAGGGGGAGGAGAGCCTAGCCAAGGCCCTTAGGCACAGATCTTGTACAATGATGGAGCTATTGTGTTGATCCTTAGGGGGAAATTACTTAATTTTTGATGGAGCTGACCAGTGACACACAGGAAGCTCTCGCATCTAGCACATCAAATAGACACTGAAATTTAGTGTGCATAGAAAAAGATTCTTCTCCTCAAATGTTACACACAAAAATATTCACCTCAAAAAAACCATCATGGATGGTTGTGTCTTTATTCCAAAACTTTTGAGGAAGAATGACAAAGTCCCAGCCAGCTGGAACAAAACATGGAAGTTGAGGCTGCTTTTAGAAGTAAATCTGCTTTGCAAGAGAAATGGGTGCTTTTGAGTCAGTAAACATCTGAAGCTGTGGGTGATGGAATTCCTTGCTATGTCAGTGTCTCTGGTAACATTTTGCCCGAGTTACTCAGTGAAGTGCCCATGTAGTGCTGACCTATAACACGGCAACGGTCCCAACACCATAACCAGCAAAGAAATCAGAGGAGAGAATGGAGCTTTCAAAACTTGATCAACTTTTTTCTCTGGTTTTGCTTACAACTTTCAAATATCATCATCTAAATGCTTTAAAAATAATATGATTGATTGATTGATGCAGTTGTGAAGTCATGGACTTAAAGCTTCTGTTAGGGGCTGCAGGCCACATCTGTCTCCCCCTAGACTGATCCTTATTGCATTCATTGTCACGTGCAATTGACCCTTTCCTCAATAAGCACTGATTCATTCAATGCGCTAGCTGAACATTTTGGCAACACCCTTGGCCATCCGAAGATAAGACACTGACCACTGCCCTCAAAGAACTCACAGTCATTATGTGCTCTGATCACCACCACTACACAGTGTGGCATTTTTTCAGATGGTTGGACGCAGAGTAATGCCATTAGATTTTTCACACATCTATGCATTATTTCCATAGCTACCTTGGAAATTTCTGTATATATCACAGTATACAATATGGTGGTGGGGCAAAGGAAGTCTTCTGAAATGTTTTTGTCTGATTAAAAGGTAAAACTCTATCTTCAGATTTAAATGGAGGAATGTACAGCACACATGGTCATAGTCAGCATGCTATAATACACAGCGCTTTAACTTTCAATATTTCATTTACTCATTTTTGATAAAAGTGTATACTACTTATAATCAGAAAAAATAACCAGTAAAAATTAGACAAATGAAAGTTAGTGAGGAAGAACTGGTAACAGTTTTAAATATTGTGTGTTGCCCCACAGCAGCATTTAAAGTATACTCAGCTTGATGTGGGAAAAAATAATTCCTGACCAGCCTGAGAAAGAAGACTGCTACTCACCATGATGCCTCATCATTCTTTTTGGCTCATGTGTCCTTCCTACAGAAACTGTTATAACAACACGATGCAGTAAAAAGCCCTTTTCAATTCACCTTTAATCCCTGACCCTTGTTAAGTCTGTCACTTTTAATACATGTGGTCTCTCCATGGTATTAGCTGACATGTTTGATAACTAAACACATCATGTCAGAGGCCACCCAGTAGCTTTCGCAATGAAAAGAAGTTTGATCCCCGAAACATGACCCCCTCATCCGACTTGCTCAGTTCGATTCTAGTGCTGGGATGATTACACAAAGCCAAGTGGCCGAGTGACCCAGTGTGTGGCATGGAGCTCAGTCCAGAGCTCCTGAGGGCTCTTCTTAATAATTTTATCCTCTATCCATGGTTACTAATGAAAACATTATTTTATTCATTTATTTGTTCATTCCTTCAATACATATTTGTAAAGTATTGAAGATGCAAGGTGAACACAATGAAATGCACATGCCCTCCTGTAACTTGTGGCCATGGAGCATCACTGATATAGTCATTCCAGCTAGTAATTCATATCCCCCAGCAATTAAGGCGTCTCCCAAATGGATCAGCATTAATCTGTTCCTGTGGTTCTATCATTCACTCTTATACTCATGTACTTTAACCCAAAGAACAGCTTTCTCCTTTCGGGGAGACAGTTTATTCTGCGTTTACTGCCAAGGCTTCCTGGGTGTGTGCACGGAGGGAGGTACCCAGTACAGCAAGCCTTACCAGCCAAATATAATGCAGGGATGAATATGGTGACAGACGCAGTAACCCTGCCTTCTTCACATTCAATATAAACACGTAGCACAGACCCTGGTTCTCCTGAGTGTCTGTAATGAGCACGTCATCCATAGGAATACGACGGAACGTTAATAAATAATATGGCAAATTGACTGATTTAGGGTGTGTGTGTGTGTGTGTGTGTGTGTGAACGAACCTACTTTAGATCCCTCTCTGCTATGCACAAAAGCAAGGTTAACAAAGTGTTTTTTCCACATTTCTAAATCCAATACAGAACCTGGACTGATTCTGTTTACCCACTCAAAATTAGATTTCTGGACCACACAGCTTGCTAAAGTACAGACTCTTAAATCTATACACAAGGTGAATGATTCCTGATCTGCTTTCATAGATTTGAAAGTGTAAACAAACCTGAATTAGTTGTACAGCACAAAGTTAACCAAATACCCAACCATACGCTGAGTCTTCTAAGTCCAGTCAGTTCTACTCTTTTAATCTCCCTCCAGGCTGACCACTTCCCTACCTCCTTCCCATTTCAAATATGAACATATCTTTCTTTAACTTAAACCCCTGCCTTGTAAGGATTAACTTCAAACCATGAAATATACCATCAAACAGTTCATAAGTCCTGGTCCTTGCTTCTGAGCCCACCCCCAACCCCAAACAAATCTCTTACCATTTCTCCTCTCATATCCCTATGGCAGGAACAGACTTTTTTTTTTTTTTTTTTTTTTTTTTTTCCAATTTCTAAACATCCCCTTCTCTCTCTTCCTGGAGGTTATCCCAATGCACTTCTCTTTGTCCTCCCCCTGGCTGAGTTGGTGGGCAGGTTATGAGTCTGCTCGGGTGTAATTCTTTGAGGAAATTTCCTTACCCCCTCTGCCCCACTAGTACCAAACTGTTTCAGTTAGATGCCCCTCCTCTGAGCGCTTACCACACCCTGTCTTCATTATAACACAGCTGTGACATCCTGTAGTGTAGGATCTGTTCACTTATTTGTCCCCTAACATGAGACTGTGGACTCTTCCTGGGTCCCTTCTGCACACACTGGACCTAGCAAAGGATATTACACATCACTGGTAGTCAATACATATTTTAAAATACATCAACTAATGAGGCATCCATTTATACTCAGTCAAGAAAATATCTACTCCCTACTCAGAGAAAAAAAAATGAATGGAGGAACAGATGTTTGGATAACTGAAACACAAGGACAGCTGCAGCTGTTTGGCATCCGTGGTAAGCCATGAGGCTCTGTGGATTTTATAATGGAGGGCACGGAGCCATTGTGTGACCTCCCGTATCTTCTTATCCTCAAACCAGAGCACTAGAACATGCTCTCTCAAGGTGCAGCCTCGCGTGGATTTAGCCACTCTCTAAGTACCCAGAGATCTACTCCATTCTCTTGACTATCTGGCTTTTTCACTGTCTAACTTCTATGTCATTTCGCTACATTATAAAGCATCTATCTCAATGCTATAAACCATACTTTCTCTTATTTATAGTTCCTACTTTCCCGTAATTTCAGCTTAACTCGTTGCTCACCATGGCCATCTTGGTCTCTCTCTGTATCATGGACTTTCAACTCCGTTCATCACTTTGGTCCCTCCGTGTCAAATTCTCCACAGATGACACCTTGCCTTCTCAAGGGAAGCCATGTTAAAGTTCCTGGCCAGACTACAAGTGACCAGCCAGCATACTATTAGTTTTAGACAGGAATAGGGGAAGGGATTGAAAGAAGGGGTAAGATCCACATGGTCTGTACACAATTTTCTCAGCACACACAGGGGGTGATTGGGGAAAAGGTACCAGAAGGAAGCTGGGTGTGGAGGTTGGGGGCTAGTAAGAGGGTGGCAGGTATTTTCAGTACATTGTGAAAGAAAGACTCCTCCAACGAATTTGGATCTCATTCTCTGGTAGTAATCACCATTCTTATCTCCTACAAATTTCAAAATACTATTTGTCACTTTCCTAGAATGAAAAGGAGCCCCTAGAATTCCAGAAGTGACAGAATCCCACTTCTCAGTGGAGTTTCCAAGGAGAAATAAAGTCCTAACTCCCTGGAAGTGTGATCTCACAGGAGCCAGACTGGAAGCTGCCTAACGTTTTTTGTTGTTTTTGTTTTCTTGCTGAAAACAGATACCAGCTGACCGAACGCCTTTTTCCTTTCCCCTTAAATAATATTTCTTCCTTTGGTGCCATTACTGAGCACTTACTAAATACCTTGCTACATTCTAACTTCTTTATATAAGTCACCTTATTTAATTTTTATAATAAATGATGACACAGATTTTATCTTAGTTTTCAAGATAAGGAGGCTATTTGTAATCTATATTCCAAACTAACTACAAGCTATTTCTTCCTGTAACGTTTGTTGTAAGGAGAGTATTCTCTAGGAAGGGTACAAAGAATGACCTCATTCAATATCCTACTAATAACTGGTAAATCTTAGATCCCAGACCACCTCTGTCTGATGACCATGGTCCGGCTCTTAAATATTACACAGCGCTGGCAAAGTCTCAGAGCTGACTGCAAGAGATACACAGATAGGTGCAGGCTGATTGGAGGGGCTGCGATGACATTTCATTTCAGAAATTCTCTACTCCAGTCCAGGACCTAGATAACAAACCATTTTTTCCCTTCCATTAGTAAAGACTTGCAGCATTCACAACCATCTTTCAGAACCTTGGTCTTGATTTGTTTCCTTTCACATTCTATACATGCCCAACTTTCTTTTAACGGAAATAATATTGAACTTTCTACTCCATGAATGTCTACAATATGTAATTGCAAATATTTGCAATTAAACATCACTTTGATGTAGTCAAAATTCAGTTATAAGATTTTTTTCTAATGCTAATGAAAAGAAGATAATTTTTCTCAAGCTGCTGTTTAAACTAAAACTGATTAAGTCTGTGACATCTTATCAGAAATTAGCCAGGAGCTTAATGAAAAAAAGCATGCCAGGGTTTCTGGGCTTTACCATCTGCCTTCACCAGGGTTTTCAATTCCCAAAGAAAGAACAGGAATCTTATACCCAGATGACTGGAGTTGGATCCTAATGGCATAAAACATATTTAATATGGGCCACAAATTTTTCATAAGTTTCGAATGCTAATGCTTAGGACAGGATTAAATACAGCCCATGTCGGATACCAAACTCTGCAGAGCTGCATAAATAATCCATTTCTCGGGGTTTCCTTAGCTCTGGAGAGGCTTTTTATCCCATCAAAGCTGAGCAAATATTTTGCAAATGAATCTGGCCCTGAGTGATCCAATGTTAAATTCAGATCATTAGTCGAGGAGATGCTGCCTCTCATCTCAAGAAGCTTTGCAGTCTTCAAGTTCTTTAAATATTGACCTGCCAAAGAGCAGCCTGATCTTGAGGAAAGCATGCCAGAATCCACAATGGAGCTGCAGAGTGATGATCCCCTTCACGCTTTCCATTAGGCCTTCTTTAAACCATCTCAGACGACCAAGAGTCTGCACTTCTCTCAAAGAGAGCTGGAGAAGGACCCCACGGCCAAGTGCAGTCAGGATTCCCAGCACGGTGAGAACTTTCTCAGTAGGGAATTCTTCCTTATAATGTTATTCTTCCTTCTTAATTGCCCCTTGGTACCATCGATGAGTGTTCATTTTCCTTATATCCATTGTTAATGAGGAGAATGACTCTTCACCATTTGTTTGAATGGTTAACTAGCTCCTTTCAACTCAGTTTCTGCTCAGGTAAATTCTCCCAGATGCTTTCATCTCTTCACGGGGGCATTAGAATCACAGCAAATTGTTCAGCAGTATCAGTAGGATGAGATTTATCCTTGCCCAAAGAAGTTTTAAAACCACACAGATGGAAACACTGATTCCTTGTCAAGTCTCTGGAAACTGAACGTTCTTGGTGAATAAGGTTGAGTTGTAACCAAATCGCATCAGCCAGGTAACTAGCTCCAGATTTGATGCTGGACTCAAGTAATCAGCACCGGTGAGATCTATACAGTGTGACTTGGACCTTAAGAGGATAAAGTAAAACTAAAGTGAATGAGACAGAAGGGACAGAGATACACTATCCATTGTGACAGATCTGAGCAATCATGGGAAAACAGGTAGGGAGGACAGGTGTGGCTAGGGAATGGAAGCCAGTGCTTGTTTCATTGAGTTTCTATATTGTTATTCTGTTCTCAATTCTATTGATTATTGCTCTTACTTTTATTATTTTTTCTTCTGATTGCTTTGTGTGTTTTTTCCCTCTTCTTTTTCTAAATTCTTCAAGTGGATGCTTCGATTACGGATTTGAAACATAACTATTTGATGCTACAAATTTTCATCTAAGTACTGCTTTGCTGGTACTCCCCAAATTTGATATAATGTATCTTCATTTTTGTTCAGTATAAAATAATTTATCATTTTTCTTGAGAATTATTCTTTGACCGTGAGTATTCAGAAGTTTGTTGCTGAATTTCCAAATGTTTGAAATTTTGTTCCTCAGGTATCACCAATTTCCAGTTTAATTCCTTTATGGATTATATATTATTATAGAGAATATATTTATATATCTATTATAATGTACATATTATTATCTATTATTATAGAGAATTTATTTTTGTGATTTCATTTCTAGCGAACATTAAAACTTTGTTTTGTGACACATAATGAGGTCTGTCTTGGTGCTTATTCCACAAGAACTTGCAAAGAATGTGTGTTCTGTGCTCACTTTGGCAGCACATATACCAAAGCCTGTGTGTTCTATTGTTTGGGGGTAGAGCGTCCAATAAATGTTAAATTACATCCATTTGGTTGATAGTGGGTTATTCTTCCACACACTACCATGTTTTCTGTCTACCAGTTCTACCAAGTTTTGAGAGTATTTTTGAAGCCTCCAACTATAATAAGGAACATAACTGTTTCTTCTTTCAGCTATGTCTGTTTTTACTTCATATGTTTTGAAGCTCCGTTATCTACTATGGACTCAAGATTGTTATGTCTTCCTGGTAAACTGTTCCTTTTAACATTATTTATTGATTCTTTATCCCTGATCATTTTCTTCACTCTGAAAGTCTACTTTGTCTTATTAATATAGCAACTCAAATTTTCTTTTAACGTTTCCTTGGTTTAGTTTTTTCCCATCCCTTTATTTGTAACATAGCTATATCAGTATTTCAAAGGGAACTTATTTTACACAGCACACTGTTGCATCATCTATTTTTTATCCATTCTGACAATTGACACCCTTTAATTGATATTTTAAACCATTTGCATTTAATGTAATATTGATATGCTTGGATTTAAGTCTACCATCTTATTATTTGTTTGCTATTTGTTCTTTCTAATGTTTGTTCCTCTGTTTTAACTTTCCTCTTATTTTGTGTTGTTGGAGCTTCTTTTAGCATTCCATTTAAATTTATATATTGTGTTTTTTTACTATGTCTCTTAGTGTAAATATAAAACTTATTTGATGGTTGCTCCAAGGATTACAATATATATACTCAATTAGCATATTCTATTTTAAATCAAAATTACTACCAATTAGGTGCCTGTTCTATTTTCCTGTTTGTTGTGGTAGACATGAATTATATCTACATATGCAATGAAAACTCCATCAACATCAGTTTTTGTTTTCAAATTATCCTGGATCTCTTTCTGTTCATGTTGACTTTCACCTCTGAGTTTCTCCAAGTCAAAGCTGGGTGCTACTAGAGCAAAACCACGGGGAACTCATCACTAGTTTTATAGTATTTTCATGTCTGGTCTTTCTCAATCCATCTGCTACTATTACTTCTCAGAGTCCCTAAAAATATAATCCACGCATATGGTCTAGCTTGACAGTTGCATTCAGTGTGAGAGACAGGGTTCAGTCTGTTTACTCTATCTTCCCCAAACTGGAACCCTACTGAAGAGCTTTGAGTTAGATAGAGAAATGCCATAATAAAAGTAGTAATTTAGAAAGATTAAACTCTGCTGTATGATGGTGGTTTTGTAGCAAAAGAGATTAAAGAGAAACAAACAAATAATCTAAATCCAAATCTTGCTTTTAGTCTTTAGTTGTCAACTTCAGCCACAGCAAGCTTTTACTTATCTGTTTTCTACAAAAACAATGATAAATTACCTAACAGACTTCAAAAGAACTGAGTCATCTATATTACAAAATGATTTTGTAGCACTGGGAAGTTAATTTAGGATTATACTCATTGTCAGATACCAGGAATTTCTCAACAATACCATTCATGTGGGTGCCAGAATAACATATACAAGCGGTAGCGGTCTTGGAATTCAGTTTTTAAAGTTCCTGTATTCAATTAGCAAAAGAAAATCCTCTTCATCCTTTATGACAATTTTCTAAATAAAGCCCAGGAAACACACTTTCAATGATCAAATAATCCACCTTAAAGTAAATCTCTTGTTATATAAACCTAAAGTTTTAAAGTGACTGTGTGTGTATACAAAAAGCCAGAACATGATCAGAACAAAGAAAGTCTACCAACCGGGATTAATCACTTGTTTGCAATCTAACAAAGTCCATGACAGTAACAGGCAACAGCAGTAAGAGAAAACAATGGATGCTGTGCATATAGCCAGTTTTCTCCTTCAATTGCTCAGACATCCACATGCCAAAGAAACCAGTGTTGCCTAAACTTTAGTAGGTAGTGTTCGTCTTTTAAAAACAAAATGATGTATATTGAATTCCACTAAACAAAAGTAATTTTTCATTCAGATTAACCCAATACTTGAGCCGCTATTAATGAGAATTTCAATGCAAACATGTATAGATAAATATCGACTCAGGTAATAAACTGGGTTTACTACTCCTAAGATGACTTGCAAATTATTTGGACCAGTTCTTGGAATTTATTAGCATCATGAGAATGATGATTTTTTTTTTTAAACTGGTTTCCTCTAAAACAGAATTTCTTACACAGGTGTGAACTTTATGAGGGCAAGGACCATGTGCTAAGCACCAGGATAAAGTAGCCTAGAATGAGTCTGTTTTCTACCCTTTGACGGTTCAGGTCAAGAGTCATCCCTGGCCCAGGGAAGGTGCTTAGTAATGCCTGTGAAATACAATTACTTTCTTAAAAGTGTGTGAATTTCTGCACAAACTCTCATATCCACACGTGCATCTGTACAGTCTCCCTTTCCCAACCTCATATGGCAAACCCTGGAAATAACAGAAACCGATTCACATGTACCACGAGAAAGTGCTGAAAAACAAAACACAAAACAAAACTTCTGTGTTTCCACTTTTCCCATTCACTGCCAGTTCTTGTGTGCTATGAGACATTCAGTAAACAAACCCAGTGATTTTTTTTTTTTCATCGCCTCCTTCCCTACTGTTCTCAGACACATGAAATAAAACAAGATCTAATGACTTAGGTTAAGTTCTTTGACACCAATACTAGAATAACAACCATGGGCTAAGATACACAAAAGGTGGAAAAGACTAACCGTCTGTTAAATAAATACTCTATGTCAATAAATATACTAGTCGTTTTATGTACAGTATCTGATTTACTCCTCACAGTAAACCTGTGGGTTATTACCGTAATTCTGCAGGATACAGACGCTCAGACAAGACAACAGCGAGTAGGTGAAGCCCTAGCACGTGAATAGGAATTTCAGTGAAAAAGCACAGAGTTCACCTTTACTTTTTCATGAACACAAGGATAACAGAGAGCCAAAATAAACGTCTTACAACTTAGTGATGCTTTGTGAATATAACTATACAATTTCAGCTCACCTCCTCAACGGAATGACACATCTCAAGATGTGATTTCTTCCTTAACATTTTTCTTAGGGGGATCATTTTCCCAACGCTGCGCAGAGCAGGAGAAACACCCACTCAGGGAGAAGTTTTCCAGGGGTGGTATGTATTCCTGTTGCACGCCAGCAAACTGAGTTTGAACAACAGGTGGGGCTAGTTTCCTTTACAACAGAAGAGAACTCTCTTCTGCAGGCCCGACGGCTCCGAGGAGCACCAAGTTCTCTCTCAGAACCTCAGCCCTGGTAACAGTAACACATGCTCTCAAATTTCACATCCTTCCAAAATCCGTACTGAATTCAAGTATCAAAACTTGGGGTCATACTTTTTTTTTTAAATAGACAATTATAGGAGTGATTCACGGTAAATATAAACACTGAATACTCCCTCCAATTCCATTGGAAAGCAGAATAAAAGAAAAACAAAAACAAAATGTCATCACTCTAAGTTCTTGCTGCTTGTCTGCTCAATTCTGCCACCGGCAGCGTCTGCAGGATAAACTCAGACCCAGGCTGTTCATTTAAATATGAAGAAGGTTGCTGCCCAGTTGGGAAAGCCCGCCCCACAAAACAGATAAGAGAGACCACCATTGCATCCTCAGACTTATGGCTGCAAGAAGTCGGAAGGGGAGAATCAGCAGCGTGTGAGGGAAGGCTGCTGGCGGAGAGGGCAGACGGCACTTCTCACGTGCAGGGAGCTTCTGGGACCCAGGAACACAGTTAAGAGTCTGGAGTGACCGTGGGGCTGCTGCCTTTATCACCCCAGAGGGATTTTTTTTTTTAATATGGTTATAAGACTTAAAGAATTGGGAATGACCACCTGCCCACCTAGAGAAAGAGAAGTGAGCCTAAGGTGGTCTGGGCACAGAGGCTGCTGTCCCCAGAAACAGAGCTTGGGTGATGAAAGATAAACAGAAAGCTTCCAACAGTGGATGCTGGCACCAGGAACCCGTGACACTGCCCAAGCCCGAAGGGACCACAGCACCGTCTCCCCAATGAGACAGCGGCTGTCAGAGAACCATCAGAAAGACAAGGCAGCCGGGAAAGTTCTCACTCTAGCCCTAGGATAACCTGAGAGTTGATATAGAAACACAGAATCCTACCAGACTGGTTAGTCTGGGGAGATATCTGTGAGTTTTGTTAGTACATATGCTGGCTGTTTAGTTTTGCTTTAGGGACTTGTATTTTATGTAAAACTAATACACTGGCTAGAGTTTTGCTCTTAAAAGGAGATTCTCATCATTTTGCTTGGTCTCTCTCTCCCTTCTGACAGCTCTCATCTTAAATGATGCTGAAGTGTGACAGAGGTACCCCGGGGCTCCATCCTGTGCTGCTGCCAATGCTCATTTGCTTGATCCACAGATGTAGTGGAGGGGATCAACCAGAGGCAAAGAGGCAAGAGTAATTCTACATACTGTCATCCCCAAGCTAGGCCTTAGAGAGAGATGCTTTTCCCCCACTAGCTGTGGAGGACCCCTTAGTAGGTTTTTAAAAATCATCCTCAATAGTAAATGACTATTTTATGTGAAAGAGGCTGGGGAAGGGGATAGAGTAGAAAACGTGAAGAAGTTGCTGAAGAAATAAGGTAATTCATATTTGAGTAGCAAGGGCAAACCCAGTGTGACGTTAGCGTCCGTGTCTGGTCAAAGTCAGTTCTTTGTTTTCAAGTTCATTCTTAGCCTTCAGATAACGGAAGAGCCAGATTCCTACACTGATGCAGGACATTGATGACATTGCCAGACTGGAGCGTGAACATTTATCCTATGATTACCTAGGTCACCATCCTATCAAATCAACAGCATAGCTTTGGGAATACAAACAAGGCCTTTACTGACACTCATCTGGGAGCGTTCAAGTTCACAGGTGGCATTGCAGATCTAATGAGTAGGGTGTGTGCGTGTGCGTGCATGCGTGCGTCTGTGTGTGTGATATTTTGAAGTTGATCATCAAGCTGAAATACAGAAGTATACTTAAGATTTGAACAGTAAAATGCTACAATAATTAAGGATGGTTGTGGTAGTTGTTAAAGTTACGCACCTATAAGAACTCTCAATAAGAATAAGTAAGAAAATAGTTTAACAGTTAAACTGACTTTTAAGAGCACATGCTTGGGTAGATAACCTTAAGAAAAACACTTACTCCCAGAGACAAATGCTCATGAAATTTCCAAATGATATAAAGCTGAACAAATGGACCTCAGATTACATCATAATTTTAAGCGTTCTGGAATTTTTTCATGCACTAGCATTCACGATTTTAAATATAATTACCCTTGAGAATTATATTCAGTTTTCAGGTATTTAATACTATTTAGGTCTTAAGGTTTTTGAAGAAAAACTCCTTCCTAGGAATTCTTCACATCTGTGAGAATAAATTAATGATGGCAGAATATTAACTTTGCAACTCACAATTTCATTAGTACGAAAAACTAAAAGTACGCCTAACATCTAAAACATCTTTGATCCAGACATCATAAAGGATACAAAAAATACAAAGAAAAATATGCTAGAGAAAAATGAGGTACCCAAAGAATATTTTGTTTCCTTTAATCACACTTGAAAATAACAGACTTGATAGAATGACTTAGAAGACAATTCCCAAAAGTGTTGTGTCTATGGAGGGGCAAGTTTTAACCACAACGTTGCCAAAATCACTACTGTTACAGATGGGTGTCGTTTTCAGGAGTTAATGATACTCCTAAATTGGTGTTTCTTCATTATGAATCCTGATACAGAATTTTCTGTTGGAATAAAACATGTTTACTGGAAAGCGATTTTCCTCACTATACTATGTTATATAATATATATAGTATAGCACATATTATTACATGCTTATTTCAATTAGATATCCCCTCATCAGCTAAGACCAATACAGTTTATTCCTACCTCTCTGAAGACTCCACCATAAAACTGGACGATACACAAGCAG
This sequence comes from Camelus ferus, assembly GCF_009834535.1. NCBI lineage: Eukaryota > Metazoa > Chordata > Mammalia > Artiodactyla > Camelidae > Camelus > Camelus ferus. Next base: position 8,578,176 of record NC_045721.1, read on the forward strand.
TCACTACTACACATCACTACATCCAAATCCATAAGAACCAAACCAATAGCCTTATGAAACTATCAAACACATTAGAATAGATGCAATTGAAAATTAACTTATTGACAGAGAGCAGAGGATGGAGATAATTACACCAAAGGAGGATGAACAACAAAGACATTACAGCAATTAGAGAAAAGCCAGATAAAGACTTTAAAAAAAAAAATCTAAAATGAAGCTAACTGTTATCCCTGAAGTAGCGAATTTAACAAATGAAAGAGACTACCTATTTGAAGATATAATCCAAGAAAACTTCTTGCAAAAGAAAAAACAGAAACAGTTAACAAATCTTACACTGAAGGAGCACTGTTCCTAAAAATCTAGTACAAATTACTCAAACACACAATTTTCAGACCTAATGGAGTTAAGCTATGATGTTTTACAGATAAAAGTACTTTTGAGCATCTGGGCTCTAAAAAGCCAACCAATTCCAAGGTAGAAACATGAGTTCTGCCTCAGACTTGTCTCCTGCAAAATTGAATACAAAATGAAAATGGAAAAATCTCCCCAAGTTAAACAAAAGAAAATGTAAAGGAAGGGTTATTACATGAGCCTAAGTGAGATGCAAGTGAAAAAACAAGTAGACACTGTCAAACATGAAAACAATGCATAGAAAATGCCCCCCCCATGAGTCCTTCTTAGCAGGAAAAAGGAACCAAGAAACCACGACCATAAAATTCAGCCAAATAAATTAATTCAATAAAAAAGTCAAGAATGGAGAGTGGCCAAAGGGCTACATGGTGGAGAGCACTGAATTGACTTGAGTTTACTACGGAGAGAAGACAGATGGAAAACATGGTTCCGGAAGAGAATGTGTATGTTCTAAGCTTGGTAAACGTAAAAACCAACAGTACAACCGAACAATAAAAGACAATAAATAAAATACAACTAGTAATACAACACAGACAATAAAAACTGAGAGGAATAAAAAACTGCAGTGAGAAGACGTGTGAGAGTGGCAAGACCTTGACTTTCATAACTGGGAATCAACTGAGCTTGTAGGTTAAAAAAGTAAAACAAACCAAAAAAGACAAAGCAAAATTAACTCGCTTCAATACTTTTCAGTAAGTTATTTTTGCTTGGACCTTAGAGGAATCTTTTAGAAAAAGACCTCTCTTGAGGCAAAAAGAAAACAGTTACATGAGGCCAATAGTTCCCTCTAAAACTAAAACTTCAGTTTGGTTCTTCTGTTAAATTAAAATATTAACTATACTGTGAGCCTAGTGTACAGAACAAGGACCATCTGCTGATATCTATACCTGTATATCTTTGCCTATCCATCCTTCATGTATTCATCTGTCCATCCATCCTGTTACCCAAAGATAAACAGAGATATATGCCACAGAACTGTATGCATCTAATGTAAACTGCAAGTCTGTGTGGTCTGATTTGAAGCATTTTTTTCTCTAGCTTTGTGCATTATTTACACTGTTTTTTAACAAAACAATATAGCAAGTTTTCTAAAAGAAATAAAGAATAAGAGAAGCAAAGTATGTAAGCAAATATGCCAAGAAAGTAAATAAGGCTAATATTGAGAACACAGATTATTATTTTAATGTATGTATATTTCCGCATCTTTATCATTAAAAAAGTAAAATGTTTCCTCAAACTCACAAGAGAAACATAAAATGAGAAGTAACAGATCTGTCTACTCCAGAATCCTATTCCCTTTCTTCAGAAGTAACTGTGCCCTCTTCTTTCTAGAATTTTTCGATGTGTATATACAAATACACGTAACTGTCAATACAGATGTATCTCTTTTTCTACGTAAGCCAGTCAAACAATTCTCAAAATTTCTTTCTGCAAGTTTAAAACATTATATGAATGGAATTAATGTCTTTACTATTCTTTATTTTCTCTGTACTTTTCTGGACCATTTTCACTCACAGTTTCAATGAGATGCTGGAAAATGTGTTTTGCTTTGTAGGATGTAACATGTATATTAAAGAGCATTGTATTTCTTAGTCTTTTTGTGACTGGCTCTCCATTTGATTTAATGATTCTGAGTTGTTGATTCTGGCCTCCTGGGTACCACAGGAGTCTCAGAGATGCCAATTAACAACGGTTCTTGGTAAAGATGGAAAATCAAGTTTGAGGGAATCTTAATTTAATAAATTTCCATTGGCTCCCATGACACTCTCCAATCCTCTTCCTGAACACACGGGGCCGTGCATCACATTAGTTCCACTCATGGTGACTTCCTGCCAGAACGCATTAGAACACAGCAGAATATTATAGTCTGGCTTCATTCCCTTACCTTTCCCTCCCCTCTTGACAGACCACATTTCTTTCCCTCCTTGCCCACCACTTAAAACTTAGAAATGGAGTTACAAAGCTGGGTTCATTTTCTTCTGATTTCTTGAACTTTCTCAAAGGTTCACTTTGGAACTTTCTATCTACTCCCTTCAGTTAGTTCTGGGGGAGAAAAAGTATGGGGCTGTAGCTCTCCCTTCAAGACATTCATGTAACAGAAGTGCTCAACTGGGATGAAATTACTGTACCAGCCAGCATGGCACAATGAAACAAACTCCTGGCGAGTGTGCTGAGAGGTCACAGTCTGGGTGGGGAAGGGAAGCAGGGCACAAGGGACGACCGGGAAGGCCCATAAGTGGGAGGTGGCATCCGGCACCACCTCTCATCTCTGCAATGATGAGAAGATCTCTGTTCTGCCTCCTGCTCGGAGTTACTTCCATGCCTTGGGCTCCAAACATACCCAAGTCGGGGAACAGGTTCACGTCCAATCAGTGGTGGCTGCGAGGTCAGCCCCTCTCAGCTCATGTTCTTCGAGGAAAAGGTTAAGATCAGAGTCTTTGTTTTGACCCCAATTAAAATGAAACCTGAGAATCCTGCTTCAAGCCTTTTCTTTCTTCTGGGGAAGCCTAAGTATTTGCTTGTCCACTTCCAGGCATTCTCTCCCTGATACTTTTGAAACTCAGAACCTCTGACTGAGTCAAGGCATACTTTTTCTCTCCTCAGCCTTTCCCCTAAGAATCTGGAAGGATCCAGAGCTCCTCCCAATTTGCTCCCCCGGCAGCTGGTCACCAGTGGGTGCTTCTCAGCAATTAAGATGCCAAGACGGATTTCTGGAGAAAAGCTGGTGATGTTTCGCCTTGCAGCTGCACAGGGAACAGATGACCTGCCAGCCAGAGGCAGGGCAGTCCGTCCATCACGCGCACTTACAGCTGTTACCAAATTCGCTCGCTTCCTTTCTGCAAATTCCAGGGTTTTTCTTGGCTGTGCTATAAATCAAGTTTCATTCCAATTTTGTTGAATTTGCACTTTTGGTATTTTGAGAAAAACTAGGGAACGCTATGCTTAATAATGCTTTCCGTTATTTTCCTTTGGCCATTTCTTTAACCGTGTGGCCAGGAAAACAGGGCAATGTGGTTCAAAGGAATTTGAAAGGAAATATGAGACGGTAGATGTAAAGTTTCATTACACAGCCAAAATCACTTAAGATGTTCCGAATGTAACTTCTAGAGATTCCCTGAGATGTAGCCTAGTTAAGGATCCAAATCACTTGATAGACATGGCTATAAATGAATTTCCAACTTTGAAAAGATGCATGTAAATTTATGTATATGCATCTGTCTTGGTCCTGTAAAAAGGTATCAGGTACAAACTGTAGTAAGAGAATCCATAAGGTTGTACTGAAACAAATTTTGAAAGCTAGGTACCCACACACATTAAACTGTGAGTTTGTTAAAACCCCTAATTGTTGTTACAGTGATAATAAAATTTATCAGAGGCTCAGTGGTTCAGTGGCTAAGTGTATTAAAACATGTCCAAGCATTGAAACACTGTGGACTCCTTCATTCACTTCTTAATAATGGAATGACTGCACCAGGTACATTGAAGAATGGGTTACAAGGCCTTGAACGACAATTTTTTTAAATCTAAGCACTGACATTATACAAGCTCAGGTGACTGTATTTCATATCAAATGGAGTGGTAGTCAAATAATGCACCAAAAAAATATTAGATACACAAATTCTGCCTATTCACTCTGAGTAGTTCCCTCTCCCCTGCTGTCAGTGGATTGCATTCGTTTTTAGAATAAATTTCATGTCTTGCAATTTGAATATACTTTAGACGACCTAATGGAGCTCTCTGATACTAGATTTACCTTTAAATGTCAAAATGTCAGCATTACAAGTGTATCTGCCTACATGTCTCTTGTTAAATAAATAGCACTGGATTTTAAGCAGGGCACAGAGGGAGAAATAAAGGCCCTGTTTAAAATGACTGACAGGCTGGCTAGGAGCAGTACTGTCTATGGACTAAGGATGATTAATAAATGCTTTTGAATGAATTAGAGTAAGATTTAGAAGATTCAGAACATACTTACATTCCTACCTCCAACTTCAACAATAATTCAAGTAACACACCTTAGGCTCTACCTAATTTCTGCCTCTGAAATTCACGGGGACATGTTTACATCTTTTCATAGAAGATTTTATCCTCCTTTCAGTTGAAAACTTGGGAAATGGATGATTCAGTTAGTCCAGTTTTTCCCCAATGTTCTTCTATATCTGAAACAATTACATTAGACATAACTATAGGAAGGACGCATGCAAGGGGGAAATAGGACAATTTTGGTTGAAATTCTTTTTAACTTCACTTAGAAAAATTGAACTGCGTGGGTGTCACAGGGCATGATTGAATGTGTCAACTCTGAATGCTATTTCTATTTGTTCTTTCAAATTGCAATCACACACACACAGGTAAAGATCTCCACTTACTTTTTCTGAATCTCAACTTTAAAATGAAGGAAAGAGCTAGACTCTTCCATATGTAAGAGCAGAAACTAGTCATAAATAGGAAGCATTTCAACCGTCTCCTCACTACTATGATGTTTTATCATCTTCTAAATGAAAATGTTTAAGAGTGTCAAGTCCTACAAGTAAGTGTTTGTACCTCTGATGCCACTTCTGCTGGGAATCTTGGAGAGAAACACAAAAGAAGTCATAGCGTAATTCACACAGTGTCACTGCTGCTGGAGTGTCGCTGCACAGGCTGTTCATCATACAGGTCATGTTCATACAATAGTCCTTGATTGTGATCATTTTATCGTTACCACCAAGTTCAGCTATCCACCTCCAACTCTAATCACTCCCTTAAAAAGTTATATTTGCTATTCAGAGAGTCAAGGCTTTTAATTGGGCTGATTCTTATGGCCAATTCTTTTAAAGAATAAAACTGGGAATGAAAATGATCGAGAATAAACAACAGGGAACTACATATTTGGTAGTGGAGAGAAAGAGAAATTCTCAAAAAAAAAAAAAGTTTTTCCTGTTATTATCCTAAGAGAACATTACCAAATGAAAGATAGAAGAAAACTGTGCAATCTACGTTTGCTATGCTTTTAGTACAACATGATAATTTGGACAAATATAAACAAAATTATACCGTATAGCACAGGGAAATACATACAAGATCTTGTGGTAGCTCACAGTGGAAAAAAATGTGACAACGAATATATGTATGTTCATGTATAACTGAAAAATTGTGCTCTACGCTGGAATTTGACACAACATTGTAAAATGACTATAACTCAATAAAAAAATGTTTAAAAAAATTGAAATTTGTTGAAGTACAGTCTGATCCGTATTGCTCAAAACAGTTCGGTAACTATTTTATGCATCTCTTCTTTAAAAAAGCTTAGTGACTATTACATATTTTTTAAAGGACTGTACTGTTTCTGCAGGCAGAATCAGAAAGAGGCAGACATACGTGCATCTGCTTTGCTAACAGCAGACTTTGAGAGTTGCTTCTACCTGAAGCAGGCTCCCTCTCAGAGCATCTCCACCAAGGAGCATCCGAATATTGTGCCTGTCTTAGCTTCATACTTGGAGTCGCATTTTCCCAGAGAGTCAGGAAGGACAAATGTTACATTCTGGGCTGCCCTCATTCCGTTCATGCCTTCATATATTGTACTACAATGTCAATTACAGAAGTGCAGAATTGCTGGCAGAGAAACATCATTTTTAGTTAAGTTCTTGTATCGTATTTTAAAATGCAATACAAGTTCAGAGTGATGGAAACAAATACAAGAGTAAACTTTTCTAGGCTGAAGCAGCAGCTGACTTAGCCGATTTATGAGAGCAAGAACAGGGACAACTGTAATCATCATCAGAACAGAGTCATATGTTTTTCCTACTTCAGGTTGACTATGGGAAGGTGCATCTTCCTTCTTTTTGTCTACAAGGCATTTTATCCTTCTCATGACTCCCCATCCGTGTGTGAGGTTTCTCGTGAGGGTGGCGAATGGGGTGGGGGGGAAGACTATAATTAGCTCTAGCAGATCAACAAAGCTCTATCCAATAATTAAAATAACCTCAGCTCTTCCCCTCTCTCCGTGTTCCCCTCCAGGATTGCACTGGGTTTATGGAGATGGTAGTGAGTTTCAAGATCTCAGCATGGTGAGCAGACAAGGTATCTGAATCTACAGGGGAGGCGGGATCATGCCACTCTCTGGTGGGGGCTGTTCCCTGAATGGGCACCCTTTCTGGGATCTGATGTAGGAGTCTGGTGGCCAGTTTCCTGCAACCTAATTGGGGCTGAGGATCGCCCCCTGGAGCCTTGGCCTCCCTTCATTTCTCACTGGTCCAGTCTAGCCATCACTACCTTTCTACCTCCTTCTGGGCACACAGGACCTTTTCAGCCCCACCCATGCCACAATCACTAGCAGGCATGTTGGGGAAAGCTAAACACCAACATTTCCTCTGTGCCAGCTGCACTGCATCACTGGTTCACGTCAATGCCCCTTCTCCCTGCACCAGTGGGTCTAGGGGCAGTCAGCCAAAGGAGTTCCTCCCCCCGCTGCTGGTATTTCTTTTAACTAATATAAATCATCTTTCCAGCCCCAGATTACATCTGGAGAAGGACACCTGTCCTGTCTTTCCTATCTTCCTCTCTTCTCTTATTCTTCAGATCAGAAGGGATGGACTTAATTTTTCTGTCTAAGCAGATCCTCCCTGTACAACTCTATGAGCCAGTCTATCGACCAGGCCTCTTGGTAATGAATTTAATAAAGCTCTCCTCTGCTAATGGTCCAGCTTTCATTCCTACTGTCTAGCCGTCCATTGAAAATTCCCAATAGGGACATTGAAAGCTGGATTTCATCTCAATTCTCTTCCCACTTCTCCAGTAACAACTCTAAATCAGCTCTGTGATGGATGCCTCAGTTGGATGAAAGTCACACATTCATAAAAATGCAAAAGAGAGAGCAAGTTACATTTCTCTCTTTTCTTCTCACACACACACATCGTCAAATACAATCTCCATTTCATGATAATAACCTATACCACTTTCCAAGCATGCCCTTGGTGCCAAAACACTGTGCTAGGTTCTTAAGACATGGTATCTCATTTAATCCTGGCAGCAACTCTGAACTTTGGGACTTTTTAGTCCCCACTTTTCAGATGAGGCAATTGAGCCTTACAGGAAAGACCCAGTCAAAAAGCAAGTAGTGGACCAAAAAGTGAAACGCAAGCCATTCTCTTCTACCCATTTCAATCTCAAAAGTTACATGTGCCTGAACAGCATTCTGCCTGCTGGTCTCATTATTATTCTGAAAAAGCCAGTCTCTCCCAATCGCTCCTGAGGTTGGTCCTCTGTCTCAATCTACAGTCAGCGATTCCATGAGCTACCCTCTCCCAGATGTCACCTTGTCCCTAAGAACCAACTGCAACTCTCCCCACTTAATTCTGACATGGGCGTTCATCTTTTCTACACATTAAAGATTAATTGTCATGGATGTCCTGGTGACTGAGCATTCTGGATGCCTAGTAAATCTACTTGTCATCAATGACCTATTAGCATTCAGCAGCTGCAATGAAACAAAAATAAGGAAGAAACTGTTTAAGCTCCAGAATTTATTGAAACCCACAAGCAAAGAAACTGACAAAGAGGGGCAGGCTTGTTGCCAGTGGAAAGTTCTTGCTTTTCTCCAAAGGCCAATTTACCTACCATCATGTAGCATCTAAAATTCCAGACCCAGCAGTAGGACTTGTTCAAGAAGGATCTTAGAGCCTTCCATGAATATTTATATGCCCACCAAATTTTTCCCCAGTCCCTTTCCCCCACAAGCATATACAGATATATGCCTTACCTATTTCATTTTTCGTTTCATATGTATTTAGGTTGACAGGATGGTATTCCCGGCCACAGACTTTCAGAGTTCACTCGCAAAAACAAAAAGCTCATAGAAAAGATGCGTAAGTTATGAAGAGAACAGTGAAGAAAATCTCATGTGATGTGTTTTAGAAACTCAGTCCCTTGGAGTCCTCCAGGTAACTTTTCTTGGCTCCCAAGCAGAGCAACATAAAGGCAGAGCATGGCTCAGCCCTTCAAAGGTCTCAGGACTTTCTCCTGCTTCCTCCTCAAGTGACAATTCTAGGGAAGGGGAGGGAGACGGCTCTGCATTCAGTGCAGGCCACAAACAACATTTTGTAGCATGGGAAAGCAATTTGCACAACAAGAATTTTGATAACAAGGTACAATTTCTGGACAAAAAAACAATAATAGTCAGTTGCACAAGTGACAGGATGCAGCTATAGAAAGAAGAGATTAAAGAGGAGTGGCTGACAAAAGGGCTTTTAGGTTTGTAATTTTAATCATTCTGACGTTTTGATGAATGCCTACCCTGATACCAAACAGGCCAGAGGTTCAGGTGTTAATCACGGAATATGTGGAGGCAGTGGCTGCCGGCTCGGAGATTTAAACATGAGTGCACAAGGATGCTCTAAAAGCTCGGGTTTGTTCAACCGGCAAGCTTCCCAAGAAAATCTCACTCATACTTACATGTTGACAGTCCTCATTTGAAAAATACCCGCAAATATAAGATACAAAAGAAAAACAAGTTCACAGGCTCTGCCACAGATGCAGACATACACTGATTCTTTTTTTTTTTTTTCAAACTACCTTAATGACATCATGGGTTAGGAGCTACAGAGATCTGTCACCACAAAACCATTTTTACATGAATTTGTTCATCATTTTCTACCATCATAGCACTCTGCTATCCTATTAGCATGGCTGGGCCAACCAGTGATTTCCAAGACTGCTTCCCCATTACTTACCCAATATTATTTTTCAAAGCAAACACCTAAAAGTCTCCGTGAATAAGGGAGACTTCTTTGGATACAATTGAATACTCAGCTTCTATTCCATTATCCCTCTAAAACACTGTAGGACCTCAAGTTTGTTTTATTAAGGCTTGAAAAATAAAATGCCACATACATTTCCCCTTACTCTGTCAACTGTTACTTTCCGGAGACAACACCAGGCACATTTAATATCAGAAATACACACCACTGTTAAGGGATAAGTTATTTTCAAATAAAACAAATCAGGTGGAGACAATAATGATGGGTAATGCTGGGGAAACCAAGCCATCGAAATGAAGAAGAAAATAAAGTAATAACCCATTTCAATTTGACTGATTGACACTTGAAGCAATAAGGGAAAAGAATCGCATTTAATACATGATAAAAGTCAGCATTCTCCTCTATTAAATAATGAGAGGATAAAAAAACAAGCAGCAAAATAGAGACGGTTCCCCACTTGCCTGAAGTTAATAGCTGACTTAACAGAAATCAAGAACCATATACTGTATTTCTCTTTGTTCTCCTTTTTTCTAGATAGAAAAAAAATTAATCATCTGGATGAAGCGGCAAAGTAACCTAACAGTTTACTCAGCACTATTAACACACATTCATTGCTCTGCTTTCTTTTTGGACACTGCATATTGAATTCTCTCAGGAAAGTCTGTGTGACTCTAATCATGACGTGCTTCCCTTGCTGTAATAACAAAACCTCACTTAACCTCCCTGGTTTGGGGCACGAAGCAATTGAGAATAACTCTCAGGCTGCTGTTGCAAAAGGCTTGTTAAAGGGAGGGACTGGTCGGGGATGGGGGGATCTGGTTTCTGCTGGGACTGCAAGCAGCAGGTGGCAGGTTGGATGGCTCTTTCTGTCATGAATGCCAAGATCATGTTGAGTCCAGTCCTCATGCAAAGTGGATAAAGGAAACTCAGGGACAGAGCATTGGGTTGGGGGAAGGCAAGGCTGACCAGTCTTCGCCTTCTGACATTAGTAGAACACACTGGCCATTAAGAAAAATAAGGCTGAAAAACAGAAATCAGCCAAAAAAGAATCAGGCCTTTGAGCAAATCTAAACAATGGATAAGATCCAGTATGAAGAGTCTAAAAGAAGAGTTGTCAAATTTGGAATTTAAAAAAAAAATTGGAATTAAAAAAACCCAATAAAATTTGGAAGAAAAAAATAGTAAAATTTGGAATTAAAATAAAATGGGTTGGACATCCTGGCACACAAAGCATAATACAAGAGGACTGTGAATCATGTAAGAAAAAGATTGGAGTGTTTTTTTTAAAAAGATGGAAATGTTTCAATGCCCCAAACCAGATCCTTGAAAGAAGACCAAAACGGGACCAGAACCATCCTATTAGTCATTGTCGTTAAGGGTTATTTGAAGGGACACACACTTGTATTAGAACTTACTATACGTTACAGTGAACTGGCCATTCTCAAAAAAGCCATGGGTCCCTCACAGAATCCCAGGAAGAACACTTACACTAGACGCTGTCATGTACTGACAGCAAGACCAAGTGCTGACTACTATGATCAGATCTCAGTTTGCAGATTGTGCCAAACAAAATTAGCAGCCACACACTCAGTTCTGTGCCTGTGGCTTATTTCCAGCAGGGTTTGAGGCAGTGTTTTTCCGACACTGATTATGAGTAATTTTAATTAACGGTTCTGTTTGATGGCAGTTTTTCCCATCTTATTAGCGGCATCTCCGTCTTTTGAGTAAACAGGCCCCAAACCTTGAAGTCATCCTGGGCTCCTTTTTGGCTCAAATCTCACATGTAAACCCTCAGCAAATCCTCCTGGCTTTACCTTAAAAATATCCAGAAGCTGACTACTTCTTGTCATATTCACAGTTACCATCCGGATCTAAGGCACCGTGATCTCCTTCCTGAACTATTACAAGACCCTCCTGACCAGCCTGTTTCCACCCTGCTCCCGCTCCTAACATTCATTCTCAGCATGGCCCCCTCACAAAAAAGAGTGTGTCTTTAAAATATTGAGCCAAGTCATGTGCACTTCTCTACAAAGCTGCCAATGGCTCCCCCATTTTTCACTGGCTTTCAAGGACCTACACAACCTAGCCACTCCCCCACCCTGCGTCTCTTGACCTCAGCACCTCTGATTTTGCCACACTGCCGTGCCAAGTGGGCCCCCTTAGAGTTCTTCCAATACTCCTGGCATGCTTCCACCGCAGGGCACTGGCACTGGCTACTGCCTCTGCCTGGAATATTCTTTTCTGTATACCTGAATGCCTTGCTACTTTACCGAGCATTTTTGCTCAACTCTCAGGATCTCAATAAGCGATATCTAGACAGTTAAACCTTTTTTTCCCATATCCTCTTCCCCCCGCCAACCTGCTTTATTTTTCTCCTCAGTGCTTATCACTTTCTAATATATTATTTCCTTACTATCCTTCTCCCCCAACTAGAATTTAGTTCCAGCAGAGCAATGGCCTGTTTTCTTCCCTGCTTTGCTCCAGCACCAAGGACAGTGTCTGACAGAGTAGACACTCAATAAAAATTGATTGAATAAATGTACACTTAAGCATTGTAAACAACTGAGAGTGAAATGCACCTTTAGGTCAGTAGACTACGTTTTCTTGACTGGAAAGAGCAGGGGAAGATGAAATGGTAGGGGAGGGAAGTGATGGAAGCAAGGAGAGGTGGGAATTATTGAGGCCCCTGTTGGGTTATTGACATCTATGGGGATCTTCTATGATCACATTATCCATAATGAATTTCCCATGAATCTTAAGAAGTTGTATTTATCATCTTGATTTTACAAGAGTATCAGAGGAAGCTCTGAGAAAATAACCAGCAGGACTACAGGCACCATGGTTAGATCTGAAGTCATCCACAGGTCCATCTAATCTTGAACTCTGTGTGGAAGAGAGTACATCTTGGACCCATTCTGCCTGTGACCTTCCAGATATTTGGATGATGGAGAGGGAGGAGGGGTGGATGGTGAGCACATCTTCCCAAGGCTTGGCTGACACACTGACAGTGATGGAAAGAACCAGGACACAGGATTAGCAAGCATTATTCAACTTCACAGATTTTTCTAACGCTTTGAGTCACAGTAAGAGAAAAGGCATTTCTCGAGGCTTACACAACCCCCCAGAAAGCTAGAGGAATAACCCCCTCCCTTCTGTCTTGAGGCTAATTAGTGTCATGCAAATGAAGAGCCTGACATAGTCTGGTCAATGTGTCCTCAAATAAAAGTGTCACTTCTCTATTAGGAGGCACCAAAAAATTTCCATCTTTTTTTAAAAACACTCCAATCTTTTTCTTAATTGTCTCACAAAGAATATATGTATGTATGTATGTATAACACACATATATAATACATATATTCACTATTTACATAAATACATATATAATACTTAATATGAATACTTAATATTTGAACTATTCACTCTGAGAAATGGAACTAGATCAAAGCTTACAATGAATCAGTTTCCCGGCAAAGCTGTTTTTTCTTCTTAGCAGGGCAGATGAAGAAATGTTTTCTTTTGTTTCTTTCATAATTAAACTTGTTTGAAACTCCTGAAGAGATGTGACAGGGAGGGTTGGACGCATATAACAGCTCCCTGGCATCTGGCCCTCGGTGGATCTCAGATCCGGTGGAGAAAACAACTGAGTTTAAAAGTAGCTTCAAAAAACAGTCCTGCTTTCGGCACACTGGGAAAGCACATTCTGATAAAAAATGTGAACGAACAAAGGCCAGCTGACATGCATCTTCCCTAAGCACCCTACTCACCAAAGAAATAGGATATGTCTTAATGGTTGGAGGGACTCAAGCAACAGACATATTCTTTAATGTGCCAAGTGGATGGAGAAAAAAGCAACAGAAACACACCAGTCAGAATCATCTCACTCAAGTGAGGTGTTTCATTCCCACAGCTTTTTTTAGACTCCATGACTCAGCATATCTTCTAGTGGTTTTTCCTAATCCCTGGAGGGTTTGGGAGTCGGGGGTGGGCAGTGAGTAGGGGACCAAATCCTTGTTCGGTCACACCTATCAGGACTGGGTGTAATCGTCGCGCCTGCATACTCCCAGCCTTCAGCTATGCAGCGTCATAGATTTGCTTTCCAGCTGATTTTATCACAGTCCTGGGAGCCAGACTGATGTTAAAATGGTTCTTAAAAACTCACAGCCCTAGAGGATATCACAGCCTCACTCCAAGTCACGGTTCTCCTGGTCAGAAATGCAGTGAAAACTCAGGGGCTGCAAATGTATTTTATTTCTCAAACTAGTGTGGGTCAAGCCCTATGGAACTGATACCATTTGGCACAATTCAGTGTGAAAAAAATATATATCAGAAATCAAGACTCAGATTGTAGTTCCATCTCTCCCAGGAACGGCTGGGGAAATATGAATTAATAATTGCACCTCTCTGGGACTCAGTTTTCTCAACTGCAAAGGATGACCTTGAACAAGCTGCTCATTTCCTCTGGACTTCATTTAATTATCCATTAGAAGCAAGCTTGCTCTGGTATTTTATGATATTATTAGGGAGACTCTCATTATAAAATTGCTTTCTGAATCTAGTCAATGTTCCTGCCTTCAGTAGATATTTAAAAAGGATTCTGAGCAGAATTAACCAAATGATCGAAAAAGTATAGTATCTCTTTAGAGTTAGGATTATTTGCTTGGTCAATGAGAATACAAAGGTCAGAGGCAGTGTGGCTTGAGTGGGTAGGTCACTGGGTTAGAAATCCTGCATCGCGGCTTCTAAGGCCAGCTTTGCTTCCTGCTGCCTCTATTAATTACCTTAGCACGTCGTTAGATTTGCAAGACCCCTTAGGAGCAAAAAAGTTTTACACTACACATCTTAACAACTAAAAAGTTTCATGGGAGAGACTTTAATCCTTTCTATGATGTCTAGGTAGCCTACGTGTTTAAACCAAAATAAAAGCCAGCGGGATGTGATGAAAAAACAGCCAGGCACTCTGAAACATCAAACGTCAAAAATATATCCAAAATAATCTAGACCAAAAGACTCAAACGGGATCCTCTTTGGCATCTCAGATCATAACCAGCTACCTGTTTTGGATGCTGTGTAAACTTTCTATTGCTATGTAACAAATTCCCCAAATCTTAGCAGCTTAAAAACAACCCCATTTATTATTGCACAGATCTGTAGGTCAGAAGTCCTGGGGGGCTCAGCTGGGCTTTGCTCAAAATATCACAAGGTCAAAATCAAGAACTTGACTTTCTAGGCTATTATCTGGAGGCTGTGGAGAAGAATCCACTCCAAGCTCATTCAGGATGTTAAAAGAATCCAGTGACTGGAGCTCTACAACTGAGGTCCGGCGTCCCTTGTTGGCTGGGGACCTGTCTTCCCAGGACCTCCGACCACCCAACATTCCTTCTCACGAGGCCCATCCATCTTCAAATGGCAACAGCAGGCTGAGTCCTTCCTACACGGTGAGTTTCTCCGACTTTCCCTTCTTTCCTCTTTCACCATCAGCAAGAGAAAGTTCTCTGCTCTTAGCAGCAGGTGTGAGTAGACTAGGTCCACTGGGAGAGTCAACCCTTTTCAAGGTCTGCTGTGCCATATAACATAACACAATCATGGGAGGGACCACTCACCACATTTGAAGATTCTGGATATTAGCCATGTGGAATTCGGAGGTCATTTCTAGACGCTTCCTCTAACACACATCCTTTAGTTATGTCTTTTCTAGCGTCACAAGGCCTAAACAATAATGACCTTTTTGCTGTTAAAAATTATACATAAAATAAAATAAAAGCCTATTAAAAAATAAAGCTTTTGCAAACAATAAATAGTGTTATGTCCAAGAGAACAACGACAAATGAACATCTTCTATCTTTGTAGAATTCAGAGGTTCTGAGCATTTTTGTGACCAGAGCCGACTGACGGGTGGGGACTTATACACATCCCCTGTAGACCTGCCCACCATCAAATCACAATTCCAAAGTAACTCGATGATCACACAACCAACATCAAATCAGGAAGTCAGCGAACATCTAGTAAACAGAATCCACACAAGTAACTGATTTAAATAGTTACTATAAAGTGAAACTCCTAAATGCTCTCTTTCCTAAATGTATGGGGTCATTATCTCCTGGATAGTCATCTGAATAGTTAGTTACCTGGATAACTGCCTCGAAACCCCCTACTTTATTCCTTTGTGGATGTGTCCAAAGTATAAAAATACATCCAGGCTCAACTAGTGAACTGGACAGACTGAGAAAGTGACAGAATTTTAAACATATGTGAATAGAACAAAGAAACTTCTGATGAATGGAAACCCATACACTCCTTTCTCTGCTCCCATTAGTGACTTGCACTGAAAAATTCGAGCACAGACATAAAGAATAAAATGGAAATAATATCAGCTTATGGATCTACATGAGAGCATCCAGAGAAAATGGTACAGCTCATTTTCTACTAAATAATAATAATTGAACACTCATCTCAGAACATTTTGTTTCTGTTCATCCACTTTGAAATATTTGAATTATTACAGAAATTTTTTTTCTGCCAGCCAAGTGTCTAAAGTATCACACCGATTGCCTCTGAAATATTTTAAGATAAATTATATAAAAAATCTTGATGTGTAAAATCGCTTTTTGATCCCTACTGAGAATCACTACTCATGACTCGACTCAGTAACATGACTTGATAGCAAGACTTGAAACTAGAAGTTACACCAGATTCTTTAGAAGACTGTCTCTCAGCAATCATCATTTTGAAAAATCTGGAAGTTGTTGCTCCTTTCTTTGGCTCTTACAAATCTCTCCTTTTTCATTCATTCTTGACCAGTCTAACCATTTTTATAGGAGTGGCTCACATGGAACTGCCTATATGCTACAAAAAAACTTGCTGTCTACTTGGTCAGATTTCCATGTGAGCTTGAGAAGAATGTGTATTCTGCACTTGTCGGATGGAATAGTTTACGTGTGTCAATTAGATCAAGTTGACGGTTGGTGTTATTCAGATCAACTTACTGATTTTACATCCTTCCTGATTCCCTGCATCACTGCATCTTTATACCACACCAATGTAAAATCTGAGTAATAGGGGAAACTGGGTACAGATTATATGTACTACCTTTGCAACTTTTCTGTAAATCAAAAACTGTCAGGTTTTTTAAATGCTAACGTTTTAAAAAGTAAAAAATGTGCATCACAATGTTATTTGGAATAGTAAAAAAAAAAAATTGAAAATAACCCTAATATAAAAGAAATTGGTAAATAAAAGATGATCCATCATTATAACCCCTCCCTCAAAAAAAATCAGTAATTTTATATTGTGTTTACAAATTATGTAAGTGCCACATCAATTTGATGATCAAATGTGGTTTCCTCTGGGGAATGGGACCAAAAGAGAGGGCACAAGAGGAGATTTTGGTTTTCAAGTACAAGTCTGTTGGTACTATTTCGTATCTTAATCACAAGCATATCCCAGAATCTGTTAAAGGAAGGCTAAGACGTTGCCAACGTCAGGCTCGTTTACAAAGACAATACGTCATTACAGCATTTCATTAAGGTAAGATCTTGCAACAACAGGCTACAACCCTGGGTACCTGTCAAGAGTAAGCCTTACACTGTAACTTATAAAGCTTATTCTAAACAGCTTGTCCCAAGCCACATCATTAGAGTTGAAAGTCTGTATTATTTGCTACTGTTTACACTATACAGTATATACATTTCATAGGGTTTTACAGAATTTTATAATCTGAGTTCAACATACCTTCTCCCAATTTATCTCCCACCCCTCTGTCACTTGCAGAGAGTATTCCGGCTCCTTGGCACTCAGCCTCTGCCTTTCCATATCTCTGTTTCTTTGTTCATACAGTTCTCTTTGCCTCCAATGTTTCCTCCACTTCTCCAAGTCTTAAAATTCCACCTAGAGTTCAATTTCCAGATCAAATAAAAATTCCTCTTCCATAAATGCCATGTAGATTTCAGCCATCAGGGAGAAAAATGCTCTTTTCCTGTTGCTGCTGTTCCCATAGCTCTTACTTCCCCAAAACACACAGCGTTCTATTTGAATATGTCCTTTTTAATAATTATATTGTACATACCTAGCCTCTTATGGTTTTAAACATACCTGTCGTTCCTTCATTTGATTGTACGTTCCCAGAGGGGAGAGACCATCTTGTTCATCTTGATGTAGCCTTACCTCCCCTTTAACTCAGTGCTTTACACAAAGTCGAGGCCAGTTAACATTAGCTGCAATGCAGCTGAATTAATTGAAATGGATTCCTTTGGAGAAATTACTAGAGAACAAATTTTCTCAATTTTACTAAGTTTCAGTCGTCAGGCACATGGACCGCATCCTCTCCCCTCTAAGTTCCCTGAAACAAATGCTGAAATTTTTCAGCTAGTACATCCTTTGGGAATGGAGTTGTGCTTCCTCTTGGGCATATGTCAAAATCTACTCATCCACTTCTAATTTAAAACCAGTGGATCACTAGATTCTGACCAGGAGAAGTCTTACAGGGAAGATGTATTTAGACACCTGCTTTAAGCTTATTCACCTCTACTGCTCAGCTGCCACAGGTGTCTAGAGGAGAAGGGAGTGCAGACTTGCTTAAGTGTGATGACGACATTTAATGAGAAGGGAACCGCAAACAAAATTCATTCAACTCGTGAAAATAATGCCTGAGGCTCTGAAATTTAAATACCATGTTTTCTTCTTAATAATATTGTTGTGATTCTTGCCAGTCTAACAATATACCTATCAATTCCCATTGGAAAATACTTTCAGTGTTGTTTTTGTAGAAGAGCCATCAATTTCAGCGAAGAAATCCTCACGGTGATGTTAACAAAAGGAAGAACAAGCTTGGGTTTTAAAGAGCCACTGACCAAAAACAAACTCTCTGAAGTTTTCATCTCTGTTGTCCTTGAATTTCCAGATTAACAAGCCAAGTGAAAGTCAGAGAAATTCATTCAGCGTTTATATTGATTTAACAGTAATCAAAATGAATATTCTATGTTTACCAAGAAAGTAGATATAAATAACTACAAGAATTGATTCTTTGAGATAGGAACGATTTGGCCCTCCTGATGTGCCCAGTTTAACACCCAGGAGAACCTTTCTTCAACAAACGTCAGTGCAGTGGTTCCTCTAAGTGCAGAGCAGTTTCACAATCACTTAACGCCCCTGCCGATTTATGAAGTTCTGAAAACTTTATACTTGAAGACGTATGCTGTGTACTATAATCTGCCATTCCCTCTCTGCTACCCAAAGACTAGTGTTTCCATCAAGTCCCCCTCGCTTTCTCTGTATTTAGGGAACTTCACATGTTTGCGTGAAGCTTTGTGCCTTTTAGTGGTTTAGCAAATATCTGCTCAAAAGTATTTCTTTTATTAGATTGTAAGCTTCACGTGGATATTAACCAAGTGTTCACTGTAGCCCTTGAACATAACAAGGGCTCAATAAATATGTGTACAGTTGACAAGTGACAGATACTCTAGTCTTTGTCTCAAAACTGGCACCTTTACAGAAACATCACTGTTCTTAATACCGCCCTAGACCTGAATTTGAGCAGAATACACATTGTAGTTTGGTTTATCCACTGGAGAATCATCTTTTTTTGGGAAGTGGACAATATAACGATTGCTGAAATTCTTACTGGTATGAGTAGTATCTAGAAACACCTCCAAGCCACGCTATGGATGAGAAAAGCCATTTATCAAATCTTCAGGGGGTTCCTAATTTTAAGAGCCAATGGTGGATGGTGGTTAAGCATATGGTTTCTCGAGGCGGACTGCCTAGATTTGAGACCCACTTATTCTATGTATTTATTGGCTATAAGGTCTTAGGCAAGTTACTTAAGTACCTTGTTCATAAAATGGAGAAAATGATGCAACCT
The DNA here is from genome assembly GCF_009834535.1 of Camelus ferus. Lineage (NCBI taxonomy): Eukaryota > Metazoa > Chordata > Mammalia > Artiodactyla > Camelidae > Camelus > Camelus ferus. The sequence continues at coordinate 8,597,181 of NC_045721.1, forward strand.
ACCTTATAGGTATCGTAAGGATTAAATCACGTAGGACATGCAAGTGCTTAGAATAGTGTCTGGCACAGAACGGGCTCTCAGCATTAGGGATTCTAAGGCAGCATGCTAAAGGCACTACCTAGTTAGTCCAGCAGGTTAGAACATAGTGCAGTGGAGGGAGACATCGGAATGATGTAGAAAGGGCCCTGGAGTGCAAAGAAGAAGAAATGGATTTAAGCCCTGGTTCTGACACTGACCTTGTGTCTTCAGCCAAATCATTGCTTCCTTGAGCATCAATCCTCACAATGAAAAACAGAAAATACTGAGTTGACGGTATTGTTTGTATGGCTTAAACGAGGCGGTGAACGTCAAGAACTTTTTGAAATACAATGTGTGATAAAACATGGAGTGTTATCTCTATTTCATCCTCAAAAGCACAGTGAGGAACACCGGCACTCTCGCTCAGATCAGAGGAGGGCAGGGAAACTCCGTGCCGGGCCGTCCTGCCATTAGTTCTAGTATTAATACCTAATCATAGCAGAGACATTTTAAATCAAAGGAAAACATATTCTTTCCTTTGAATCTAACAAGCTAATGGAAACTCTTTTTAAAAGATTTTTTTTATTGAAGTATATAACAGACACTCTTGAAAGTGAACTGTGAGTAACCACTCAAAATAAATAAAGTGAAATTAATGCCTTCACAGTAAAAAGACAGTTAAAACACAAAGGGTAGTATTTTCCAACATATTTTGGTAAAGTGATAAAAAAAAAGATACCTGTGTCATTTATTACCTTTCAAATACTTTTAGAAATTAATTTTTACCAACATGGAGAAAACTCTAAGTTTTAATTTTTATTTAATGATAAACTAGTCTAGAAATAAGAGACTGCCCTAACAAAGATGGCGTTTCAAATGGAATTTGAGATCATCACTCTACCTACTATATGTAATCTGAAAAAGACTTTCAGCACTTACGTCTCCTTGCCTTGGTGGGGCGTGGGGTGGGGGAGCTTGTCCTAACCCACAACATGGCATTCGCAGGTCTTCTATCCAATTGTTCAAATAGTAAGATGTGGATAAATGATACCTTCCTTGCAAAATCAATCCAACCTTTAAGCTGACTATATTTTTCACTTAGACTTTTAGTCAATTCGGCTAAGTACATGCCATTCCAAGTAGGTCAGAAATCACTGGCTTCCTCTTTATGTGTTGTTTTGCTCTCCTAACTGCCTCTTCCACCAATAACAAGACTTACTCTCAGTCATTCATGCGGAGTGTGGCTTTTACTTGAGGTGTCACCTCTTGTAGAGTATTTGTGTTTTGAATCTGCTTCCTAATGTTGAAATGAAAGAGTTTTTCCAAAAGTTAACCAAACGGGAGACATATTGGGCAAGAGGGTTTTCCCAGTGGGAGCGGAATCTCTGAAATCCCACTGAGTGGTTACTTTTTATTCTGCAAGTGCTTACCAGGCTCCCTACTATCTTTAACACGTACTTTTGCTTAAATGGAGCAACGATACAAAGAATACGGAAAAGATGTGATCTTAGCCCTTCCACTGTCCATGACATAGAGGACAAACACTTTATGGAAAAAAGTGAATTTTATTACTGGATTCCTAAGAGAAAAGAAACGAGGCCTGTTAAATAGAAGAGAGAAAGGAATCATAGGCAAATAAGCGAAGATACAAGTAGGTGTAGTAGCCGTGAAGATGAAGACAGGACAGGCATCCTTTATGAGCGATCAAGTGGGAGAAATGAACACAGTGAAAGCAAACAAGGTGGACAGGCTCAGAGCACTGAGAACAGAAAACCAAAGGGGCTTTGAAAAAGGCAAATGGGAGAACGGGGAGCATGAAAATAGAAAAAGGGTAATTTGGTAGGTAAGCTGACCAGGGAAAAAGTATGTACACATGACAAAGGTAAATAAAATGAAAAATCATATATATATTACTAAGTAACTGCAGTAATAATGCTAATATGACATTCTTCCTAAATCTGTTTCATCTCCAAGTCCACTGCTGAGAAAAAGGCACACTCAGCCCTCCAAATCCACAGGTTCCATCCATATAACAGGATTCAGCCAACCACAGATGGAAAATATTCTTTAAAAATATTCCAGAAAGTTCCAAAGAACAAAACTTGAATTTGCCATGTGCCAGCAACTATTTATAATGCATTTACATTGTATTAGGGATCACAGGTAACCTACAGATGATTTAAAATGTTTGGGAAAATGTATATAGATTATATGCAAACACTACGTATGCCATCTTACATAACGGACTTGAGCATCCATGGATTTTGTTATCTGGGGCAAGGGCAGAGCGTGTCCTGGAACCATCCCCTATGGATACTGATGGACAACTCTATCTCTACATTGAGAAAATAAGAGTCATGGAGGGAAGTGAATCATCTGAGAAAACATAAATAAGGCAACTGCTTTAAAATTCCCAACATTCAAACATAACCCAGACACTGCTGTCCAAGTCAGCTCCAAAAGGTGAGCATATGGCTCTGAAGTAAGTGAAGGTGAGGCACAGTCAGGAGAGCTCTCACTGCCCCAGCTGCTACAAGGGTATCCTAGGTAGACGGGCTATTAAATGATTTTCATTGTGATCTTTATTTTAGAGAAAAAAAATAATGCCTAAATTCATTAGTGAAACAATCGGAAGGCTTCAGAATCAAATAAGGAGAAGAATGTGAGGAGGATTTATCCAAGATAGAAAAATACTACATTATAATATTATTTTCTCAGTGTGACAACAGCAGGATGTATGGTCCACAGCATGTGCACAGGCGTGCAAGGGATTAATTCAGCTTGGAGGAAAGGACAGAATCAAGAAGGGTCAGAAAAGCTTCACAGAGGATGTGATGAGAAGCTGGGCCTTGAAGTCTTAGCAAGATTTTTGCAGGTGGAAAGATTTCTCTGTCACCTCCAGCTGAACTGCTCAGTGAAGAACGATCCAGATATTTTTCCTTCTTTCAAAATTCAGGGCTTCCAGTGGTTGCTTCCTTAAGGACAAGCAGCAGAATGTAAGCCCTATTAGGGATGACACTAATTTTTATCATCCATCTATATCCCACCTTACCTCTAGAAGTGTGAGTCTCAGTAAATGCTGACAGGCTGACCAGCTGTTAGGTCAACTAAATATATTTCAGAATAATATAACTTCTTACTATTTTTTTTGGAAGAGATCCCACTTGGGCTTCTCTGAATTTTTGGAGACTTTTAAGTGCTTCAATACTCATTTATTCTTGGGAAAACTAGTTCACATTTGTGTCAACACTTTACATTCAGTTGTAATCCCGTTTCACAAGGAAGCTGATAATTGTACCTGCCAATAATTATGATAAATGTACCGTCTTATGTAATGTCTTTTGTTCATCGCTGAAATCGGTAGAAGCATGAGTGGCAAAGATGCTTTCAAATGTGGGACTCAAGTGACTGATATATGATTAGAATATTTTTCAGAAAAGACGACTCTTTCTAGTCTAATTAATGTAAGTAGGAGTCAGGTATCAAGAGTGTCCCATTCCTTGTGGAAAATTCCATCTTTTCAACTCTAGTCCTTCTCCTCCCACAATGTGCCTTGCCTGCCTTTGCCTCCTGATTTTGTCATCAAAAGCTGCTCTTGCCAGCTACCCTCCAGTCTGTCTCACTTCCAGGAGATAATACACATGGTTAGAGTTTAGTATCGTGCGAGTGGACGTGACATCACAGCACTGCAGTCATCTTTAAACTGAATATCAGACACTCCTGTTCTTAAATACCATTTGGGTAGTGCAACACGTCACGTGGTCCAAACACGCTCCATTTGGGGGACCTTTTTCTTTTCAGAAATTCAGTCCAATCGCATAAAATATTGAATTCCTCCCATTTTCTTTTTGAAGCAAATCATTTTTCTACTGCCCTTCCTTGAATGTTTAGAAGCCCTTAGTAAATTGCAATATGCCATGAACTCGGGGTCTTAACACTCTCTTCTTCCTGTACTAGGCTCTACAAATGAAGGAAACCGTTGATGAATGTTATTTTATCTTTGATAAAATGTCTTAGCCCAGGGCAGAAGCATGGAACCACTGTCAGTGCATTGGAAGTAATCACCTTAAAGGAAAAGAAATTAAAAAGGTTAATTTGAAAAATAGATGGGCTTCTATTCATGGGCAAGGGAGAAACGTGATACACATTCACAAGATATTGTTTTTGGAAAGAGCATAGGCTTTCAAATCTGATAGCTCGAATCTGAATTCCATCAGAATGTGTCGTGGAGCCCAGCCTCCCTCTAAGACTCTAAATACTGATTTCTAGCACTTGTGTTAATAAATGATGTGAAGAGTAGGATATTTGTAAAGATCCTGAGGCAGCCTCTGGACATAGAAAGTGCTCACTAAGTGGTCACTGAAATGATGATGGTGATGGTGGTGATGGTGATGGTGATGATGGTGGTAATGGTGACGATGGTGGTGATGATGATGGTGATGATGGTGGTAATGGTGACGATGGTGGTGATGATGATGATGGTGGTGGTGGTAATGGTGATGATGGTGGTGATGATGATGACAAAGTCAGAATGAAGCAAACTCATTCCTAAGAAACAATAGCTGTTAAAGGTGGCTCAGGGAGTTAGTTCACTCAACAGTTAAAAACTTGTTCTCCAGTGCAGAAAAGAACCCCTTAGAACAGAAAGGGTAAATGCTCCAGGATCTAATCTCACAGAGTGTTCTAGGAGTTCATTTTTACAGAGGAGTCTGTTTACACAACGGAGGACCCATCATCAGAGAGAAGAGAGAAGGCTGTCCTGCTGTTATATAAGATGGACAAGCCAACCATCAGGATGGAGTTGAAAGGCACTGGCAATTCTTAAAAACTGCTTATTCTTACTATTAGAATGATTGCAATCTGTATTTCCTCTCGGAGGCAGCAGCTAACAGTCAAGGTTGATGGAGGGAACTATTCACATTTCTAATTGACTTGCAAACCCATCAGTCAGGATGGTTTCAAAAAGCAACAACCTGGGAGTATCAATCCTTCCTTTGTTGGAACTTACTCTTCTCAGTTTAAATGAAGTTAATCCTACCCGGATGGAAAGAGTAAGAAGGCATCTCATCCTGTAGTTTCATCTGCACCCAAGGTCACTGTACTAAAATTGTCTCTTTGGTAACTTGGCAACCATGCATGACACTCATCTACAAGGATGGCAATCCCAAGGATGTTTTACTAAGAACCCATTTCACCTCCTGCTGACACTTCAACCCTGTGCCATCTAGGATGAGGGTTCGGATGGCCACAGAGGGAGGAAATGGGTGTCACTTGATATCACATGGCTTAACAGAGGGAAAATGTCTACCACCAAGGGTTCTTTTTGGAAGATACGTTTTGCCTTATGTTAAATATGACAAAAAAGGGAAAACTTCTTATTATTCACTTATATATTTTCCCTGTCCAATTGGCCCCTACCACTACAGTGCAAATATACTGCAACTAGCAATATCCTGCCCTTATCTACAAAAGCTCGGGGTCCAGTAATCCTATTTGTATTATCAAAATAAATCAACCATCTTGTCTGCACATTTCTACCTACCTCACCTATAAGACTGTCTCTTCCACTGCATAATTTAAAAACTTAAAATGTCCTACCTATGATTTGGTCCATAATTACTCTTTGATAAAAGCAATGTGGGATGGGTAGTTCACTTCTAACTCAAATCAAGTTAAATGCAACATAGTTTATTGCATAACCTAGATTAGGAACCTGGGTATGTAGTTTCTGCTAATGCATCTGCCAATCCCTCGATTTATTAGTAAACACCAGTTTCCAGCTCTCCATCTTCCCACCGGAAAAACAACATTTTGAATATCTGACTTCAGAAAGCCATATAGGGCTCAATGAAAATAAATGAGATGTGTATTTGGTACCAAGAACTCCTTGGAGTCACAAACTGGGGCATCCCCTTGTTGCTAGGCAACATTAGACTGGATAACAAATTAAAGCCTGAAACAGCACTAATCTGACTGTATCTGTAATGCATTCATAGGACAACTGTACAGATACAATTTATGAGACGTTGCTTACTAGGCATAATACCACTGAGCACTGAGAGACATAGAGAGGTACACACAAGCATTGAGTCCAGAACGGCCAGAACATACATCAAGAGGCAAGAGGAATTCCAGCCACAAGTCAGTCTTCCAAAATGGTTCCGACTCGGCCAACTTTATTGGCATGACCCACAACACCAGGACTGCCAAAGAGAAAAGTGTTGCCAGAGGCCTTGAAGAAAGAGTAGAGCATAGGGGTTTTCAGTAGCATCCTTACGTTAAATGACTATTCTCTCTCAGTTCAGAGCAAATTCTTCTATTTTTTTTTTCACTTGGAAATAACCAAGCTCCAGATCTCCTTCTAAATATTTTCAAGAGTGTCCCCAAGAAGACCATATGCAAGGCAGATGCTTAGAGGTTAAAGGAAGGGCTTGAGGCATAACAGCTTCAGAAAGGCACTTGGGGATTACTCAGGAGAATCTTTCGTTTTTGCCTTAAGCTACATGAAAGGTGATGTACATTGGACTGGGCCTACATAAAGGGCCTGCTACTCAGGACCATGGTGACTATGACTGACACTCAGAAAACAGCAAGCATTTGTTGAGACGTTCTCTAGGCTTTATCCCACACACCCGGTTGTACTGTCAGGTTCTTTCGGTCGTAAGCAACAGAAACTCATATAGGCATCTTCAAAAAAGGGAGGGGACAAGTTACTCTAAAGATCGTGTGGCAGGAACGATTAGGAATCACAACGAAACTCAGGAACTTCTCAGGAAGGGTCAGTGCACACACCCAGACTTCTTGAGAAGTGGACCTGAAAGAACACAGGATGGAGACACACCAGGATACAGGCTGGCCCATCATCCCCTCAGTCATACATTTATGCCTTCTCCACCTTTATGATACGCAGCATTTCAGTGGGTCTCCAGCCTCACCACAGCTGCTGTCTCTAATCCGTCCCCACCCCTTCACTCTCTCTGTGTTCTCTTCCCCACCTCGTATCTTCTGCTTCTCATCATTCCGACTGATCTGTGACTTCCCGTGGCCCCTGTTACCTTGTGGTCTCAGATTTCTTGCTTTCTTTCTGTGTCTCTATAGCATCACCTTTAAGAGAGAATTTGATTGGCCGAGCTAATCATTGGCCATCCCTTTCTAGACAGAAATTTTCATGGTAAGCTACCTTTAGCACGTTGGTCAAGCCACAAATTGGCTGCAATTGGATCAGTGACCTTGGCACACTCACTAATAGGGACAGCCACGCGAGCAGAGCCTTCCGTGGAAATCAGGAGTCAACTGCTCTCCATGTAAAGAGGCCGGGAATAGGAAAGCACTATGTTTAAACCATCCAAATATGTCAGCCCGCAAGGTGCTTATCCCTCTGATGGTCAGATTCTGAAAAGCGAAAGCATCAATCAGTTTCCAGTTATAACCATTCACCCATTTGTCTGTGACTCACTCTCAGTGCAAAGCATGGAACCAGGTATGTCAGTCAGTATCGTTTGTTCCTAGAGATGAAAGTAAAATTTTTATATTCCTAATGTTTAATAAGAAAAGCTAACACAGGAACAATCAGATAAAAACAAGGTGAGTGATTCTGAAATGGCCGTACAAGGTGTTAACATAGTGTCTTACGAGGAAGTGTACGGGAGGGAAGGAAGTAGTGAACTTAAAGTTGAGATCTGGATTTTTGTCTCAGATCAGAATATAAATATTTTTGCTATAAACTGCTGAGTAACCTTGAATACATTAGTTTATCTCCTGATACCTCGGTTTCTTATACTTAAAATGAGTGTCAAGACCTAGGTGTGCATCTTCTACCTTCTGAAGATTTTTTTTGGTATAACTATTACTACTTTTCCAAGCAGCATATAGAAGAAATCCTTTAACATGCTGATGTTGGGGGAAATTTCATACCTGTCTTATAGGCAAATTATATCATAATTTTATACTAATACATATTAATTGCCTGATTTTTTTCCACCGTGTATTTTGATTCTTATGGTCAAGAGTCAGACTACAATACTCTACTAGAATTGTCCACTGATGACTTTTGCCTTTTGAACTTAAAAAGCAACAGACTTAGGTGCAGTCCTAATTTAAAGATACTTCAAATTGAAATGAGTATTATGGCTACCTCAGATTTAGTATCAAAATAACTACTGAAATAATGAGTAAGATAACTCAGATACTCCCAAATGAGTACCATGGGTACAGAATTAGACTCAAAGTAACAGAGGCACACGGAAGCGGAGACAGCACCTGCATCCCAGAGTGGAATGGAATGGACATCAAAGTTTGGTCCACACGTGTGCCTTCCTTCAGCCACTCTGCCTGCCCTACGTAGGCAAAATACCATTGCTAGCCAGCCAGCTTGTACTAAAATCACATATCCATTTCTCTTGCTGTTGCTTAAACTTTAACCAGGAAAAACAAGTGCAGTTAGCACTCGGATCTGTGTAACTAAGAAATATTCCACGCTCCACTGTCTCCCAACACTTTGTAGAAAATATGCAAAATTTAGGAACTAGTCAGACTTAGGTCAAATGCCAATTAATCATTTACCAACCATGTAAAGTGATTTGGGCAAGCCACATGAAATCTCTGGCCTCTGATAATACCCAGATTTCAGAGTCATTTCAAAATGTACAGGCGGCAACATGTGGGAGTATCTGGCAGGGAGCGAGATGTAAATTGATACCCAGTATGCGGAGGTGCTTCTTTCAGGTCCTTCTCCCTCGCTCTGCCCACCTTTTGCATCCTTCACCAGCCACGGATCCTCACTGATGTACCTTAGGTCAATCACACCGCACCGCATCCCTACCCTTAATCAGAGAAACTGACTGTAAGAAAGCTCGTCCCCAGCTACATGGAATCCCCTCATGAGGGTTAAATGAACTTCGTGGAGACCATCTAACTGAACAACACTGCAGCCCTCGGAGACTAGCAAAGTCAGTAATTGCTACAGAAAATTTCATAGAAGCGAAACCAAGACATCAAGTGACTTTACTGAGATCACTTAGAGGGTAAGTTATAAATGGATACCTAATGGTACAATTTATTAAAAGAGTTGATACAGTGGCATTATTAGAGCCATTTCCCCTGAAGCTTTCACTGAAGAGTTCAGACTGGGAAGCAATGCTTTGCCAAGTTCTATAGTGCAGAACGAGGATACAGCATCGGTAACTCTACAAAGAAATGCAATGTTATGTCCCCAACAACGGAGGATACAAAGTCTACAATCACTCAGATATATCTGGAAATCCTCTCTCTGCCTTTTAAAGACAACCAGTGAACTGGACTTTTGTTTCCCATGGAGTATATATGTATACACAGAACCAGTTAGATATATCATGAAACACTTGAAACAGTTCAATATCATTCTATTTTTATTTTCCTTTGAGGTCGGAGATACTCCAAAATGTCTTTATAAATTCTAGTTTGAGTATCTAAAGTTAGTTTTAAAAAAAAAGAGACTGAAAGAAGATGTGGAAAAAGTAACTTCTATTCATATACTTCTGGTCCTCTTAGTATTAAATAAGAACAACTTATATTAAATCACACCTTTCTTTTGGTGGCCATGAAATATGTTCCTAAAGTTTTGCATTATTCTTTAGAGGTTACCAGGTGTATTCAGCTGGGAGAACTTTTTGCCTCTTTCTGTAAATGCTTCTTTAAATAGAAAAGCTAGACTAAATTTTTCTTGTCTTTTACTTAAGGGCAAAGCACAAGATGTATAAAGAAAATCAAAAATAGAACTGAGATTCCCGAGTGCTTGGTCTAGAATCGATCTTTCCTACCTGTTAACTTCCCGTTTCCCCCCTCCCCTTTTCTCTTCCTTTTCTTGTAATTATCCCTTCAAGTAATTATTTGCATTTTTTTCTTCACAATTCTCCTTTATGAACACTGTCTGACACCTGAATGCTAATAATTGTTTAGCACTTCTCTTTAGAACATTCAAGATCATTCCAGTTAAAAACAAAAAAAAAGGGATATTTCACCTCATTTCGGAATCTGGGATGGGAAACCTCCAAGGAATGTGCAGGCTTAGAAATCAAGGTAAATAATAATTCTTTTCTCTCCAAAAGTGACCCTCAGTGTCAATGCTTTTTAACAGCTAATTTTCACTGCTCAACAGTAAATACGAGCTGGAAAAACTCAAAATTCTTCAAAAAAATATATACTATGTGCTGACAGTACAAGACACCAACTATCCCCTTCATGCTTTTTGCCCAAAAGTGCACAGAGGCAATGCGCCTAATGCAGAAAGACAGAGATGCTAAGAAAACACTCATCCATCACAGTTGCCTCTTTTCTCCTCACACACTTGGCTGGAAGAGCTGGAGAAGCAGAGCTGAGTGGTTCGCAGCCAGCGCGGGCCTTGCAGGGTACGGATGTCACACAGATCCCAACCAGGGGACAGGATGCATTTTCTCGGGTCTCCCAACACAGGGACAGCAGAAATGGGGCCAGTAATCACTTCGTTCCTCATTTTCTGACCAAAGTTGTATATTACTCAGTATATGTTCTCTATTACACCTGAGCCTTCAGGATGAGTTCCAAATGTCTTACGGTCACCATCTGTCTAGTTTTAAAGGAGACTTCTGGCATTTCAGGATTCTAATAGGGATTTGTCAAGTAAGTCTTGAGAAAGGAAACTGCAATCATTAGGACAGAGAACCAGACATAACTGGAGATCTTTTCTACGATAGAACATGCAAGGACAAACACTCAGAGTTTCCTCTAAGTTTTTATCATGAGAATGATTTTATGATTTTTACACTGCTCAGAATTCAAAAAGAATTTGTATCATTCAGAATTTCCTGTTCTATACTTTAGCACACTTATTCCAAGGAAAAGTGTTTCCCTTCAGGAATAAAAGCTTTTAATTTTGAGATTGAGGGGTATATCCCCTTTGTGCTTCTTTGGTCTTTGTAAGATTTGAGACCCAAGAATCTAAATCTATCTCTAAGAGACTCCTTAATTTAGAAGATAAGACCTTTTATTATATGGCCTCTGCCTGCTTTTCCAGTCTTTCACACTACTCAGCGATTATGTCAACGAACTTACAGTTGCTTTATTTTGTCTTCCCCCTCCCCTCTGTGGTCTTCTGTAAACACTCTTTTCTTTTCTTTTCTTTTCTTTTTTTTTCCTTTTTAAGTGTGGACAATTTCACTTCATCTCAAAGACTCAACCTGAGATTATTTCTCTTGTCTGACCTGCTCTGACCCTTCTTGGTTGCTTTAAGATCGTCTCCTGTGTGCTCCCTTAGAATTCTGTGTGGGTCCTTAGCCTATCACGTCTTGCACTGCTCAACCACTGCCTGCTTTTCTTGACTATTTCCCTCATCAGTGCAACAACTCTCTTTGCAGAAGAATTACATATTATTTACTCACCTTTTATCAGCTTCGTCCAGAACTCAGCATGTAGGGGTTCCATAAATGTTTACTGTGTAAGTTAATTAGTGATGCATATGGTAGAATTTATTCTTATTATTAATATTTAATTAAATATCAATAGAACCTAGCATAGAGGGGGAAATTAAGACTTGGGGTGGTTAAAATGACTGGTCTATAATACAAATTCCAGAAGTTAATAGATCTGGGGTTCAGAGCAGGGATTTAACTCCATGGGTTATAATTTCATGCACTACTAGTTAAGTAATTTACAGCAGTATTCTTTAGTTAAACACTTTAAAATTCTTTTTCTACAGATGCTTAAATAATGAACATGTGGGAAATATGCTTACAGATCTCTAGTGCGGCTTCAATTATTGATGTTTTGAAAAGATTCCAGGGATATAATATATAAGACAATATCATTGAAAGATAAATATTCTGCAGATTTTGTCCAAGGGACTAGGTCACCTCTAATGTCCATTTTAGGCTTAAAACTGCATGATATTATTCACGTAAATTGATTAGAGATACTGTGTGCCAACCTTGCATGAGTCACTCTAGGAGGAAGGAAAAAACACAGCCCTCTTCTAATAGAGGCAAAAGACTCCCTTCTTCAGTCTTTAAAAAACTCCTGCCAGGTTGAAACTGGCACTGATTATTTGGCAGGAATACATTTCCATATTGCATGCCCAAAATAATCATGTTACTTATTAATGATTACTTACAGGCATCTATGCCCAGTAGCTTCTGGGAGCTAAATGAAAGATAATTAAAAGTCTTACATGAAAAATAGCAGTTTCTCAATTAATCTCCTAAAAGGCATGGAGCAAGTGTTACATGGGTATTTTTGCTCATAACCAAGCCAATCAGACAACAGTATACCATGGACTTCATTGGAGAAACAGAGCAAAAACTATGTAGGTGAGGAGGTACTGAGAAAGGACGTTTAAACGAATCTAAACTCATCATATTCTCACATCTCCTCCTAGCAGAGCAGCCATCGAAGTGAATGACATTCTCATCCACTTGCTTGGCTCAGCCAGAAACCAGAGGTTCATCCTGGGCAACCCTGTTTCATACTCCCCACGTGCAATCTGTGAACAAACACTGGCGATCTCGTTTCTTTTATATCCAATGGACCCAATCCCTTCTCTCCACTGACATGGCCAAAGCCTTAGTCCAGATTCCCTTCATCTCTTACTGTCTCGTGTCTCACCCCACAAAAGCCAAACTCCACACTACCAGATGGACTTCACTGGGCTCCCCATCTGATTGTGAGGCCCTGTTCAAAGTCCTTCAGAAATCCCTCTTTGTCCTCCACATCACATAAGGACTTTAATAATTTGGCTCCTACCTGCCTTTCCAATGCCATTACTCTTGACAAACTTTACTCCAGATACTTCAAGTCGCTCTCAATTCTCAGAGTGCATGGAAACACATTTTCAGCCCATCTTTTTCTACAGACGTGGGTGAAATGCTCTCTGCATCACTACCCTGGGTCCCCAGTCCATTGCCTTCCATCTTCATCTCCATTTCCACTTGCTAATCAAAACCGTTAGAATTTCTCTTTGCAAAAGCCTTCACATGGTCTACCCACAGACTGTCTTTCTCCAAACTGTGCTCTACATTTTAACTAGAATAATCGTTTCAAATCTGATCATTTTACTAACTGGCTTGAGACTCTTCAAGAAGTTTCTACAGCTCTAAAGGTATAGACAGAATTCTAAACAGAACCTACAAGGTACCACATGACCCTGCCAGTTGTCATGTCACCAGCTCACTGAATTCTGTCCTCCCACTGTCTTCTTTGGCTGTGACCATAGCAGTCCTTTCTCAAAACCTTCATGCTTCTGCACATCATGGGACATCTTTACAAATGTTGTTCCATTTCATGAAGACATTTTCTCACCCATCATCCCTACCACTCTGATTAGATGACTCCCATACATTCTTTAAATACCCTTTTCCAGCACACATCACATCTGCTAACTGGGCAATATCCCTTTGCCTGAGCTCTAACAGTACCATATTTGTTTTCTGTAAGCTCTTATTTAAAATTACATCCATATCACTAATTATCAGAGAAATGCAAATCAAAACTACAATGAGTCATCCCCTCACATCAGTCAGAGTGGCCATCATTCAAAAGTCCACAAATGATAAATGTTGGAGAGGGTGTGGAGAAAAGGGAATCTTCCTATACTGCTGGTGGGAATGCAGTTTGGTGCAGCCACTGTGGAAAACAGTATGGAGATTCCATAAAAAAAGCAAAAATACAGTTACTGTATGATCCAGCAATTCCACTCTTGGGCATATATATGGAGGAAACTCTAATTCGGAAAGATACAAGCACCCCAATGTTCATAGCTACACTATTTACAATAGCCAAGGCATGGAAGCAACCTAAATGTCCATCAACAGATGACTGGAATAAAGAAGTTGTGGTGTGGTGTGGTGTGTGGGGATTACATATCCCCAATGAAATACTACTCAGTTGTAAAAGGAATGAAATAATGCCATTTGCAGCAACATGGATGAACCTAGAGATTGTCATGCTAAGTAAAGTAAGCCAGAAAAAGAAAGAAAAATACCATATGATATCACTTACATGTGAAATCTTAAAAAAAAAAAAAAAAAGTTGGCACAAATGAACTTATTTACAAAACAGAAACAGACTCACAGGCATAGAAAACAAACTATGGTTACCAGAGGGGAATGGAGGTGGGGAGGTATAAATTGGGATTTCTGGATTAGCAGATACAAACTACCATATATAAGACAGAAAAACAATAAGGTCCTACTGTATGACACAGGGACTCATAGTCAGTATCTTGTAATAACCTATAATGAAAAAGAATAAGAAAATAAATATGTACATATAACTGAATCACTATACTGTACACCAGAAACTAGCACAACATTGTAAATTGGCTACACTTCAATTAAAAAATTGCATTTAATTATGAGATTAATTGATCATTATCTGAATCCCTTACAGGGTTATAATCTCCATTCCAGCAGTGAACATGCTGTTTTCATTCAAAATTTCAAGGGGCCAGGGCAGAATACTAATTTGGTGGAGGAGTCACAGGATGGATTTCAGGAAAGAAATGTAAGTCGGGAAGACCCAGCTGGAGTCTGTCATGTTATTTAAGGAAAGAAGGAAACAGTGCCTGAACAAGGGAGGTGTTGGTATCTGTGGAAAAGAAGGACAGACTATGGAGAAAAGGAAAGGAAATTTCAGCAGGACTTGGTAATTGACAGAAGGCAGGAGGGCTGACCGAAGGCAGAAGAAGGTTCAAAGATGACTCAGACTCCAAGCCCACATGGCCAGGAGAGTGGTGGTAAGTCTTAATAACAGAGAGAGAAAAAACACAACAAGGAAGTAGTCTTGTGAGATAAGTGAAATTACCACGTGGACATTTCCAGCAGAGTTGGAAAGCTTGGTACAGAGAGGTCATGTTACTGGAGCAAGCACTGAAAACTTGGAAATGAATAAAATCACTAAGAAGAACGTCACCACAGTGTCTCTCGATGTGGGAGTCACACCGTTGTGGGAATCTGAAAACCTCTCCGTCTTTGTCCCTGTCTCCATTCACCTCTCAGCGTGGGAGAGGGGTGTCTGGACATAAGTGCTGGTCTGAGGAAGTGTTCAGTCCATTCTCTACCCCCGTGCACACTCCCACCCCACCCTCATCTTACCCAGCGCCCAGACGGAGAACTGCTAATCTGCACAAAGAAGAGCAGAGGGCTCAGGGACAACTGTTCATATTTAGAATCAGAAGAAAAATAACCAGTGAAAAACTCAAGAAAGAATGGTCAGAGAAACAGGAAAGGAGCAAGATACTAACAGTTCTCAAAATCAAGGATTGTAAGAGAGTTATAAAAAAGAATTAGGGAGAAAGCACATCTACCTATCAAATATTATAGAGAATTTTGAACATGAAAATTTGAACCACTGAGTTCAACTACTGGGAACATTTACAATCAACAGGGAAGTGCGTGGAACTTGCCCAGGGTGGGGAGGGGACAGGGAGAACCCAATGACTGATTTCGTTCTTGCTTACATTGATGGAGTTAGTCACTCACTCAACAAAGGAAACAGCCCTGGTATAACTTCGCAGCTCGAAGCCAACTGCTGCTTAGAAAGATACACGATTTGCAACAATGGGTTTAGGTATCCTGAATAGCAGATTTCACTATTAGCATATCCAGGTATAGATCACAAACAAAATTTTGCAATATCTATGATGCTAAGTCAGGGGAAAGGCATTTCAGATTTTTTTTCCCCTTTCCACACAAGGTGCAAAAATATTGTTCCTTTCTTATATCTCAAGACAAAGATGTAAATGCCTTCGGGGGGTTAGCACTTCAGCTCCAATGCACAGGAACCACTATCTCAGAGTAGTCGCTTCCATTCTTCACCTCATACAGGGCTGGTCTTCAGCGCCATTAGTGGAGAGAAGAAGTGTTTTGTCACAAATATATGTAATTAATAACGTCTTTTCAGTCATTTCCACATTGCTACTTACATAGAACACTGTCACATTCCATGACGAGGAGATTTCAGTACGTTAACTCTTTGTAGGTGACTACCCACCAGTTCTTTATTCTTCCACTTAAAATGAAGTAAATAAACCATTGGGCAAATTTTTAGAATTTAACTACAGTCAATTACAATGTATCTATCTCTGGTGTACAGCACAATATCCCAGTCATGCATATACACACAGATAGGGTTATTTATTTTTAAGTAAACAGGAGGGCAATTGCAGTACATTACTATTAATAATTATACCAAAATCTATGAGATATCATAGAGAAAACATGGTGCCTCATTGGTTTCTAACTTTCAAAGAAGATTGATCAGAAATAATTATCTAATCTAGACATAAACCCTGATGATAATTTTAGAGAGAACTAGCCACATTATTGGTAACAGAATTAACCATATTTGATTTCTACACTATATTAATGTTGCCAATACTACTCAATTCCACACTTTACTTTGGTTGCATAAACGGTGGGTACACTTAAATGAAAGTATTTTCTAAACTAAATCCCAATCTTTCCTTAGTTATTAGGAAATGTTAACAATTAAGAGTCATGTGCATAAGGGAAAGAATTTTTTTTTAGAAAGATAAAAAAAAGCTAAGTTAAAAAATTCAAGGGACCCTAGATTTCAAAAAAGGGACAATAGAAGGGGGGGGGAATAGATTCCCAAGGTATGTGAATAGTGGCCTGAACCCAAGAGTGAGGCGTCAGTGTGCCTCCCACTGAAGAAAGTCCCAGAAAGAGTCTTAAGAGAGGAGTGAGAGGTGACTGAGCCAGCAGAACCTGTAAACAACTTCCAGTGCTATTAGCAAAAGAGGCAGAACTGCTTCATTCATTATTTAGGCAAATTCTGTCCAATTTACGCACAGATGGAAAAGACACCAAATAATACATGTTCTATGAGAATAGGCGGTTCTAAGGATAAGCCAGGCAGAAACAGCTCCTGTGGAAAACCAGCTGGGGTCCTTTCCACTCCAGGAGGCCGTTGAAGAGTCTGTGACATGAACCCCCTTCTAAGTCGACTGCATCAAAAGATGTTACACTTGTTTACAGGACATTGGGCACCATAGCATGTTATGAGGACAACGACCACAGTAAAATAGCCATGAGGAGAAAAAGTCCCACTGAATGTGGTTTTTGACCATTTTTTAGGCTTTGAAGTCCTATCTCTTCCAAGTCCACTAAGGAAGTTCTGATACAATGCCTACAATGCGTCTTTCTTTCTTTCACTAAAAGGTAGATGACTATGTTCCTTTATGTGATTTAAAATCCAGCCTATAGGGGTATCATAAACAAAGAGAGAAGCCTGGTTCCCAGAGAAAGCTATTGCCCAGGGTCCTAGAGCACAGAGGTTAAAAACGTGGGTTCACCGTGATAGTGACTAGCTCTGTAACCTTGACAGAGTTACTTCTTGGTAAATCAGTTTCCTCCTATATAAAATGGGGATAATAACAGTACATATTACAGAGGGCTGTGTTCAAAATTAAATCACATGTGTAAAATGCATAACAGAGTGTCTAGTACATACTGTACATTATATTAGTGTTTGTTAAATAACCAGATGAATTAAAATGCCACTGATTCAAATCAGATAATAAGGAAGCTATAGAGAATAAGTGAAAAGTTTTGAATAGAATGCTTTAGTGAAGAGGCATGTTATTATTCTTAAATTCTTGCATCTATTTTATACAAGTACAGGAAAACCACGGGCCCCAGATTCACTCAAACACAGCATTTGTTCATTACTCACAGTATGTCAAAGCCCTGGAGCAGGTGCACGGTACTGGCCCTCAAGGCACCTACAGTCTAGCTATGGGGAAAAGACAGCATTGAAACTGAAGACTACTACATAATTTAACTATAATTTCCAGAAAACATAATAAACGTTCTCAAAGCAAACCACTGACTAAAGAATTGTAAAGATAGCAATTTCAATAGGAATTATAGAGAGAAGCCAAGGTTATCAATTAAGATTTTTATATAGGAGTTGAGACAGGCTAGGAGTTGAAGAATCTTGGGGAGGCAGGGAGTAAAAACTGGTTAGAGAGGATGGTTCTGAGAACAAATAATAGAGACACGGTTCAAAAATACTGTTCATATTTACTTCAATTACCTCCACTTCTATTCACAAGCAAGAACTTGAGCTGACCATAAAAAAATGAAGCCAAGATTCCTGGTCCATTTGTGCACACAGGTGCTGGGGTACAGAAGAGGGAACAAAAGGAGAGGTTCTGAATAACTGCCTTAAATCATAAAGAAATTAACCAGCTTTCAGCAGACATTCTGGGTGTGAGATATGGGTGGATCTGGAGGGTAAGACAGAACTCGGGGCAGGTAAGATGGGGCCCCTTTGGGGAAGACCTTGAATGTCAGGCTAAGGAGTTCTGACCTTATCACATAGGTGATCAGAGCCATTGAAAGTTGTATGTGTGTGTGTGTTAAAGGACAATAACTTGATAATATAATTCAAGGGACAAGCCACTGGTTTTCAACGGAAGACCTGTGAAAAACTAATAGTTGCCAACAATCTAGAACTTTGAGGTTTAAACTGTATGATTTTATGATTCTCAGAAAAATTGATCATTCTTAATAATTCTCACCTTTTCAAATATCCTACATACATAGAATATGTAGGTTGCTTGTCTCAGGTAACATCTGGCAAACAGGGTGCTGTTCATTTCAGCTGATTCATCCACACATAATTGCTCTACATGTGATGAATTTGTATTTTTCTTATCACTGCTTTACTAATGGCTCAAAATTAATCCACTGGGCACAGAAAGTAGTAAAACACGAAAGTACTATTATACATTATATGCTACTATATGGCATAAAATCGTCAAAGTAAATAGCAAAGAAGTTTTCAGAAGGAAAATGCATAGTGAAGCTGTTTGCAGAACAAAGTTCTCTACCAATGCACGATATTCATGAGCAAGGCAAAAGGGAAATTATAAACAGGAAACAGAGTAATGAAAATCTCAAGGCTGTATGGATCAGCCATCTTTCATCCCTGGTCCTCAGTGTGCTGCCTCTTGTAAAAAAGTGATCTAACAGTGGCCTGAAGACATGGAAGCTCTCTTGTAATTTTCAAGGTAGGGTTCAGGTACATCTGTTGAGTTTTTCCCAAGCAAGTGAAAAGAAAAAACTTTTATGATATTGGTGAGTTATCCGAGGACAGAGGAAGAGACCAAAACCACGGAGGCATCATTCAAAGTTCCACAGCAATTGGTAATATTGTAGAAAAGCAGGACAAACCAATTGCAAAGTCCCATTTGAAGTGACACTGTAAGAAGATGAATAATATCAGTGGAATATAATGTGAAAGAACATTTACCGTTTATTATTATGTTTTTTACCAGCAAGTATTTCTCTTTAGAGTTGTACAAAATCAGAGAAATGACAGGCAAGCATTTGCTTCTTTCATTACTGAAAACTAATGCCAAAGGGGAAGAGATTTCTGTTTGTTACTAATAATTTTGTCAGCCTTGGTGTAATACAAAATGCACTGGGGTCAGTAGTAACTGAGTGTCATTAACACGTACAGCAAAGTAAAATGTTGCCACACGAATGACAGAAATTGGACCTCGGGGCAATCCAATACTGCTTTATTCACAGTTGGCAAGAATGCCTCCTGAACTTGACTGAAGTTTAAAGAAAATAAGGAAAGCTGTGAATCTGATCAGATCACAGCCAAGAATTTCCAGCATGCTGTGCAGAAGAGAAAAAAAAAAAAAAAGAAGAGAGTAGAGAACAGAAGATTCTATTTCTTCACACTCAAGAACTCTGACTGTCAAGAGTAAGGATCCTCAAATGAGTTTTTGAAACAAGTGCAAAAATAATCCAGTAAAAAAAAATTTCTTTAATTTCCAAAGGCTTGTCTCAGTGGTATATTCATTCAGTATCTGGAGCAGCCTGAACTATTACTTCATAGACAACATATCAAAAATTTTAACATTTAGAAAGAGAGAGGGAAAGTTCATTCAGAAGACTGATTGTTGATACAAACACATTACTTGACAAGAGTTTCTTTCTTCCTATTTAGAGATATTCCAAGCTCACTGAAGAAAGAAATCAGTGCTGTACTGGCCATATTTATCCCATGTGAATGCCAACACTGAACAGGAAGAAATAATTACCACAGACATATCCAACCAAGAATTCATTAGAAATCCACTTGCCAGTATCTTCTGTGCCCACAGAGTCAACATTCCAGCCATTTCTGAGAAAGGTGTGCCCTCAACCTAATTAGTCCCCATTGGGGACACTGCGTGTCTGTCGGTGACAACTCTCTCCGTCACTCCTGACTCCTGGTATGACCAGAGAAAGCAGAACTTGCTGACAGGCCACCAAACATTTTCTTCTCTTTCCAATGACTTATAAGTTAGTCTTTCTAATTTTGTATAAATAAAGAATAAATGAAGAAGCAGACTCTCTGGGGAGTCTAACTTGCCGTTCAAACTCGCTTAGAGCTGGTTATCAATTCCCTGGTGAAAGGCTCAAAATGCTCTCCCCTTCACTAATAGAACTCTTTTCTTTTTCATTATTATAATTTCTATTATTACCACTTTAAACTGTGTACTACTGTTATTTTTTTTAATTGTGACGCTTTTTTTTAACATTTTTATCTCTAATTCATCCAGGTGTACCCCAGATGTCCACTAAGTGGTTTGCAGACGCCGAAAGACAGAGTAACTCTGATGCACAGGATGGGCTGGAGGAAGAAAAATGGCAGGCAGAGAGATGAAAAATAAGTCCAGTGGATTAGCAGAGGTCTGAGATGGAAGCACTAGAAATGAAGCTTAAAAAAAAAAATAGTTGGAAAACTAAGCAAGACAGGTTTTCTGGATGTTTTGACAGAATGAATATGCTTAACATGAGAAGATTCATTAAACAAGACTTTGAGGTTCAAGATGAAGAGAACAGTTACATCAGAAATAAAAGGCAGGAAACCCTGGTTTATCCTACAAATTGAGGATTTCAGTATAAACATGTTGGGTTTGAAGTTAACATGGTAACATCCAGATAAAAAGGAATATTTTACATATAATTAAAATAACATTCGTTCATATAGAGAGGCTTCAAAAATGTTTGAAGATGGCAGGTTTTCTGAATGACAGGAAGCAAATTACATCGGTCATTTGCCTAACATACTGGCTTCATAAACAGACAAAGATAAACAATAGCTCATACTCCAAATTATCATGGTCGAGATTAATACAAACACTTGCATAGAGATGATTATTAATACTAAATATCGTATCATCAAAACACAAATGTTTGGTCTTCATAAATAATGATATTTGGCCCTACTTTGGATATCCAAGAGATACAAATCTTTACAGTTTTCAGGGGTCTATTTTTAAGTTTTCATTGATGTTTTCCAGCATGTTTTCTCTAGCAACAAATATGAAATTCTCCCCAAGAGTTGGCAGCAATACAAACGCCACTTTATATACACTGTGAACCGTTGTCTGTTTCCCTTCACTTGAGCGTTTCCCTTTCGTAGACAATTAACAGCCTAACACACACACATATCCACCCCCCACACACCCACACATCAGGTCCTCGCCCAGTCACCCAGGCAAACCCACAAAAGTGAAAACAGCTGAGATGGAGTGATCATTAGTAATTTTTTCACCTTTGTAGTAAAATTAAAGTTGGACAACGAAAGGTTTGCTGCTGGATGTTATAGAGAATTCTTCAAGACTCTGGTATTTCTTTCTAAAATGTGTATTATAATAAGCTAATTTCATCATCCACCCGCACCCACATGCAACAAGTCCAAAGAGGATAATGGCATTGATTGTCCTGTGCTCGGGGTCCCTTGGCCACTGCACTCCCCTCAGAGCCCACGGTTAGACTGTGGAATTAGCTCATCAAGAAATCAAGCTAATACAGAACAGCTAAGAAACCTACGAAGATGAAAGGAGGCCCAGGCTGGATTAAGGTTAGGGAGTGCAGGGATGAGCAATCATTCAGGCATGAACTGTGTAACCTTAACTTTAACCAAACAGTTGATTTCATTCCCAAAGAGCCAACCCTGGAAGTCCTCATCTTTTACCAAAAGGTGGAAATTAGCCAAAGAATTAGCTGGCTCGAAGGAACATTTGTTCATTCCTCGCTGTCTTCTCAGTGAAGGTCAGGGAGTCCACACTGAATTATCTGGAGGGACAATCACAGAGGAGATTCGGTGGAATGTTTCCTGCTTGGATGTGGAAACCCCACAGATCACACTCTCCGTCCATGCAGTACCTAGCGTCCTGCTGGCACAGAACAGATGCCCCTCCAATTATCTGATGCCTGTATGAACAGACTGGGATGCAGGCTACTTTGGGAACAATGGAAGTCACCAAATGCACAAAAATCTGGCCGAGGTTAACAATCAGATCCACAGAAGCCCCATTAAGAAATGTGATGCACATGCCTCTTTGTTTTGTATTTTTAATATGAACACGATCGTTCTCATATGTTGCCACAAGTCTTAGCACCTTGCACAACAGCTTCCGAGCCTTCTAAAGGTTTTCCAGCACCTGCAAAAGGAGCTTCGGTTTGGAAGCAGAGCCTTTCCGGACGTGTTTTAGCAGCCAGGAAGGACTGTCAGCCACACCGACCCTGCTTCTCTCTGCGAAAAGCGCTCTCTTAAGATGGGAAGGGAATTCCTTTTATAGTGTCTCTTAAATAGCTCTTCGACACAAAGGTCCCTCTTTCATTGACGCCCCTTCAAATACTGGGAGTGTTAATGAGTCTCCACTGGTTGATAAATCTGGTTCAATAAAAACAGTTTGTTCTGTCCACGCAGCCAATAACCATCATCAGGAACTCCCCTGAGTTCCTGCTCCTTCCTGACCTCTGCCTACCTCACAACTGAAGATTTATCTTCTGCTGTAGCGCATCCCCACGCCCAGCTGTCAGGAACTGTCAGATCGGACTCCCGTGTTCATTTCTGGGACGTAGTGCAGTCTCACTGAAAGATTCCTGGGCTTGGGGGCAAGAGCGAAGTTCTGCTCTGAGACAGGACACCCGCTGGCTGCACGACCTTGAACAAATCATGCGTATTTACAAGGCCTCCGTTCTCTAGGAGGGCTGGACTTTGAGTCTCTTTATTCCCTTTTCAATTCTGAAATATGAATAAATCTCAACTAAGTCTGGCAGGCACAGTGTAGATGTTTAATAAATGTTTGTCGGTTTCTGTGAAGTAACAAAGTTTATAATTCAGTGTGAAAATGAGTTAAAACTACTTTTGATTTGGAGTGATTTCTGCCACATAGCATGTCATGACCAAAGCAAGAAACAGAAAATGTTATATTATGACCTCATCTTTTAAAATAATTACTAGAAAGACTTTATCCATAGTGTGTACACGTGGATGCATGTATATGTATGAGTTTGTGTATGTCTCTAAGTATATGAACTTGGGAAAAAGCAGCTACATTCGAGGTTATTAACTTCATTTTCCTAGGTTATTGTATATTTATGAGGTGAGGGCAGATGCTGAAGTAGGGAATGGAAAGAGGAAAGAGTGGGAACTAAACCAAAAAGAGGAAAGACAGTAAGAAACAGCTAAATCTCTCCCTGCCAGTCATATTTTCTCACTTCTGTAAAATTAGCTATTAAGTATGTGCACATGTAAAGAGAAAATTTTAAAACAGCTTAATTTATCACTCTCTCCCAATCAGGAGATCCCATCATTTTCAGGGCTGGTATCTGTGACTCAGGCAGAAAAGAGTGATCTCTGTAAGCGGCGTGAACCCTGAGGACCTGCAAACCTCACCGGGACGGCAGGTGAGATGCACACTGTCAGTATGAATGACCTATTTCTTTGCTGTCCTTCATTTGACCAGCTGTTCTGATGGACTGAAGGAGGAGTGAAGGTCAGTAAAAGAACGACTGAGAGCTGGCGGCGGGGGTGGGAGGGTTGCAAAGAGAATGAGTTGAAAGGTCAAGGGAGCCACAAGCCGATCAAGAAGAAATTCAAGTGATCAACAACCGTGAGGTCTTGAAAATGAAGCCTAAAGGGGCTTAAAGACAGGGAGAGAAGAAAGGGCTCATGAACAGTCCAGGAGAGGTCAGAGGGCAGATGGGATCAAGCGAAGAACTGAGATGTTAGAGGTTCTTGTTGGGAGAGTTTAATAGGGCCAGGGCCAGGTTATGACCGGTGCCTGAGGAAGCAGATTTCCATGGATGTGTGGGGACAAAGGTCCCTACGGAAGTGGGGCTGGAGGACTGTAAAGCTAGGCTGCTTACTGGGTCATGCCACGCAAATGAAGACATCACACACACGCACGTCAGGGGTTCGAGTCAGACCATGAGCCTGCTGCCTAATTCACGTACATTCATACATTCATGAAGGCTATTTCCAGGGTCTCAGATGAGTTACAAGGAGGGATAGACTGTGTGTAGCCCAATGGCAAAGTCCTTCAAAGAGGGTCATTTTCAGGGGTCATCATAGGTCAAATATGTGAAAATTCTGGTGAGAAAGAAGGAAGCCTCCTGACGAACCACCCCTCATCCTCCAACTGCAAGGACAGGTGTATGTGTCCTGGGTCCTGGGTTGCGGGGGGGAGCTGGGCTGCAGCAAACTCATGTCCTTGACGGAGACCTAGGTTTCAAAGCCAGGGGCAACATGTTGAGAATGTAGAAAATCTGTTAGCCACCCTGCAATAAGAAATCAAGGGTTCAAGTCAGGTCAGCGGCGGAGGGTGAAGGAGATGAAAACTGAAGTCTGCTAGCCACAAAGAGCAATGCCTGGGGCTTTCAGGGATGAGAAAAATGCATATAAGTGATTAGCCTGAAGATTCTTCTCCAAACTGTGTTCTTGTCTGGATACTAAGATTAAAGCTCCAGGGATGGGGAGGGTATAGCTCAGCAGAAGAGTTCCACCCCCAGTACCTCCATCTAAAAATAAGTAAATAAACCTAACTATACCTCCCCCTCTGGCAAAAAAATAAATAAATAAATAAAAATAAATTATTTTAAAGAATTTGAAAACGAATATATGCAAGTTCATATATGACTGGAGCATTATGCTATACACCAGAAATTGACACATTGTAAACTGACTATACTTCAATAAAAATATATATATATACACAGACACAAAAGGCTCCAGGCGAAGGATCCCTGAGACTTCAAGTGGTCCCCAGCTGTGCTCCGTGCACCTGGGAAGGATCACGGACAGAACTACTGTACCACTGCTCACCTGGAGTGACCAGGCAGGACAGCAAATCTGCAGCTTAAGAGCCACTTAAAGCAGTGGGAGGTAACAAGCCAGCGAGTGGTCTGAAGCAGAGCACAAGAGAAAAAGCAATGCTGAGCTCAAGGTAAGAGCTGAACGACAATCTGCTGCTGGAAGTTCATGTGACTTGTGCTCAGGCCCAACCCTGCTGCCTACTGTGGAGAGCCCAGAACTTCCCTTGAGGACCCTCACCTGGTCTAGGCTACCTGCAAGAACTCCTCCTCTCACCTTCCCTTAACTTTGGCATGACAGCCAGGTCCATCTATATTATTCAGAGGTCACTGATCGCTTGTGTGTAGCCCAGAGAAGAAGGTAGCTATGTCCGCAGGTTAGGAGGACCTGAGGGGAATGAAGACTCGGAAACAATTTAAGTAACTGACATTTGGAAATCAAAGAGCTAAAGCTGTACTTCAACAACGATGACCAGGGTCTTAAAGATGGCACTGTGGTGCTTGAGACACGGTCTTCAATCCAAGAAGTGGCAGGCCATTTACTTTTCCAGTGTTTTCTCTTTGGCTCTGACTGGTTCTGCTAGGGGTGGTGACTGGCTGCCCTGTACACTGGTGGCTTCTTGGCTGGGGTGGAATCTTGCCTCCATGGTAGCACTCCCTTTGCTCCTGCCACTTGGTGCCACCACACAGCACATCTGGCTGGTTCCTGGTCATCTTGTCTCTGGTTTTATGCAGTTGTGGATGCCTGACTACATGCTAAGCCTTTAACCCAGTGCCCTGCTTGGATCTCTGGAAACAACTTATCAAGGCCTCTCTCCTTGCTGCCTGATTTTGACCCATGGCCCTGCTTTCACGCCTGCAGTTGGTATTATAATCCCTGACCACTCTGACTGCTTCTCACTCCACTGTCTGAGGCTCCCCAGACCCAAGTGCTTACATCTCATCACCCAAGGTCTAGTGCTAATGTACTTAGACTTCTCCTTATGTTGTGTGTGTGTGTGTGTGTGTTACTTTCCAAGCTTCCAAGAAAAGAAGGTGGGGGGAGGAGGAGGAGGAGGAGGGTGGGTGTTAGGGGTTGGGAGAAAGAGCAGAAGAGGGAGGGAGAAGAAACAATCTCATGCAACTGAGGTCCTAGAGCTTTGCGCCACTAGTCAGGTCCTTCCCGTTTCTTTAAGCTTTGAACTGTTTGGTCCTCCTTTGTGTACAGTGCAGAGGATCATCCACAGCCTGACTTTCCAACACACTCCAGAGGCTCCTCTCCAACCGATCAGTTAGCACATAATCACTAAATCCAAGTTAATTTCAATATTATCCAAAAACAAAACATAATTAGAAGGGCAATGTGCTGTGAAAATTATCATAAAAAGCGTTCAAAAGCCAAGTATAAAGGCATTTGAATTATCTATGGTTTGGGAGTATCTGTGCCATGGTTCCTCGCCATTAGGGCAGAACCAGAGCTGACTTTAGCTATGATTTCATGGTCTATAAAAACCACTGAGAATTGGATATGGAAGGCAGTTGTGTTCCATCACTGCCTGAATCTTCTTTAATATCAACATGTACCCAACCTCCTCCTAATGACAGCCCATCTATGTGACTTCAGTGTAAGATACATAGGTTATTCTCCCTAGATCCAGAATGTACAGGATATATTCAATGGGAAAATGCAGTCAGAGTTGGCTTCTAAGATTGAAATGTATTAAGCAACTCCCTTAAGATGCACTGTGCAGTGAATCGTAGAAGGGAAACTATAATAAGGAATAATACAAGAAATATTTCAAACCCATGGAGGCACAATTTCAAAGAATGGGACACAGTGATAGGCCAACCTAACGTGCAACTTGCAAAGACGGAGAGTCTCTCCTTGAATTTGGGCTATTAGATGCCTTCACAGAGGAGCCTAGAAGTAGAAAGTCTTGGGTAGTTTTTCTGTAGACGGTTTTATAAGAACAATGACAAATAGACTGCTTATCCCATGCCTCTGCTAGATTAGCGCCCCAGAAGGCAAAAGCAGGTCTAGGAAAGGTGGTTAGACGCCCTGAATCTTCGTGGCGTCGGTCCCTAAATTCATATATGGCACAATGCAGGTAAGCTGCAGAAAGCACAGGATTCAGGCTAAGATACAAAACGAAATAAGCTTTCTCTCCTATTGTTTTTTTTAAAGGTAAAATATGAACGTGATTTTTTAAAATGTAACAGTTCAAAAAGAGCGTAGAGTAAAAAATAAGTTCCGCTTCCACTCCTGAAAAGAAAGACAAAATACAGACAACAGCACTATCCTTGGAGCAACATAGAGGCTGATTATTCTTGCAATAAACATTATCTTTCACCAAAGAAGTTTTGAGAATGATACATCCTTGAAAATATGGAACACAGCCGCGCTTTATTCATTCACGTACGTTTATTGAGTGCCTACTATGTGCTAGGCTGGGTTTTTCAAGACATCTGCATTTTTTCTACTGTCTGTCCTTCTTTTTGCTTTTGCCTCTCCTAGGTCTCCAGCTGTTCACCATTCTTTAGAACCAGTTCTGTCTGTGGTCAGTATCATGTTCATCACCATGGGCTTTGAACTCAGATGGCTCAGGTAGGAATATTTACTTTCTTATTAGCTGCGTGACCTGAGGCAAGTGGAAAGTTCCATGTGGCTCAGGCTCCTCACCAGATAAACGAAAATACTATTAATACAAACTTCACAGTTTTAGGAGAATAAAATAATCTCTGAAGTTCTTAGCTACTATCATGCTCCTAGACATGGAAAGGGCTGGGGTCCAACATTGCTCTTGAAAATCACTCAGCTGAGACTAAAGACTCAGCTTAGACTGTTTCCATTGACTCTTAGTCAGGTTCTAGATTCCCTTCTTTTTATAATTGATGTCTCTGATGATGATGCCAGTTTGCCTGTATCGCCATGTATGTCCAGTTCATCTCTCTGCCTGTCAGGGCAACTTCTGTCTTCACAGATTTCCATGACACAGAATCCATACTGGCATCTGTTGTCCATTTTCACAGACACTGTGCATTATAGTCTGTCTTCCTTCCCTGCCTTTCAGCTGTTTTTCCCGTGCTTCGTCATGATGAACATCAGTCGGTGGCCATGAGGGTTGGAAAGACAGACAGCCCCCAGTCTCGAGATATCCTGCCATCTGTGCCAGAAGTCCAGGCTTCCATGCAGCATCTACTGCTCCTTTGTAAGGTGACATCACAGCCGGCCACCATATGTTCAGGAAAGAGAATATGTAAGTCTGAAAACTCTGTTTCCTCCAGTACATTTTCTACCAATTATCAGAGGTCAAACTTGTCTACAGATATCCATCTGAACTCAGTTCCCTAGGATAACTCGCCTATTAAAATGGCATGACTAACCTAGCGATGGGTTATGGAGAGAACGCCGACTGCCAAGCTCTCTCAACCAACGACTTCCCCAGCTTTGGTGGCAGCCTGTCGTTTACAGAGCTACAAACAGGAGACCCTTGACAGTGGAAAGTAAAGCACAGACTGTTTCATTTTATTGGGCTTCATGGTTGGAAAATGAAACTACGAAGTGTATGATTGTTTTACCAAGCTGAAAGGAGCCAAGTGTAACACCTTTGAGGACGAAATAAAAGATTCCTTTAGCAAAGAGAAGCGAGCTGATACACAGGGATATGTCATACATAAAAACTGGTTCACCTTATTTTGATTTTGAAAGCCACAATATGCGTGGGAATATTAAGGCACTTTATACGCCACAAGTTAATTTAGATTATGCAATAATTATGGGTTTTATCGGCTCACACACTGCACATGTCTTACTTGTCCCAGGGGCACGAGCGAATTCTAAGGCGACACAGAATTTTAAAAATCAGATATTCAAACTGCTGAAATTAAAAATATGTAAGTACAATTTATTCACTTGAAATAGTGAAACAAAATAATTTAGCTGATGGATTTTGTTGGTCAGAGGACAAGGATAACGAAGTCAAGGATTCATTTCCACGTTTGCTAATGAACCTACTGATTCATTGACACAGCCTGTGATTCTGTCAACACTGGCCAGGACAGGAACTTTCAGGGCAATGATAGAGAACTACAGCCAGTATCAAAAAAAAAAAAAAAAAAACCAAACCTCAGACGTTTTCCTTGCATAGAGAAAGAGAGAACATACTCAACTGGACATCTTAGAACATCTCTCCAAGTCGAATAATAAGATGCTGAGAACTAAGAACAACTAGTCACCTTCCAGCCATTTTTTGCATCCTTCACTGTCGACATGATACATTCTATCTATTTATACTTTTCTCTTTTTTCTCCTTTAAATATAAATGAAGCTTCCCAAAGTGATACTGATTCTCTCAGAAAAGGTTTTAATACACTAGACCTAGTATGTCACCCTTGTTACAGAGATACAGCTTCTGAGCTTCAGGGAGAAAACAGATCTAAGAAGATGGCTCCTTTCCCAAAGCGCCTGAAGGTAAGAGAAAAGGCAGACTCGCCAGGCTCACACCCAGCAGGCCGGGGAAGGAACAGGGCTTCAATGAATTAGATATTGATCGCCTGGGTATTTTTGAAATTTCCTTTAATCAGAATTGGTTCCCTAGACAAGGGATTGGAGTTGGATGTTCACTGACAGTGAAAATGATTCTTGGAAACATAAAAATCTCAGTTAGAAGGTCTCTTAAAGGGCATTTGTTCTAAGCTTCAATTCTCTCCACTTTCCCTTGAGTGATTTCTCAAACCATCATTGACCACCTCTTGATAAGAAACATTAATTTATTAACTAACGAGGATAATTTGCAAGGTTAGAAAGCAAGGGCCCTTCACTAAAATTTGGCAATCCCATTATTATTGGAAAACTACGAATCATTTCTTTCCTTTGTGACAGCTATCCCTTCATGGTTTGGAAATGAGTATGACTTTCAAAACCCTTGAGTAACCAGCTTTGGGGCTTTCTTTTAGAAATTTCAAAAATAAATGCTGAAGTTGAGTGCTTCTGAGAAATGCCTCCATAATGTCCCACTGGAACAAAAGAGGGACAACAGATAAAACATATGGAAACCAAATCCCAACATAGTATTAGTGGAAGTATGTTTCCTTAGCAAGTTTAATTGTAGCACTTTTCTAACTTTTTGTGTTGTTACATATGTGCCAGGTTGGTCACTATGTCTTGTCAAAAGATTCAGCCATTTGAGCAATCAAAAGTGAGTATTTTATTGGGGGGGGTTGGGGTAATTAGGCTTAATTATTAACGGAGGTACTGGGGATTGAACTCAGGGCCCCATGCATGCTGAGCATGTGCTCTACCACTGTGCTATCCCGCCCCCTCCAAAAGTAAGCATTCCTATAACTGCTTTTAAATCTTAGACTCTTATAGCTCCTAACTTTCTACTTCATTTCCTTTACAATATTCAAATCTCAGTTGGAAAAGCAAGGATATTCCCTTACTGTCAAGAAGAGCATCCCTCATTTTGCTCTGAGAAATATCCCCAGTGAAGCCAACGTGCATTCTCTCACTCTTGGCCATGCATTCTCTCTTACTGCTCCCTTCAACTATGAGAGGGAGGGACTATTACTGTTTCCATTAAACTGATAAGAAAAGGGAGGCTCAAAGAGATCTTGTAACTTGCCCAAGGTCACACCGCTAGTCAATGGAAGAGCCAAGACCCTAAGCTCATGCTAACTGTGGCAGCCCCTGAATGTAAATCTGATATCTCCCAGTCAACTTATTACATGTAAACACACAATGGCTGAACAGATGAGGTTATTACCTTACTGAAGAAGTGGTACAACCCTCTATCTTTTAGACTACTCACAGACTACTAGGGACAAAAATTGTCACCTGCCATTTCAGTAGGCAAAGAAAGTTGCCTGCCATTCTGGTAAACAAAGCACTTTGCCCTGCACCAAGCCAACAAGCCATTAGCCACTGCAGTGCCCCCAGTGGTGCTCCCTGAGGGGATTCAGGATGGATAAAAATGGGATACTGGCCTTAGATAATTAAGATGCACATCAAAGGAATAATCTCAGTAAGCCCAGACTCTTGCATCTTCTCATAAATAGAAACGCACTACATTCATTAACATGAGACGTCTGATTTTTTTTGGTGATTAGCAGTAATCGATGTTTGAGTACTTTTATTTTTTTCCAACAGAAATTTCCTGTATCTCCTGGCTCCTCCCATACCTCTTTGGAACACTCTCTCAGAGCTATTTGAGAGGCTGCTTTCTAAGGCTGTTATCTCAGTAATGCATCAAATAAAACATAATTTTCAACTTTTAGATTGCACATTTTTTTGAGTTGACGCTACACAAACTATTTTGTAAATAAGCAGGATAGTATTTTTGAAAAAGTTCAAGGAAGTTCAAAATAAAGGATTTTTTAAATGAAGGGCAACAGCTGAACTGATTTATTAGTTCAGTAAACCTATTTCTTCTTAACGTATAGAGCAAGGTATATTCACTTGAACAAACATCTTTAAATTGAGGGTAAAGTTTCAAGAATTAATATGCAAAAAAACCCACCCACATTTCTGTAACTTTTTTCTAGGATCCAATATGTTCTTCTTAGAATGATTTGGATTCACTTCCCATCTTCCGAACCTTTGGGAAAGGAACAGCAAGAGAATAGTGGATGCTTTTTGCTCTATTGCATTGATTTATGGTGACTTCCAAAATGAAGCCTGCATGTCTCAACCAATTTAAATGTACTAGACTTGCTACTCTGAGTAAATCATGCTCCTTTTAATTTGAACCCACGCAAACCTTTTAACATAAACCATCTTCTCAAGTCTTGCTTCTTTAAACTATGGGGAAAAAAATTCCAAGGACTGAAAGTCATCTCTAAAGTTTCACTGAAAGACATTATATAGCTACTAACTAGAAATAGCAAACGCAAACCAAAGACAAATAAGTAGGAATAGAAGTACAACAGATTACCACTGCCCGCAAAGAGAATAATCCTTCCCTTAGGATGTAACAGAGTACAGGTGTGATTTTAGGTACACACCCTTGCCTAGAGGGTAGAAGGGAAAAGAAAAGAATCCCCAGGTGTTGGGGGCTGAGCTCCTTATTGGGAAAGGATCTGATCATCAACTGAGTTTGAGTATAGTACCCTAAAATGATCACTTCTTTGACAGTGAGTGAGCAACTGAAAGGAACTCTCTGGACAAGGAAGCAAAATCGTTGTGGAAGGTTCCCAAATAGATGCAAGATTTGGGGAGAGTGAAGTTAATTATTCTGGAGTCCAACACGACTCAGAAGAGCAGAATAAAACAAGCGCCCAGGTTCGAGGACGAAGCTTCATCAGAGGGCAGAACGTTCCCTCAGCAGCTGGCCAAGGCTGCAGGCAATGCAAAGAAGCTGGAAGAAAG
Organism: Camelus ferus; assembly: GCF_009834535.1. Lineage (NCBI taxonomy): Eukaryota > Metazoa > Chordata > Mammalia > Artiodactyla > Camelidae > Camelus > Camelus ferus. Next base: position 8,629,680 of record NC_045721.1, read on the forward strand.
GGCTTAGAAGAAAGCAGGTCTCCTTTGTAACCTTCTCTTTAAGATTACATCCCTGAGTGTCTCCTTCTAAATCCTCCTCTTTTCTCCATCTTGAGAGCTGATTTGTTCCCATGGCAAACTCACTGGTTCCCATGGCTTCAGCAACTGTCACAGAAGAACCCCAACCTCATCAAGGATAGCCTGGGATAAACCCATCCCAGCCTTTTACGTGTGAGAAGTAGACAGTGAGATTGAATGGATCAGAGCAGTGCAGACTCTTCTATTTGACATCCTCCATCTAACCTGTCATCAGTAATCCTACTGAATCCACCCGTCCTCATTATTCCCAGTCATGCTTTCTTTTAAACCTTCCATGATCTCTCACTTGAATTAGTCTGCAGCACTGAAATTGCAGACTGGTTTCTCAGGCAAACCTAATTATGTCATTCTCCCTTCACAAAACTTGGGTCGTGCATACTCTGAAGTGATGGCTGCCCATCGGGAATGTCTGCATTCCTGGCTTTTTATTTTTAAGTGTCAGCTGAGGCCAGCAGGCTATTCTCAGTTATTTCCAAAAAGCTTAAAGATAATCATGAATTTATCTGGATAAGGCTGCACAGATTAACGGTAACTACTGGAATTACTACAACTCAACCTGGTACCTGGTGTTCTTCCTTAGCCCATCATAAGGGGCCAGGAGCTGATCCTGAGTTCTGCTGGGATTCTGAACCTCCCCCAATTTAGCAAGAGGAAGCTGACTTGACATTGCCTGGTAACTTCGATCCACAGGCAAGACTCATGTAAGGCTCCTTTAGGGCAAGAGCTATAATAATAATTCACTGTTGTGTTTCCAGAGCCTGGCACTGACATAGAGTAAGTACTGAATAGTTACTCGTTTTAATGACTTTTTAGAAATCTGACTGATAGTTTTACAAGTCTAATCAGATTAACTGCATTATTCAACACAAAATGAAGAAGAGGTTAGAGAATTTTAAATTAAATCCAGTCTGTAGGACGACAGAACTTTTTGAAAAACAGGGGTCACAGGTCAAAAGTAGAAACAACAAGGAACTCTTGGAGGTGGAAGAAACAAAGGGACTGGTCTTTACTGGGCAACCAGTACTTACCAGGCCCTGCCCCAGACAAATGAGATAGAAGCTGTCATTTCCTCCTCACAGGAAGGCAGTGAGAGGGTGTCTACATTTAAGAGATGCAGACAAAGCACGATTCAGGCAGACTGAGTGATGTCCTAAAGTCACAGAACAGCTAAGGAGCAGAAGCAAGGTTCTGACCACATCCGCCTGGCAGAAACTCTATTGTCACACCTGTTATTTTTGTTGCAGGGAACCGAACACCCACAATAACAACAAATCTAAATGACAGACTTGCTAGTTCTAAATCTGTTTAGCTTCTGAAAGGAATCTTGATAAATGCATCTAGAAGTTAAAAAAAAAAAAAGAATTAACAAGCACTTGACTGCATTATGGTACACAAGAAATAACCTGAATTTTTGTATTAATTTCTCCTAACTCTTATATCAGGCTGTCCTAGAATGTCAAAATACATCACAAACGTATAATAGTTAAGGACATTTTCTCAAAGCTAAGGCTCAGAGATCCACCTCCTACACAGACTTCTACCAAGACACATGGCTTAAGCGAACACCGTAATTAGCTTCCTGCCACACAAGACTGTCTCCATTTAAAGCAACAGCGTAGCACTGTCACCACATAGGACGAATCCTCAAAACCCTACACTTGGCTTCTCTCCCCTTTGGCAAGTCCACTCCTCTGTACCCTACGGCCCAGTAATGTGTGACAAATTTTTAAGATGTGATAGCGTCACAGAAAGGAAAAAGGATGGGAAGCACTGAGCTCTGTTATGATAAGGCGTGAGCCTGGGGTTGCTGGGGGTACTTTCCGTTACAAAAGGCCAGACAATAACAAAACACTACCCGAATTGATTACCGTCATGTACTGCTTTATTCCTAGTCTTACATTCTGCTCTAATTTTAGCCTTTTAATTCTGTTTATAAACACAAACAGGTTTTTATTGGATGTTCATTTCATTTACCTATTATCTTTAACCAGAAGTGTCGGTGTATTGCGTTCTGGGATGTGTGCCAATTTCACATGTACTTAGGGGTGTATATATAGACAGTCTCTGCTGCCTTGTGCACAGGTTTTTAAACTGAATGGCAGAGATGATAATGACTTAATCTTCCTGAGAAAGAGAGGAGGCAGCTCCCTTCAACTGAATACCACGCACAAGTCTTCTCTGAGCTAATCGAGTCACATATTCCTCCCCAGACTCCCTCGTGTTCCCTGATGGAACGGAAATAATGGGCTTCTCCACAGGTAAAGAAATGAGGTGGTGGAAAACAGATAACGTATTCAAAGAACACGGAATGAATACTTCCCTAGTGTAGACCTGTGCTGTCCAACGGAAGAACCGCTAACCACGTGTGTCTCCTGCACACTCGAAATGTGGCTTAACTGAATTGGACCGTGCTTTAAGTGCAATAGTCACCCTGGATTGTGAAGATTTAATATGAAAAAACATACGTAAAATATGTCACTAATAACATCTTATGTTAATTATATATCGAAATGATAATTTGGGATAAATTTACATTTTTGAAACATGGCTATTAGAAAATTAAAATTATCTCTGGGGCTTGCATTACTCTTCTGTTGTTCAGTACTGTTCCAGATATTCCGACATTCTACGCTGTAAAACCAGCTGGGCAGAGAAGCGTGTGATGGTAACAGACTAAGTAGGGATGTAAAAACCACTTTTAAAAAAAGCGAACTAGGGAAGTGAGGAACATGGTGGAGTGAGTTGCGTTTTGCTGGCCCCTCGTCTTTCATTCATGAGGTCTGGTAAGCAGGTGACTACGTGACGGCAGGTTAATACATGGGTATGTGTGTGTTACACTAAAAATTGCCTCTAAGTCTCATTTCACGTCTCTCAGGGACCACCCCGTCCCCTTGCAAAACCTGCCAAAAACAAGATGAAACAAAAACTTTACTGATGTAAATCAAACCATGTAAGACTCTTCTAATTTTTTAACAGCAAGTCCCCAACTTTTTTTCCTTTTACGCGAGAAAACATCCTGGCATTTAACAAACCCAGCAACTCCCTATCACTTTCAACATCTAAATTTGCCTTATACCCCACAGCCAATATTCCCCCAAACCTAGATTTTTCTGCTCCATTTCTCCCTAGCAGAAGTAATATGATTTGTCTGGTTCTCGGGAGGGGACTGAATAATCAAAATTCAAGCTTTAGTCTCCAAACCCCATTTTAGCCAATCGGTTCTGTCACAGCCACTAAGGCAGGAAAAAGTCTGCCGGTTTGAATGTCAGCTTCTTTTACATCTTTCATCCACCGAATGGTTGAAAAGGCACGAGCCAGAAGGCACACAGCCAATGGAATGGAGGAATGGGGACCCAAGTCATAGAGATCTGGGTTCAAACCCCAGATCTGCCGCTGAAAAGAATCACCGTCAGTACCATGTATTACTTTGCAGGGTTGTTATGATGATTAAATTAAATGATGCACACAGAAGACAGTACCTGGCATAGAAGAGTCTCATCGAACGTTAGCTTCTCCTCCCCTTCCTTCAGTTATTAAGTAACTCAGTTATTAAGCATTCCAGTCTCTATATATTCACATTACTTTTAGCAACACTGAGTCTCTTAAAATGCTGGCATTGGGCAAGTCGCAATTACAGTACCTTTTATCAGCTCAGTTATTTAAGGAATTTGATTTTTATCATTTCAGAAGCGATGGCTATCACACAGGATGCAGCTACTGACTTTTCTAGGGTTGAAATTTTAACTTTAAAGACATCCCTGAAGCAGCTGCCTGCTTCTTGACTATTGGAGGCAGGAAAGAACAGCAAACAATAGGAGGATGACTGACTTCCCAGAGTCGCAAAGCTCCCTGACTGACCTGTGAGATTCCATTCCCTCCAAAGCTCAGACAGCCTAGATTACTCAGTATTCGGTGCTTTTGCCCCACCTCTCACAAGACCTAACTTGTTCCTCAATAGTGCTTTCCAGACTGCTCAACAGAGGAAAGACCAGTGCATTCCCAAGTAGAGCATGGTTCTGACTTTTTTTTCTTTTCTCTTAGAAACTGGGCTTCGGCATGCTTTCTAGACCTGTGTATTCCCTCTCCTATTTATAATAGCTTCTCAGTGGGCGCACAAGAGGACCTGGACTGCACACCGGAAATACCCTTTCATGCTTCTCCGCATTGTTGCTGGAGGGAAATCCTATTTCTTTCATTGATTTTTACCTCGTTTACTTTAACTTAATTTTGTTTAATCTCTTGTGTTATGACATTCACTTTTTATAAAATGTAATAATGTTAAGGGCCAATAATTTAATTTTTTCTGCCAAAAAAAAATTCCATCAGCAGTTTTTATTCATCTTTGTGCTTTGTTTTCCATTCATCTTCTCTCTCTCCCTTTCCCTCTCCTCACCTTCTGTGTCTCTTATTCCCCCCTTTGCCTCTCCTCTGTGACAAGAAACAGGCTCCCCTAACATAAGGACCTCCATCGTGCTGCTGAGTTGAGCTGTCCAGTCAAAGCACTTGAGCTCCAAGTCAGCAGGGACCATGGGCTCCAATACACAGAACATCCAGAGACTTCAGTTTAAAGCTGTGAACCTGCAAGTCTCTAGAAGCACTCTCTGTCTCATGAGGGCAAATGTGCTACGCCCCACAGATCCAATCAGATACACATAGAGAGAAGCTACTACAACACTCACCCCAGTCTCACAAAGAAGGACACATCTTTCTCACTTGTAACTCATAACATAACCTACGTGGGGCCAAGCAATATGGATTCTATGGATTACAGATAACCATCTACAGTTAGAGTAATCGAAAGTAATTTAATGATGGAGTGGTCAACCGCATAGCACGACTCAACCGTGCCAGACAGAGCAGCTCAGGAGGGATCTGGTGCAAGATATTTCAACAGGTGCTTCCTGGGAATCTACTAAGTGCACGGCATTCAGACAGCCTTGAACACAGTCCCCTCTAACCACAGAGATGGATGTTTTAAGTCTTTTTTCTCTTATTCCTAAGAAATTGTAACATGTATTTCCAAAGGAACGTAACTTTCCTTCAGCCTCTCTCTGCAGTAAAAGCTGCATTAGCCTACATGTTCCTCACTTGGCCATGCATCAGCTGTGCGACTGTCCCAAATCCATGACAACATCTGTTCCAGCTACAGGACAGTGATTTTGTAACAATATTAGGACAACAGGGGCAGAGAGCAGGGAGAGAAAGAAGGATGTCTGTCGAGCAAATCTTATGGCTACTTAGGGGTTAATGTTTTGTTTTTCCATTTGGTCTCTCAAGGTTAAAGATATTAGGATCCTATATCTGCAGAAGATTTCAATTTGAAAAGATACATGCACCCCAATGTTCACAGCAGTGCTATTTTCAATAGCCAAGAAAACCTAACTGTCCATTGACAGATGACTGGATAAAGATGTGGTGTGTACACACACACACACACATGCAAACATGCACACACACACACAATGGAATACTATTCAGCAATAAAAAGGAATGAAATAATGCCATTTGCAGTAACATGGATGGACCTAGAGATGATCATGCTAAGTAAATCAGAAAGAGAAAGAAAAATACCATATGATGTCACTTACATGTGAAGTCTAAAAAAACTGGCACAAATGATCTTATTCACAAAACAGAAATAGATTCACAGACATAAAACAAACTTATAGTTACCAAAGGGGAAAGGTTGGGAGAGAAATTAGGAGTTTGGGATTAGCAGATACAAGCTACTATATATAAAATAGATAAACAACAAGGCCCTACAATACAGCACAGGGAACTATATTCAGTATCTTGTAATAATTTATAATGAAAAAGAATATGTGTATATACATATGTATAACTGAATCACTTGCTGTGCACTAGAAACAAACACATTGTAAATCAACAATAATTCAATTAAAAAACTTAATTTTAAAAAGGTATCAGTGACCCCTCATTAGGTCTTAACTGTTTAACAGACAACAGATTAACAGTTATTACTAGCCAGATTTTTCAGATGAAAACACCGAGGCACAAAGGGGTTAAGTAATGTGCCCGAGACCCCAGGATCACACACCTAATGAGCCCAGGGACTCACAGCCCCTTCTAAGACCACTTATTCACTTTATCACGCGGCCTTATTATCATCCTCCTCTGTTTCTGGACATCAACCTTTCTGAAGCACTTCCTCTCAGGAACCCCCACGCCAAGCACCATGCTTGGAATATAGGAGGTGTTCAATATATGTTGACATGACTGTAAAGGCAGAAATCGCCTTATTTGTGAAGAATTTAGGCATTCCAGATGCAGAAAGTAACTCCAAAACATCTATCTCTATATTGCTGAGGAGACAAAAGATCTAGCCCTTAGTGAACGAGGCTTTTTCCTAGAGTTCCCTTTTTCTCTCGCCTGACAGATCCATACACTAATGATGAAGAAAGACTGTATTTTTGACTCGCAGACACAGCTATTTCCTTATTTACGTCTGCATCTTGGTAAGGCAGAGAAATTTCTCTTCATTTTTGTCCAAATACCTCTACCCATTTTGGTCTGTGCTTCCTTGTCTTTTTTTGCCCAATAGTGTATTATGAAAATGACAAACATTCCACAAAGTTAGAACAACTGTATGCTCAGTACCCATGTTCCCACATCTCAGTTCCACCATTAACATTTTAATATACTTCCTTTATCACATAGCCACCCATTAATCCATTTTATTTGTTGATGCATTCCAGTTCCTGTAAATTCTTGAACATGCCTATCGATGCTACATTATATATATAATATATATATTATATATATATATAAAATTTTTTTACTTACATGAGATCTTTGTACACTGCACTTCCTATCGAATCATAAGATGTCAGCTCTGTTTCCTATGGATTTGTTGGGGGGGGTCACTTGCTATTGAAATTGAAGCCCCAGACCTACCAATTATTTCCTGATCTGGAGGAAAGTAGGTTAAGAGGTAAGGCCAGGTGAATGACAGACCTCAACCTTCTCAAATACATAAAATTGTGTTGAGTAATTGCTGCATAAAATTAAAATTGCAGCCTTTATTCTTCATTCCAGGGGATGGTAAGAATCCTTTAGCTTTTGCTTCATGATTCTGTAAAGCAACAAATGACAACAGAGCACGTTAGGCCATTAGAACATTATTACGGAGACTTAAGTCCACACGGCTTCTCAGGGAAGGCAGCCATGACACTTTTCGGTCTGGGTCAAGCACTTGACAAGAGCAAAACCTCCAGGCCTGTCCCATGCACCTGTTCATTAGAGGCCAGTTCACCATGAGCGCAAGGCCAAGGTAGGAAATAATACAAACAGCAATTTTCATAGTTAATGATCTAAAATAATTACAGCAAACGGAGCAGTTGTTTGCAAGTTGTTTGGCAAAGCGGAAAACCTAGCAAGGAAAGGAATTTATATAAACCCTTTAAATAATCTTGTTAAGTCCCAAGTTCAGGCAGTACTTTTCCCACCTCAGCACCGTGCTGCTCCGTCTGGTAGAAACACTCCTCTCCTCCTAGAAGGCGCCCATGCACTGTGTCATCCCAAGCACAGAGTCTGCATCTTCTGCAAACCCTTCCTGGTCTTCTCCCAGCAGAAGCATATCTTCCATTATTTCTCAGAGTAACTGTTCCTGTGTCAATTATTGTATTTATGATTTGATTTATAATGAGTTCATTACGTGTGCATCTGCCCCATTATTAGTACACTGCTCCTTCCTCATTTTAGAAAATGCCAGTCACGATACTTGACTTCTAGTAGGTGCTCAAGGCAGGCTGAATAAATTAAAGTTGAAGCCCATGTCAAATCATCTCATGCCAGTTGGCACGGAGGGGACAGTCTGTGTTCCTCCTTCTGAGAATGTGTTGACCAACTAAAGAGAAAAAAAGGCCGGTGAGCAGCAGAGAGTAGGCAAAGCTTTGATTCTGGACGCCCAAAGGAAAATGCATCAACCGTCTGTTTCTTACTGAACCCCCCCCCTCCCCAAATGAATAGATCCAGCTTGAATCACAGGTCACCGCCGAAATGCAGGGCTATTTAAGTGGGATTTTTCACTGGGTCAAAGGTTATTTTAAAAGGGAGATCAGTTCTTGACAACAAGCAAAGTTACTTTACAGAAGATTTGGTTCTATGTCATGTCATTCTTTTGATCAAAAAGACGCTTTCTGCTTTTGATGTTCCTTTTTAATCTAGTGCACTCTACCTCCCAGTATGTTTGCAAAAGGGAACTTTGATGGCAAGGCAGACATGCGCGCTTCGGCTCAGCATCCCAGGGGAAGTGGCGCTCCGGGTCTACGCCAGGATTGGTGATTTCTTTCCCCTTCATCAATTTATCAGAACGGGTCTCCAGCACGACAATGACACGGCTTGCATGTCCCCAGCCAATTTATCAGCTCCTGTCACTCTAAGTCTGCATTTGGGTATTTTTAGCTGGACTAGGAGGAGAACAGTCCTCCTGAGACTCAATGTCAATGCTGCTGTATGAATCAGCCCCGCAAAGGGAGGGAGGGAGGGCTGCGATCTCAGAGTCATCGTGTTTTGTGTGGGTTGTTTTTTTTTTTTTTTTTTCTGGAGCAGGGATCACCACTTCGGCTCACTGCCAAAAACCGCTCTGCAGGCAGCTCCAGCTCCTGGGGCCTGAGCAATGCTCTGTCTCCATTTGGCAATGAGGTGCGCCGTGCAGCTGAACTACCCCACCGACGTCTCCCTGACTGATGATCGCTCAGGTGAAAAGGAAACCCTCTGAAGGGGAGAAGATGAGGCCTCCAAGAAGAGATACCCAAACTCAAAGCACGAATGAAGGACAGCAGGCAAACATCCCTCTCCAGAGGGAAGAGTCAGCCTCAAATGCATTTCAATCTGGAACTCTTTATTTTTACGGCTCTTTTCCCCACTTTCCCCGGGAAGGGAGGAAGACAGGAACTGCAACATTCTCACACAATCCCTTCCACCTGACAAATGAGCAAAGTATTACCGTGAAGTTAATAAGAGGATTAACTGTCACTGAAGGCAATGTACCGCATTAGCCTAATCACTCTTACTTTCCATGACTCAGATCGGGAGCACTTTCAATACAAGTCAGTCTGGAGAGTGATTTGCACAGCGTCCTTTCTTCCTGTTTCTGTTGTTTTTCTCAGTTATGAAAACACCAGCCTGACACTGGGGAGACCAAAGCGCCCAGGGCCGACAGGATGCACGTTTGTGAAAGCAGTAAGAACACAGGCTGCCTCTGCTTCCTCGAGAGCCATCCCTGAAGTGGAAGGCAAACACCACGAGCATTGAAAACAGTATGTAATTTAGGGATTATTCCCAGCTAATCAGGCAGCAGAGGCAGCCAGAACAAAACAAAAAAACTAAAAACTGAGGACAATACAGAGCATCAGCGAGGTTGACTGATTGAGTCCAGCTTTGCTTGGCTGGGAAGTGAAGGAAGCACTGGAGGGGACCCTGCTGGAGCTGTTGCCACCTGGTCAACCTGTCTGATTCTTACCAATTTGTCTTCCCAGTCCCTGGGGGAGAAATGGCTGTAGAAAACTGTTTCATTGTGAATACGGAACCTAGCCAAGGGTCCTCCTTTCAGCTCTGTTCCCATTCTCACCCCTAAGTTCCCCAAACAATATGATTTAGTCTCCCAAGGAATTCATGGAACACAAACCCAAAGGCTAAACAAACAGGCACAGAAAATTTTTGTAGATAACTTCAAGGAACCTCAGTTGCACTAAGAGCATTTGTAACTTCCAACTCTTTGTCTATGTTTTCCACTATGGACAATTATTTCAAACTCATTCTAATTAAGACGGCCTCTGCTCTAGCTTGAGTCTGTCCCCAGAATGGTAAGAGCACCTTCCTGATTCATGCTGCCTCTCTCCCCCCACTCTCTGCCTTCATTTATTCACTGAACATCCATTACACGCCACCTGGGGGTGGGGGCAGGGTGGCAACGAGACAGGCAAAAGTGAAAAGACCTGGGACAGAATGGAGAGAGACCAGCCAAGACTGCTGATGGATAGGGTAAGATGTATACGTGAGGCTCAAGGAGGAATTACCGGCGACTTTCAGTTTTCTTAGACAACTGGATGGATGATGGAACAGACTGGAAGAAAAACTCAATTGGGGATGGACAACAACATTTTATGTTTGCATAAACTAAGTTGGAGTATCTTGAAATATCCAAGGTATTTTATACATGTAAAAACACAAACCCACAGGCGACCACAAGAGTACAGGGCACCAGTAAGTTGTAGAACCCCCTGACATGGGGCAGAAGAGGCAAGAGAAGGAGGATCAGAATTCAAACGGAAATGCTCCATTAAGAAGAAGCTAAGCAGAGGAAGATGTGCTATCAAATGGGTAAGGATGGCTCATGATTTCAGAGGAAACACAGGTGAACCCGGCACAGGGAGTTCCATGCTCTGAATGTCTGTGTCCCCACAACATGCACTGGTTGAAATCCTCATGTCCAATGTGATGATGTGAGGAGGTGGGGCCTTTGCGAGGGACCTCAGCCATGAGGGTGGAGCCTTCATGAATGGGACTCATGTTCTTATAAAAGAGACCTCACAGAGCTCCCTCACTTTTCCCCATGGGAGAACACAAGAAGAAGACTGTGACAGGAAGAGGGCCCTTCTTCAACCACGCTGGCACCCTGACCTTGGACCTCCAGCCTCCAGAATGGTGAGAAATGGATTTCTGTTGTTTATAAACTGCTTCATCTGAAGCGTTTTGTTATAACAGCCAGAACGGACTAAGATAGGAAATAAGGACATTGTTTCAAGGAGGGAGTGGTTCATTGTGGTGATAGCTGCTGAGAAATCTGATGAAATGAAGGCAGTAAGGAGGGCACTGATGACCCTGCTAGTGACTTCGCTGCAGTGGTAGTGGCAGAGGATGGGCTGAAGACCAAATGGGAGGTAAAAAACAGAGATAATATCACTAATTATCAGAGGAATGCAAATCAAAACACCAATCAGAATGGCCATCGTTAGAAAGTCCAACAATAAATGCTGGAGAAGGTGTGGAGAAAAGGGAACCCTCATCTGCTATTGGTGGGAATATAATTTGGTGCAGCTACAATGGAAAACAGTATGGAGACTTCTTTTAAAAAACTAGAAATAGAGTGAGCATATAATCTAGCAATCTCACTCCTTGGTGTATATCTGGAGAAAACTCCAATTTGAAAACATACATGAACCCCAGTGTTCATAGCAGCACTATTTACAATAGCCCAGCCATGGCAGCAACCTAAATGTCCATCAACAGATGACTGGATAAAGAAGTTGTGGTATATTCATACAATGGAATACTACTCAGTCATAGAAAGAATGAAATAATGCCATTTGCAGCAGTATGGGTAGATCCAGAGATTATCATACTAAGTGAAGTAAGTCAAACAGAGAAAGACAAGTATCATATAATATCACTTACGTGTGGAATTTTAAAAATAATGACACAAATGAACTTATTCACAAAACAGAAACAGACTCACAAAGATAGGAAACCAACTTCCGGTTACCAAAGGGGAAAAGGGAGGGAAGGATAAACGGGGAGTTTGGCATTAGCAGACACAAACTACTGTGTATAAAATCAACAGATAATAAGGACCTTCTATATAGCACAAGGAACTATATTCAATAACCTGTAATAATCTATAATGAAAACGAATATATATATGTATATATACAGTATATGTATAACTGAATCACTATACTGTACACCAGAAACTAACACAACATTGTAAATCAACTATATTTCAGTAACAAAATATAAAGAACAGAGATGGTAAATATAGACAATGCTTTCCAAGAAGTTTAGCTAAGAAGGGAGAGAAAGAAATGAGGAGACAGCTAGAGGGGGGGTATGGAGTGAAGGAAGGAGTCTGGTAACACGGAAAATAGTTAATTTACCTAGGTCTCAGTTTCTTCATCTATAAAATAACAGTAGGACCTAACTTATGAGTTTCTTGATAGGATTAAAGAAAATAGTGTATGTGAAGTGCTTAGCACAGTGCCTGACATATGGTAAGAACTCAATATATATTAAACATTACTATCATAATCCTTTATTACACATTGTTCCAATCTATAGTACAACCCTTACCGCATACTATTATATTTATTTTTATTTATATTTCTTTCTTTATCTTTTTTTTATTGAAGTATAATCACAATGTGTCAATCTCTGGTGTAGAGCATAATATCCCAGTCATACATATATATATTCATTTTCATATTTTTCATAAAAGGTTATTACAAGATATTGAATATAGTCCCCTGTGCTATAAAGAAGAAACTTGTTTTTTATCTATTTTTAATACTCAGTGGTTATCATTTGCAAATCTCAGACTCCCAAATTTATCCATCCCCACCCTTTCCCCCCCCCATAACCATATGTGTCTTTCTTCTAAGTTAGTTGGAAAACATAATAATCAATTAACAAAAATTTTTTTGTTTAACTGAATTGCAATTAAATTGAATCAAAACTCTATGCAACTGGCAAAAAGAGTCCTTTGAATTCAACTGGAGGGGTCAAGTCCTCCCAAGACTTTGGGTTCCGCTTGACCTTGTCTCAGGTTGGTCGTCAACGGCACACACAGCTCGGGGCAGGGAAAAGACTGGAGGTATGATTCACCATGGAGGCAGCCAAGTCACCTCTCATTTAGATTTATGAATGTCATATTCTTTATTGACTCTCAGAAGAGTTTCTAATCAGAAAGATTCCAAACAGGTTTCAGCCATCTCATTAGGACACAGGAAATTGGATAAAGAGGATAACCTCTGAAATCCTCCCTTAGTCATTGATCCTTGGGAAATTAGCCCTCGATTGCTCTGCAGATTATAAACATGTCCAGTCAATATGACCTCCATCTAGATTTGCCCAGCAATTGCAACAGCATTTGGCAGCAGAGAAAACGCCTGCCAAGACCCCAGCAGCTGTAGCAGGTGCTGTAAATCAATGCAAGATAGTTATGTGGCTCTGTATTCCACCGGGGCTCAAAGCCTTCCAAGTAGATTATCTGCATAGATTTCAGGGTGGCAAACTGGCATTATGAACACACGGCTCCCATATCCATTTTCTTTCCATTTACCTGAATGTCAGAGCTGCTGAGCAAGAAAACTATATTGTCCAACAAGGAAAAGCTCTATAGCTAAAGTGGAAGATACATTTCAATAAAAGCAGTGCTCAAGGAAAACGAAAATGGTAAGAAAAGGAAAAGAAAGTGAAGACAGATGATGCTTTGGACTCCTTTTTACACTATTTGCTGTATAGAAATGTATGTTATACACATACATGTATGCATGTGCATATGTATATATCTGTGTGCATACACATTCCATTTCCCAAAACCTCTGCCCCTTTATAGGCATTCCTAGTAATTTAGGCTAAGGGTGCAAAGGATTCCCAAATATCATTTGTTAAGTCAAATTTGTATGCTTGAATGGCATGTGACTGAAATGATCAGTATTTAATTTCATGCATACCTGTGCTTGTATAGTGTGGAATGGACACACAGGCAGACGGGGGGGGGGTGTGAACGCAGTGCAGATATTCTGTGAAGGTCGAGAAGAGCATCCCTGAGTCCAAGGAATACAGCTGCTTCTCCATGACCCTTTTCAGCTTTAGTAACAGGGAAGAGTCATGACAGTAACAAAAACAACATACCTGAAGACTTCAATGAAAAAACACTAATGTAGCTTAAGATTGGAAGGAAAGGTTGTATGCTAAATTATAGCCATTCTTTTGTAAACAAAGGCACAAAATATTGTTCAAACTTAGCATACCATTACAGAAACAGAAGTTAGATCCATATTTTTTCTATCTGCTGACAAGCAACATAGCATGGATAAAACCGTATTGGTTTCAATCCCAAATCTAACTCTTCTTACAGGTCTCTTATTCCTCTTCATTGAAATGAAGGTGGGGGGAGGAATCAGAGCTGTCATGTCCATTGGGGCAGGTTGTGCCCTAGACAAAGATATCTGGCCTACAAAGGGGTCAGTGGGTCCTTAAAACCTGCCCATGCTCTGCTCATTCAAGCAGGTGTTGCATCCTTCTGGAGGGGACACCTTTTTCCAGTTCTCCTGATTCCACCCTATGGGTCAGCAGTGTACCTGGCAACACGTTCCTTTCTGGGTTGTTGCAGTCATCAAGGGTGATCTACATCCAGTCATATCACAGTGCCAGGGACATCAGAGATATTCTCTATACACAGATATGGTTCTTATTTGGTTTTTAAAACCCGTTCACTTGATTTTACAATTTAAGTTGGATATAAATCATCATCACTCAAGATCAGAGATGACTGCTGAACGTTTGGATAGGAAGATCGCTGGTGACGCCTTGCAGGCACATGCCTGTGTGTGATCTTTTTGGCCTTCCACGTGCATTCAAGATTTTAAAACAATAACAAACAGTAGAGAAAGCAGGGTGGGCACGTGTTATGCTACACAAAGCTTCCTCAATCCAGAGGATAATGCAAACGGCCAATAAAAGCTGGATTTCACAAAGGATGAATGCTCTGCATCAGACAAACCTGATGTACCATTTAGATGATTCTAAAGTGGTGCAGGAAAAGCACACACTATCCAGTCCCTTGGATATAAGAATAGAGTGCTCATCAAGGAAAAGAGATGAAACACTGGCCAACAAAACAAAGGAGGTTAAATAAAATAATGACCCTCAAGCTGTAGGGGCAGTCTAGCAAAATTCCACAGATGTCTGCGGAAGTCCTCTCTTTCTGTTTATTCATCTTTATTAATGATCTTTAGAACGTAGTAAACAGCATGCTAATGAAATCTGCAGACGACAGTAAGCTGGAGAATGTTGCAAAACATCAGCAAGACAGAGAAATAATACAGATGGTCTGAGAGGAGTTACAGATCTTGGGATCAAATAACAAAATGAGAGTCAGGTTGGGAAAAGGCCAGCTTATACACTAGGGGGAAATGAATGAAAATACAGATAACCACAAGGAACAAAAAATGGAGAAAAGAGGTCTTCTGAGAAGGATGTGCTGGAAAGCTGAGGGACAACAGTTACCATCTAGGGGAGTCAGTGCAGCAACATGGCAGCCCAAGTGGAAGATCATGGTGAACTGCAGATGGAAAGACATCACAGTGAAAAGAGGTGCAAGTGTTTCTCTCTACTCCATTCTCAAGTGGCTGCACCTGGAATAGTGCTTTTTGTGCAGGGGAAGCGCTACCAGAAAATCTGGAACAGACTGAGAGCAGAGAGCAAAGATGTAAGTAACAGGAAGCCCATTAAAACAGAAGATTAGAAAAGTACAGATGACTTGGCTGAAGGACCAAGAATAACGTCTGGTGACAGTCTATAAACTCTGGAGATACAAAGGGAAACTGGCAGTAAAAGTCAAAGGAGCAGAGTGAAAAAGAACATACTAAGTTAAAGAGAGAATACAGCCAGCCTGAATCATGGGGGGAAGAAACCCAAGTCCATCAACTTTGGAAAGGGTATCATGAATTGTTCTGGAGAATCCACATGATCAACTTCAAATATTATTCAGGGTAAGAAGCTTAGAAAGATAGAGAGCATTTACTCTAAGGTAAAAAGGACCTCAGGGAATGTTATCAAATCTACCCTCCGTCTCCAGACTGGAGTACATCTAAATCATTCCTGATAAATTATAATGCATACGATTTCCAAAGAATTAAAGATAAGGGGTATTTTGGAAGAGAACTGGGCAATAGAGAGATTTTTGATATGTTAACTTCCTACTTGACACATTGGGAAACCTACTGCTCAGCTCCAAGTCATTCTGTGACCCAAAACCATTCATTTAAACACTGTATATGTCTGGTTTGTCATAAAATCAAATTACATAACTACTCCCCACTCACAAAAATTATTTTGAAATGGATTAAAGACTTAAATGCTAGACCCAAAACTGTAAAATTTCTAGAAGAAAACAGAAAAAGTTCTTTGACATTGGTTTTGACAATTTTTTTTTTTTGGATATAAAACGAAAAACACCAGCAACAAAGGCAAAACTTAATAAGTGGAACTATATCAAACTAAAAAGTAAAACAACACAGTAAAAGAAACAATCAACAAAATTCAAAGAAACCTACATAATGGGAGAAAATAGTTGGAAATCATCTATCTCACAAGGGGTTAATGTCCGAAATATAAAAAGAGCTCATAGAACTCAACAACGACAAAAAACAAAACAAACACTACCAATTCAATTAAAAATAGAGATGAACATTCTCCCAAAGAATACATATGCCAACAGGTATATGAAAAAGGTGACTGACACACTTAGTCATCAGGGAAATGCATATAAATCAACTGTGAGCTATCACCTCACACCTGTTGGAATGGCCATCGTCAGAAAGACAAGAAAAAACAAGTGTTGGCGAGGATGTGGAGAAGAGAGGACCCTTGTACACAGTTGGTGGGAATGTAAATCGGTGCAGCCACTATGGGAAACAGAATGGAGGTTCCTCAAAAAATTTAAACAACCATATGACCCAACAATTCCACTTCTGAGTGTATAGCCAAATGAAGTAAAAAAAACAGGATTTCAAAGAGTTATCTGCACTCCCATGATAATTGTGGCATTATTCACAATATCCAACATATGGAAACAACCTAATTGTCTGTCAAAAGATGATTAAAAAGATGGGTATGTATGTATGTATATATGTGTGTATGTATGTATATATTTGTGTATGTATGTACATGTGTGAATGAATATTTTTCATCCATGAGAAAGAAGGACATCCTGCCATTTGTAACAACACAGATGAAACTAGAGAGCTTTATGGTAAGTGAAATAGGTCACACAGAGAAAAACAAATAATGCATGGTATTATTTATATGAGGAATGTAAAAAAGCCAAACTCATAGAAACAGAGTGTAGAATGGTTGTTGTCAGGGCCTGGGGGTATGAAAAACAGGGAGATGCTGATCAAAGGGTATAAACTTCCAGTTATGAGATGAGAAGTTCTGGAGACACAATGTACAGCATGGTGATGATAGCTAATAATGCTGTATTGTATACTTTAAAGTTGCTAAGAGAGTAAATCCTAAATATTCTCACCACAAAAAATAAAGTCATTATGAGACATGGTGGAGGTGTTAGCTCACACTATGATGGGAATCATTTTGAGTATGTAAGTGGATTAAATCAACACATTCTCTGCCTTAAACTCACATGCTCTATGTCAATTATATCTCAATAAAACTGAAAAAAGTAGTAAAAATAAAATAAAGAGACCCAAGGGAGCTCTCTTGCCCTTCCTGCTGGGAACACAGCAAGAAGACAGCTGTGAGCTCATGACCTCATTTAATCCTAATTATTTCCCAAAAGCTCAACTTCCTAATACCATTAGATTGGGAGGATAGAGTTTCAATACATGAACTGGGTGGGGAAGGACACAAACATTCAGTGCAGAGGAATGATGGAGGAAGCACAGTGATACTAAGGAGCTGAAACAATCCAGAGCCCTGAAACGGAGAGCGAAGTTGTCGGTTCTTGTTTTACCTCTTTCAGTGACTTGTGGGGTTAAGAGCTGCAGCGAGATGGTCTGGAATTCAGTCCCAGCACTGTTTCTTACTAGCTGGGAGTTCTGGGCAAACCTTCTCCAACTAACAGTCTTCTCATTTGTAAGGTAATGACAATAATAGTACTGCCTGTATATGATTGCTGGGATGATTAAATGAGTGATACATACATAGTAAAAGCTTACAACTGTCTGACAAATAGTACACACTCCATATCACTGTAAGCTCCACTTTACAGATTTCCTCTTGGTAAAATGAAAGGGTTGGGTGAGATTTAGCTAAACCTTGAGTTCTATACTCACAGCTGTTCTTTCAACTCAGAACTTCTAATAAGTCTAGACAGACAAAACTAACATGTGTGAAAGAAAAAAGAGGAAAAACCAATGTTACTGTGGGTCATGCTGATTACGTGGGCCAAACAAGAGAACAAGAAATCAATGTTAATTACAACAGTGATAGAAAGCTCGTAGACTTAGAACTGAAGAATGGGTATCATCTGGCAACCATACTTTGTTTTCTATGGTTACCAAAGGGGAATGGTAAGGGAGCGGTAAATTAGGGGTTGGAGATTAACAGATACACACTACTATATCTACTGAATAGCACAGGGAACTATATATAATTTTTATAACATAATGGAAAAGAATATGAAAAGGAAACATATATATGTATGTGTACGTATAACTGAATCACTTTGCTGTACACCTGAAACTAACATTGTAAATCAACTACACTTCAACAAAAAAAGTTTTTTTAACTATCAAAAAAAAAGAATGTATATAATTTGGATAAACAGTTATGAGAGTATCTTAGATTGAAGATTGGTTTAAAAAAAAAAAAAAAGCCTCCGTAGGGAATGTAAGAGGATTCAAACCAAGTAATGAGGACCTTAACGTAGGAATGGTATGTAGTCTTGGAGCAGCAGGCAATAGGAAACCCTCATGGCTTCCCTATGGATGATTTCTCACCGAGGTTCTAATCCAATGGTATATTCCTTCACCTCACATTCAGCCAGAAAAATGATTGCACATTTCAGTCGAGTCCAGTTACCTGAACAAACGTGTTTGACTCCATTTATCCATATTATTAGAGGGTGAATGAGACAGCATGCGTTCATTGCCCCTTTCTTCACTTAATAATTTTATTTCTTTTCTTTCCTCACCAGATACTTTTAGCTCATTCTTTTCAATTTGAATAAATCTATTCGAAGTCCAATATTTCTTGCCTTTTTTGTAAACCTCTTGTTTCATGTCATCCCTAACATCTAAAATGTCTTTCATTTATCCTATGACCCAAAAGTTTTTTTTTTCTTTTCCCTTTAAATGCTATTAAAAATTTCACCCTTCCCATTATATTTTCTCTAGCTAAGTCCTTTCAACTCTGTTTACCAACCAATAGAAAAAAAAATGAGTGCACAAGATGTGATGGGGAAGATGACAAGTGGGGAGGTCAACCTAGAAGGGAACACAGGATGCTCCTGGAAGAGAAGAGAAAGAAGTGTGTGATGCAGCTGCAGAAGCTTGTGGAAGGTCATGTAAAAACCTTTCTATGACATTAATGAAAAGTAACTGGAAACTAACTGACCAACCTGTTCTGAGTGAGAAGTCTTTCTACTGCCTTTTGATTTTTAAAATTCTGATCCTTAAATTTACCTTAAGTATGTCATTTGTAAAATGCTTAACATAAAGGGTAAGTTGCTGATTACACTTACTTGGTGATAAGTACATTTGCGCTAGATTAACGTTCTTATGCCAATTTTCAATATGATTCGGATATCCACAAAAAAAATCCATTTACATCCATTTCAATTCGTGGGGTAAGCAATCTACTTTGATTTTATGTGCTTATTTGTATTTATCCAACAGCCTGTAGGATAATGAGTATCTTGTTAAAGCATCTAAAATTGCACTCTAAACGTGATGGACAAAGTATACCAATCATGTCTGTTCTCATCCTAAAAATGCATTATTACTCAGGCCTCAAATCCACTGCCCATTCATCTGGACTACGCTTTAGGGCATTAAAAAATAAGTTTTATATTTTAAATAACTTTTCTGAGGTTGGACATTCTTATGTAAATCAGAAATCTATTACAGGGTTGTATAAATGTGGTCATCTTTTGGGATTTGTTCCTTGCCTTCCTGAACCAAGACAACGGAGGTTTAAATGCAAATGTTCTAAGTTAATTGACAAGAGGAGAAATACTTAAAGATTACTAGAAATCCCAGTGCTTGCAAAAGGGAATATAAAGTTGAAAGCTCATACCTGGCTGCAGACCAATTTTTGAGAAGCTTCTTAACTGTGAAGTCATAAAATATTTTAAAATAAAAAAACTTATAAAATATTTATAACTATCTTTTAGGTTTTAGTCCTCTAAAGAGTTTTATGCCTTTAAGTTTCTAGAACATGCTGGTTACTCAGTTTCAATCAATAAACATTTACTGTGCACTACTACATATCTGAAACTTAAATATAAGGAAAAAAAATGAAATTTTTAGAAATTCTTTGCCATTACCTTTTCCCTATGGAGGAAAAACATTTTACCATCAATTAGATTTTACCTAAAAGAAATTAAATCTCTTACACATGTCCTGAATTATTAGTTCCTTCTACCTCCTCTGTGACCCCTGACTGCTGTCTTACCATTGACCTCAGCCCATTTCTCCAGCCACTCCACCATTTCTCTTCATTTACTCTGTGTCCTCTTCTTAGTTCTCTTCTCCTCTCTATGGCTAGGCCACTTCTCCTCCTAAGCTAAAGAGCAGAAAGAAGTCTTCAAGAAGTGAAGTAAAACATCTTAGGAAATTTACTGTAAAGCAATAATCCAGGCTCTTTTGGAAACTCATGCAAGAGTTCAACATGGGAGAAAAATAACACCTAGAACTCTGAATTCAGCCAGGACTTTACAGTCATGAAAAGAACAGAAACTCTTGTGGCCTGAAAGGTGCCAGAAGATTCTCCACTCCCAAGCCCTGAGAGACTCCTTTGAGACAGGTTCACACGTGCCGAGTCTGGCCCCTGGAGCCAGGTCAACAGAGATTCCACTCCTGCTTCTGGCACTTAACCAGCTGTAACAATGGGTTGTGCCCTCTGAGCCAACATTTTCTCATTCGTTAAATTGAAGTCAATGAGAGCTACCTTATAAAGATACTTTGACTCAATTCTGAAAGCGTATTCTGAGTACCCACATGTGGTAGGAGCCGTTTTAAGTGCTTGGTACATCGGTGAACAAAACTAATGAAACCTCAACCATCTTGAAGCTTACAACTTGGAATTAATTGAGAGAGAGAGAGAGAGACAGACAGACAGGCAGGCAGGCAGGCAGGCAGGCGGGCGGGCAGAGGAAGAGAGAGAGAAGTTCAGATCCTGACACACAGAAAATGTTCATTAAGAAGTAGCTACCAGCCTATTTATGCATGACTCATCCAGAGAAGTGAAGTGTGGGGAACTTTTCCTTGGATAATAATCAACTTTTTGGGGGGAGCAGAAAAGCACATTTCTATCACAATAAAATTGGTATAGTAGAAAGCAAAGATATCTACCTATCCACCTAAGAGTATTTTTAATAATTGAGTTCCTTGCTCATAAGCAAGATTAAGCCACATGAGGATTTTAACTTTGTAACTTATTCAATATATACACACAAGTCTGTTAGAAAATGAATGACGCCGTCTAAGGTAGGTAATTCTCAGCCTGTCAGATGGCATATACACATACACAGAGAGGCACCCATGTACACACACAGATCACTTATCGAAGTCTCTGTATGTGAATAGGTCTCTGGTTGCAGTAACTGTAACTCTCTTTGTTCCTGTGATCTCTTTGGTATTTTATAAAATACACATGAGTTGTATTCCAGCTGTGACGAGACTTAGCTACACGCTCTCAGGCTCATGACGGCATCTTTCCTGTCACAGGAAGAGACCCTCACATTCTCACGTTGGTGTTAAGTAATAAGATTTAGGAACATACAAGATTACCATTACTCTACATACATTTTATATAGCAATAACTGATAACTACACATGATAAAAACTATATGTAAACAGAATACAAAACCAATATTATTAATATTTAGACTGGTTACATTCAGTGATTATAAATAATAAGACTTATTCTAGTAAAGTACTCAAGAACACAGACTGGAACTAGATTGCTTTGAATCTTAGTTCTTACACTTTCTAAGTTTGTGATCGTGGACAATTTGTATGATCTCTATCTCAGTTTCATCTCTTAAGTGGGGATAATAATAGTAACAACCCATAGGGTTATTGTAGGAATCAAATGAATTAACATATAGAAAGCACTAGTATGAGATCTATACAAATGTTAAATAGTATTGTCCTAGATTGTCGTAAATAAGAAACAGTTGAACGGTCTTGGAAAATAAAGCTCTTTCTATTGTCAAGATAAGTCACTACGTTATTAGCTAAAATCCTGATTTTAAAATTTTACATAAAATTTCACACAAAACCAAAATTGTTTCTCCAAATCAAAAAATGATTTTTTAAACAGAAACCAAAAGGAAAAAAAATTCAAAAACCAACATTTTGTGTGAAATACATTTCACATTAAAGATAGATGTTTTCCAGAGCTGACAGTCATGCAAGTCCTATACTACATTTAAACGAGTAATTGAGATTTCCACATACACACACACTCCCTCCGGAGCAATCAAAGCTACTTCAAAGCTAAGAAGATTCCGCATTCAGATTTTCAGATAATGCGAGCCTCAGCCTGCCAATGAGATAGCCTGATCTCAACCATGTACACCCCATAAAGTTTATTTGATCTGAACGTACACTTTAATGTGAAAAATGAGGATATTAAACAAGCAAAATACAGAATTCCTGGAGAAAATATTCTCTCTAAGTACTCACATTTGATGAGCGAAACTTAACAAGTTAAGAACAGAGAAAATACAAGAGTAATCAATGTCACTCCTGAAGGTTTCTGTTTTTGTTTTGTTTTACAAGTGATCTTTAGAGAAACACATTAAAACAAGAACATTTCAACTCACCTAGGATCTTGGAATAAGGTGATCGCAAAGGAAAAGCGGAATGATTCAACCACCTCCTTGGCTTGGCGCTATACTTGCAACAACCAAAAGTCTTGCTTCATTTTTTTTAACAACATTGTCAGGTAGCTGGCTCTATAAATCTATAAAATCCACCAGACCCTTGCCTGAAATTGGCGTTTCCAAGTCTTTAAGTCAAATGTGTTAAATGAAAAATACTGAAAGGATCCAAGATCAAGGAATGGTCACAGTGGAAAATGCCAATATTATTTACAAGTCTCATTTTCTGTGAGACCCAGGAACCTGTGATTTGCATGTCAGGATTGGTAAACTTCAATGAATAGATGAAAAATCAGTCACCAAAAGATTTTCTCTGAAGTGGGTAAGAATGAGGGAAAAACCCAAGTCTTCGCTTCCAGGTGTCCACCTGGCTCAGTGACCCACTCAGCTGTAGGTTTGTAACTGCTACATAGTTTTTGGTGTGAAACCATCCTTGACTCAACAGAAGGGCAGCTCTGGCCATCATCTCCCTGTTTGGGGGAATTGCTTTTGGAAAAGTGTCACTTCACATGACACAGTGATGGTATGTGGCCATGGAGAGTGAGGAAGGAATTAGTACAGGGAGAACCTAAGCTTTCATAAAAAGCAACTGAGCAAATGACAGGACTGTCAGTAAGGCTGCCCTCAAACCCCACTGACAGAACATCCCCTTGAATCCACGGTAGGAACAGAGGCCACTTCTTCTCCACAGTAACTTTCTAGGATAAGACACCAAGAATTCTGGAGGCACAGAGGTTTAATCTTTCATAAATTGGAGCACAACATACTCTTGGAGTATTTTTACATTTATTTCTTCAGCTAATATTTATTAAGTGCAGAATATGGGCTAGACATCATACTAAGCACTTTGGGACAATTATCACATCTGACTCTCACAACAAAGGAACCTACGTACTCTTATTCACCGTCATCATAATGATCACAATAATCCCATAGGTTGGGAACGTGAGGCCCTGATGAGTTAAACAGCTTGCTCAAGATCACACGCTTAGTAGGTGACAAGGCTAAAACTCACATCATGGCATGCTGGTCATCAAAGGTCAAAGTCTGGACCTTCGTTAGAGGATTTGTTGTAGTCTTTTTTTTTTTTTTTTTTTTTTTTGGTCATTCTTTCTTTGGGGGGCTCTCACTGAAAGGGACGCATATGGTAGCAATCATCCAATTAAAAAAAAAAATCACTGCTTTGCCCTGCGACCTGAGGTATAGGTGAAGGGGTCAGGATACTCAATACATTAGAAGAGAAAAGCTAGTAGTACCCCTCACTACCAGAGGGTGGGAGAGACAGCTAACTGGTTTTCGCCATTCTCAAGGGAGGAAGTGGATGAGCAAAAGTCCACTGGAAAAGACCTCTGTCTGGACGGAACCCAAACTCTAACTAGCATTTAAAAAAAAAAAAACCTAAGACAAAGAAACACGGGCAGGAACCAACAATCGTGTGCACCAGAAGGAAAGATGAGCCTGTAACATCTGGAGAATCAATCTAATATTCAGATACGGCATTCAAAGCAAAGGAACATTTGGAAAAGAGCAATTGCTACAAATGATTCTTCATTCATATCATATTGTGGGTCAACTTTTATAAAATTAGCCAGCAAGATGCCCTGAAAAGAGCCAGTGGTGCTTTCACGCTATCACTGCTGCCCACTTAAGAAAACATTAAATTTCAGAACAATTGAGGAAATTATAAAAGGTCACACGGCAGGTTGGCTCCAAAACAGATACCAATTTCTCAGTTGTTCTACTTCAAAACATCAAGATAACTTCATCCCCTTAACATCCATTCATCCCAGACTCTAAAGAGTTTAGAACAGCTAGTTATTCTCAGCTCTTAAATAAGTTGTGTAGAAAGCAACAATCACTAAATAATAACCAAAGGCAGTTAATCAAGGTAAACAAAGGAAGAAGCAATGAACGCATAAAATCACTGTGAATTACTCTGCCATATGATTGGATTACTCTGCCTTACATGGAATTCCAATCGATGAAAAACTACCTATTAGGTGCTGGATACCATACCACTTGCCAGGGGTCCTAGATCTCAATAGGGCTCACAGCTTTTCAAGTCCAAAGAATATCTTTAACACTAGCTCACCATCAGATTATCTTTTAAACTTTTTAACAGATAATCAACAAATTAAAAAGTAAAGGCTTCATCTTTGTTTCTTTGACCAGTTAAAATTTAACCAGTTAACTGGAGCTACTCCTTATATCTTCAACAGTAATGGCACTTCTTTGGGCTGTGATAGTAGGATTCTCACATCTCTGATCAGACTCCAAAGAATCCTGTTCACAAGCCCCAAACTGGACAGGAATGTCCACCTTGCATCACTAGTTAATTTCCTGATCTATACATCTGTCGTAATAAACCTGGAAAGCAATCAGTCCTGGTCAGCTACAGAGCAGCGAAGGCATACAGACTAGACAGCAATAGAGAAGCAGATCCTAAAGGGGTGCTTTGCTGGGGAAGATGTAAGTGATGAAACATTTATAGTCAGGTCAAAGAGAGATGTGGATTGTATGACACAACTATCTTCCATACCTGACAAGCCTATAAATAACAAGAAGGTCAACAGGTAGGAGTGGTGAAGAAATAATGTATGTGTAATAAGGCACATATACAGCTTGTAGAAATACGAAGGAAGGGGATAAAATATAGTAAAGAAAATTTAGATGCATTATCAAGAGTAGTGGTAGGGTAACAGGAAGTGAAATGTCGTAGCTTTGCAATTTATAGCAATTTTTAAAAAAAATGCCTTTCTGCAAAGAATGTTATCTATGATAGAAAATAAATTCAAAAATATGGAAACAGTTAAATATCCACCTTAAAGAGAACAAGTACCATTACAATATGTTATACATACATAAATATATATGCACACATATATAATTAAAATAATGCTTACCAAGAGTTTACAATAACATGAAAACATGCATATAGTTTAAGTACAAATTTTAAAGCAATATTCAAAAACCCAAGTGAGAATGATCCAGCCATGTAGGAAAATACGTAAGAATGAAATGAAATTTTTAAGAGTTAACCACGGTTACTAAGGAAGAACTACAGGTGCGCCTTTCTTATTCTATTTTTTTCATATTTTTGTATAATAAGTATTGTTTACATTATAATGAAATTTTTAAAACCTTTAAAAAGGGAAGGCAGTCCCTGTAAGCAAGAAAAGTCATAGCTCCATTGTACCTGAGGGATAAAACCATCTTTTCTTTATTTTCCAGGGACCTAAATTCTCTACAACATTCTCTTAGCTTCTCTGAGACCCAGAACCACGCTTCAATGTCTGCAGACTCGTCAACAGCACTTTGAAGTGGAATTTAACAAATTCCAGAAAAGCTCCCTACACAGATACCCGTCTTCAGTAAAGTCTAAAATGCAATTCTGCTTTTTGTCCACAACCAAATCCTGCTAAGTCCATGAAGTGCACACTCTTTGCTAAGGGAATGTAACATCAAACAGGAGCTTTTATTGCTTAGAGTAAGTTTGTTTAATAAAACAATCATACTGAGGACACAAGAGTTTTTTAAATGTGTATGGGAAAGGGGCAGGCGGGGCTTAATTCTAGAGGCGGAACACTTTACAAGAGGGTGTGGACTGGGGCATTGCTAGATAAAGAGAGCAGTCAGGCTATTGGAAAAACAGTCTTGGTGCCCAGATATCCAGGGCTCAGAAACAAGAGGATGTTGCTAGAATCTGGCAAGAATAGTAAAGAAAACACACAAGAAGGTACCAAGGACGAAAGTCTTCTTGGTCACTTTCCCGAGCGCTTACTCTTTTCTAACTTTAAGGTACTAACACTAAAATCCGTGGGGCTTTTTGCAGCTTGAAATAATGGCATGACATACTATAAATACCCCCAAGACTTGTAAAATATTGGAGTTTAAAAAAAAAAAGATCTTAGAGAACACTTTTTATCAAAGTCCTTTGTTGCCCAGACGAGGTTAGTGATGTTTAGGGAAATCTTTCTAATGTGCAAATCAGAACATCATTCCAACGTTTAAAATCCTTCAATGGTAGGATTTCTGATTCCAGTTATAACAGAAGAGCTTATCATACTAATATTTTAAACGACAACAACTACAAGTGCTGGGTGGGGGGAAATGTTGTTTGAAGGTATTGGAGAATGACTATGGCAGCTAGAACTTGAGGGACCGAGATCTGGAAAGAAGGAAAATGCATTTAGCTCGAAGCTATCACGTATTAGTATGAGTACAGGGCAGTGGGGCTGAGCAGAGGGCGGTGACTCAGAGCTTCAGCAGTCTCATGGAACTGGGAGGCAAAAATGGGAGTTTGGGACCCATAAGGAAAAGAGCCCAGTCTTTTAACAGAGATCTGTGAGGGCTGTGAAGAAAGGGGAGCAAGTGCTCACGAAGACTGAAACGCAGCCTTCTCACCATCTAAGTTCCTATTTGGGTCAGGCTAATCTATCCCTACATCAATTTCTTCCAGAAGAAAATTTTCCTGAGATAATATGTCATAATCAAAAGCCTTAACAAAGTCTGATATCCAACTCAAAATTACCAGGCACACAGCAGACAAGAGCAGATGTCTCAACACCAGGAGAAAAGAGAACAGAAATGGACTGACCAGATGGTTTTAAGACAGCAGGTACACATCAACATTAAAATAAATGTCATTAATATGTTTAATAAACAGATGACAAGATGGACAATGTCAGCAGAGAACGGAAATCAATGGAAAAGAATAGAACGGAAAGTTTAGAACTGAGAGTTATGTAATAACAAATCTAAAACTCAGCGGATAGGTTTCACTGCAGACTGACAAAGAAGAGGGCTCATGGACAAGAAGATAAGTCAGAATAAAATATGTGGACTGAAGCATGGAGAGGAAAAAAAATGGAAACTGTAGAAAAGAATATAAAGGCATGATATAAAGTAGTAACAGGCAAGTGATTAGAATCCCAAAAGGAAGGGAGAGAAAGACTTGGGAACAGAAGAAATATTTGAATATATCCTGGCCAATTTTCAAAGCTTGACAAAAGACATCAGGCCATAGATGCTCTACTAAATCCAAGCAGGATACGTGGATCACAGACCAGTAACCACATCCAACTTAAAGGGACTGAATAACCTAATTTAAAAGACAAATCATTGTTTTACTAATAAAAAAATTAGACTTCAAAGAATTACTAGACATAAACTTAAAACATTCATAATGATGAGTCATTCCTCTAGAAAGATACAAACATTCTTAATTTTTGTATGCCTAATAACACAGCCTTAAGTTATATAGAGAATAGGTGTATACACAAAGTGGGAGATTTTAACATACGTCTCCCAGTAGCTGACAGAACAGTCAAAAACAAAACTCAGTAAGGATATACAAGGTTTGACTAGCATGTTTTATACACTTGCTTTATTTAGCATTTATAATGCTCTGTATTGAAAAATAAGGAAAACACACATTACTCATATGTGCACACTGAATGTTTATCAAAATTGGGCCATACAGTGAGCAATACAAACCTCAAATTCCAAAGCACCAAAATCATACAATATATGGTCTACACCCACTGTGAAATAAGCTAGAACTCAAGTATAGAAAAACAACCCAATCTCTAAATATTTAAAATTAAGCAACGTACTTTTAAATAACCTATGGGTAAAACAATCACAATGAAAGAGAGTAATTTTAATGAAATGATAACTGAAACTATTCATAGTAAAATTTGGAAATTTTAGCTAAAGCTTTGATTAGGGAGAAATGGGTAGCCTTATAGGCATATATTAGAAAAGGACGAAGATTAAAAATCAATAATCTAAGCTTCCAATACAATAAGTTAGAAAAAGAATGGAAAATCAAACCCAAAGTAAAAAAGGGGGAAAAAAAGAGAAAAGATCATGAATCAATAAAATAGAAAATAAAGCCAGCAATTTGTTTTTCAAGAAGATGACTATAATTAATAAACCTTTCACAAGCCTGATTAAGGAAAAAAAATATAACACAAAGGATCAATATCTGGTATAAAAACAAACAGATATAATTAGAGATCCCATAGGCATGAAAAATAATATGACAACATTATAGCAATAAATTTGACAATTCGATTAAAATGGATAAATAAATTTCTTGAAAAACCCCAAATAAAAACCAACTTGAGAAGAACAGAAAACGTGAAGAATCCTAAATCTTTTAAATGACTGGAACCAGCAATTAAAAACTCCCACAATGGAAATTAAGGCCCAGATGGCTTCGTTGGTGAAACCTCCCAAATACTCAAGGAAGAAATTATAGTGACGTTATCCAAACTCTTCCAAGAAAGAGGAAAATGAAGAAATCACTTACAAATGCACTTTATGTGACCATTATAACCTTCACATCAAAACCCAAGAAGAGTATTATGAGAAAGAAATTACAGGGCAATCTCTCCCATTAACATAGACTCAAAAATCACCACTCATGTGTGCTCACACACATACTCATACGTAATTGTTTGTGTACATTGTTTTTCCAGAAATAAACATCTCTCTGTAACTCACCTCACTAAAAGGACAAAACAATACAATTGTTTCAACAGGTGCAGGAAATTTTTGATCAAATTCAACACTCATTTATGATTTTAAAAACTGAGCAAATTTGGGATAGAAGAAAATTATTTTTAGTAGGAT
The DNA here is from genome assembly GCF_009834535.1 of Camelus ferus. Taxonomy (NCBI): domain Eukaryota; kingdom Metazoa; phylum Chordata; class Mammalia; order Artiodactyla; family Camelidae; genus Camelus; species Camelus ferus. Next base: position 8,658,991 of record NC_045721.1, read on the forward strand.
GAAGGGCTTCTTAAAAAAAGGAAAGAAAGCTACAGCAAACATGGTACTTAATGGTGAAATACTGAAACCTGAGCTCTTCAGTCAAACAGACACATGTCTCATCTCACCCCTCTCTGCTTGTCTACTTTCCATCACCTCTTCCATGCTCAGCACACAATCATCTCTTAGAAACGTTCCAGGACGCTGCAAGATCAGGTTCCATTCCCCTCCTATGTGTTTCCTCAGCTCCCTTCTCTCTTTCTGCTATCATTGCCTGCTTTTCTCTTTCCCACTGAGATCTAAGCTCTTTCAAGGCACAGCAGCTGCTTGTTTGCCTTCGTATCTTCCAACACCTGACACGTAGGAGGCATTCAAAAGTGGCTGGATCATTGCTGACATACTGAGTGAACTGTCCATAATTCTTCTAGATAAGGACTGGCAATCTGGACCACACCTGGTCTCTTGACTCCTACCTAGTCCAGTTAGCTACCTCCAACAACACAACCCATCACCTCTTTCCTCTTGGGTGGTTATTTCCATGTACTGGTCAAAGGCACCATTCAATACGGTAAGCCTAAGGTTTTAGTTTTTATTCTAATAAGGGCACTGAGATATCAGTGACTTCATGGCATATATTTCGCCATTGTATCAATTCCTATGGTGAGAAAGAGGTCAGCCAAGATGGATGGATGGACGGATCCATCCATGGTCTTTCCATCGATCAGTGGTTGGATGGTCCTTCCAACTATCTATTTATCCATCTATCTATCATCTCTCTATCCATCTTTCCATCTACTTATCCATTCTTTTTTTTTTTTTTTTTTTTTGAGGACTGACTTACTACTTAGCACAGCACTGGCTGTTACCTTGCTTGGTTACCCTACCGGGTCCACTCAGGTTTTCTGATAGTATCACAGCTCATTCCACTGCCTCTGCTTATTGTCCACCACGGTCACCACAGTAACAACCAACGTGATGACAAAGTGATTACAAATAAGGTAACTTTTTGGAGGCAAGCTTCCTATCCCCACTCTACCAGGCTCACTGTCCTGATTTAGGTAGATTTTGTCATTAAAATGCTTTTTTTCTAACCAGCACTGAAATCCTGGGACCTGCATTTCAGTGGAAATATTCTGTGAACAAGATTGCTGCTTGAATCGCTTAGGAAATGGTCAGTGATCACAATGTGTACTCAGGGAAACATCAGCTGAAGAGAGATCTCTTTTCCCTTATAGAATAAAAAAAAAAAATTAAAAACCAAGAAAATTAGCAAATTCTCAAATAGAAGGGACATGCATATTCCAGACCACTTCATTTCTCAGTTCAGGGTTTAGATGAGATGAAAATTGATCTATCAACATCTCCGTAATTGCATGCAATACCACGAAATAAAACACTGAGTGTTCACCAATCATATTTTAGTGCTGAACACTTTGTGCAAGCAGCTGTTAATGACGCCAAATATAGTTTTCACAGCATGCAAAATGAGCTAATGGCCAAGCCTATATTTTAGTTTTCAGAGAGCTTCTTTCTTGGCGCAATTAATCCTAAATTCTGCAGGGATCACAGTCTGCTGATCCACGCAGAGGTCAGAAGGAAGGATTGTTTATGATGTCAAGGGTCTATCGGGCATGTTCTTCCTTTTGCCAACACTAAAATAACCAAGACCATTTTTGCATTTGAAAATAGATACGTGCAAGCAATCTCTCTCTGTCCCTTGAGGTTTTTTACCACATTCCCTGTGAGTGATCACGAAAAGGAACCTTCTTGGAATCCTAGAGGCTGGGTTTAAGAGTCAGCTGGAGGGCTTCAATGAACTGGCACCCATCACTAAGGCAACACAGTGAAGAACACAGCTGACCCTTCCCCATCACTCTGGCGGACAGATATTATGGGCTGGGCAAATTTGATTTGTCATACATTATACTGTAGTGACTTTCAGGAAATGGTGAGATTTGTGCTTAAATTAGGTATGTCTCTGTATTTTTAGAATTGATGTATTTCACATGTAATAGGAAAGCAGTATCAATAATGGGTCGTTAGGGATCATTACCATATGCCTCAGCGGGGAGGTATTATATGTTATAATTTTGTAGTAGAAAATTCCACATAATTTGATCTCCCCATAATTGTCTACAAATTATCCTGTAAGTTTAGCAGGATCAGTATGTCCTATACTTTGACAATGTTTAAAAAAAAAAAAAAGAAGAGCTTTTGCAACATTGTGGGAGAAAAGCTTTCAGTTACATTTTTTTTAACCTATCTACCTGCTTCTATATACAGCTTATTTTTAAAATGGTCAGTAATTGAGTCCTTACTACATGCCAAACACTGTAACCACTCATTTTTAACCTATATTATCTTAGAATATCCTCCCCACAACCCTGTGCGACGTGTGTACTATAATGTGGAGCATCTTACAGATGAAGAACAGGCAAAGCAACTCGCCCAAGGTCATAAAGGTGGTGAGGAGAGGAGCCTGGATTTGAACCCTGGCAGTCTGTCACCAGAGTCTGGGATCACAGCCATGCCAACATAAGGCTTCCCAGGAGCCAGATGGGCCCAGAGCGTGTTGGAAGAACCATTTGGAGTCATTCAGAATAAACCAGGTTACATCAGAGTCACATCACAATTTCTGGCAACAGAGCAATGCCAGACAACTCCATGTGTTTTGGATTTTGGTTCTATTGAATGAAAGATACCATACATTCATTAATAATGAATATTTCTAGAAAATATCTATTGATGTATTCCTTTAAGATTAAAATATTTGGGCCTAATATAGTTTTTATCCTTTATTTAGGACATATGCATGGTTTGTTTTTTTTTTAATTTAAAGCACAAAAGTGTTTCCAATCGGTGACAGCAGAATTCAAAATATTGACATACTTTGAAAGAACACAGGCATCACGATTCTTCTAAACTTCAGCAAGAAAAATAAAAACCAAAGACCAGATCATGAGAAGTCCTATCCCTGCCCTTATTTTTTTTTAATTTTTAGCATCTCTACAATGTTTTCCAAATACTTGATTATTGAAATATTTTATTGAGTTAGCTTTAATAAAAACCTATTTAGCTCAGATGAAAACATCTAGGCACAAGTATACAATGACCAAGTTTTCCCAATTCTAACAAGTGCCTTGTGACAAAGAATGTGTAGGTTTCTGCATTTGGTTTTTTATATGTATTTCACATAAAATATATATTCACACAAAAATTTCTCAATTTCAAATCACATTTAATTTTTTTTCTGCTCTTCCCCGTGGCACTTCATATTGGTTATAAGACACTGCCTTATCCCAGTTTGTATTTTATGCACTTGTGTCTTTATCCGGTTTTTTCTACTGAATTATAAGCTCATTGAAAAAAAAAATCTTACCTCACTAGTCCTTGAGTACCTGTGTCTTGTACCATGAAGATGCATCATGCTGTCCAGACAGCAATGCAAACTGAGGTAAAATCAGGGTAACACAAAATCATCCGCGTGTCTTCTGAAATATTTTGATATTCCTCACTGGGCAATCTGTGATGTGTCAGATTTTAAGAGCTACCTTCTTAAAATCTATTTGGAACCAGGATTCCCTCCAAATATAGACATAAATTGTCATTATTATAAAATACACAAGCAGATGCACATTTTCAAAATTGAATCTCATAGTGCAGGTAGCTGACTTTTTTTGGACCTAATACCTCAATGCTAAACTGAAAAAAATGTGAAAAGGATGATAACGCCTTGCTTCTTTCTTCCTTTTATTTGATTGCAGAATGTAAGTAAAAATGAAATACTCAAAGATAAACAACAAGGTCTTACTGTACAGCACAGGGAACTATATTTAATATCTTGTAATAAACGTTTATTCCTAATGGAAAGAACATGAAGACTGTATAAATACATAACTGAATCATTATGCTGTATACCAGAAACTAACACAACATGTATCAGCTGTATTTCAATTTAAAAAAAATCTACAACTGAATTACTCTGCTCTTCTTCAGATAACATAAGGAATATTCAGACAACAATTTAAAAATAGACTAAAATATACTGGGCCCATTAAGCAATTTTCCATGAGAATATACTTTTAGAAAATATAGCCAAGCTAGTCTAGTATATTATATGCCCTGTACTATTTTCCATTTGGGGGATATCAAAACTGTTGGAAGAAATGAATAAATCAATTAATGCCTTCCTGTTTCCTTGGACACTTCAATTTCCCATGAAGTGAGAAGATGTGCTTGAAGTGAGAAAAATAAAGCTCCCATTTCAGAATATGTGGGTAGCAAGGACCATACATTTAAGAAATATTAAAACATCCTTACTATTTAATGTGTTCCTAAAAAGAAATAATATTTTACAATAGAAAAGGGGTATTAAGGCGAGATCAAAATCCATAATGTTAGAAACATGTGCATAATAAATACAGCAAGAAAATGTGTAAATTAAGCCAGCAAAATATGTCGTCTCCAATGAACTGCTAAACATTATAACCTACTCTATCAATCATGTCATCGGGACTAATGGCCTTCTTGGATCAGGAATCTACCAAACAGCTTGTAAAGGACATCAACTGAGCACATATTTATAGAGATGAATTCTGTGTACTTTTTATAACTACCTTGCAAAACTTCAGGTGTAAGATGGTGAAGTAGCCAATTTAAACGAAAATGGTGCCCAGCTATTAACATTGAGGTTCTCTGTGCCAATTTCGGCGCTGCTTACCCAAGCGAAGTGAGAGCTTAACTCTCGGTCTCTGTCTACTCTTTCAGAGGAATCACACGGTCCAGGTAAGCTGACGGAGCTCGGTGTGATGGGGATGTTTTTCAAAACTGTAACTTACGCAAGAGCCCCCAAGGAATTAATGCAGAGATGAATGTCCCGGAGCTGACATGAGGATGAAAACAGTATTTTATACAGTCCTGTCAGCAAACCATGTGCCTGCCATCATAATTTATGGTCTTGGCTACTTTCCCCTGAGCAAAAATAACTGTATGCAACGTAAGCAATTATTTGGGCATGGAGCAGTATTTTGAGTAGAAGTGTTTTTAATTAAAATTAACTAAAACCAGAGTTTTAGAATCACTGGCCTCTGGATGAATGGCAGATATTATAACTCTTGAACAATAATTTAAAATGCCTTACTCTCAATTTCTGAGTGACTTTACGCTACTTCATAAATGGAACAATCTGACTAAAATTAGTGATTCCAAAGTTCAATTAATTATGAAAAATCACCTAAAGAAATTATTCATCTATAAATACCTGATAATTGTTGAAATTTTCTAATTTCTACCATATGATGACCTTTGAAAACAGGAAATAACAACAAAAAGAAACTATCACCACCCAGGCAATTAAATGTATTTCATTCTGCTAAACTTCTAAGCGGGGTTTTGGCCAAATCATCAAACTACAGGAGGAAATAAAGCTCTGAGACCTTTTCTCCTTCACTAAAATGATAATATATGCTAAAAAAAAATCCATAAAATAAATTTATTTGATGAAATGATAAATACCCAGATTGGAATAAATTTCAAATAAGAAATTATTACTTATTTTCAAATAAGTAATTTTATCGGCTGTTAATATTTTCATGAAAGTGAACTCAACACCATGTGTGGGTGCCTTGATATCTCTCTCACAATTGTCTCTAACACTCAAGGATCTATCCCTCCACATACACAGCACCATTAGCTGGTCTACTACGGACTGACAGTCAAACCCCAACAGTGTCTACGTATCTCAAATCCGGCACGAGACAGGTCACTATGTCTAGTCACCTTCAAGTATTACACACACATCCCCTCAAATGTTGAAAACTCAAGCAGCAATCACTTTCAAAATATTGGCCAGAAAATTTCTGTATTTGGAAATGAAAAGGTTTTTTTTCTTTTTTTTTTTTTTAGTGTGAATCCAAAAAGCTGCCCAGAACTTTAAAGAATGAAACTTGTGTAAAACTGAGAGAGAAAAAAGTGACTTGTAATAATGCTAAGGGTGCTCACTGGAGCCTGGTACTCTAAGCGGAATTTAATCATAGTTGAGTCACGAAGTGGCCAAAAAGTTGTGAAAAGAGTTCTCTATCTACATGTACCAACATGTAAACTTCTGAATGGAAAAGAATGTGTTCTCCTCTGAAAAGAATGTCCCTTTTAAATAAGATGCCTATATGGGGAGAAAAGCCAAGGTGGTAGGTGGCCACACCCACTTTGGCCAAACAGATAGGCGCTTAGACATGGAATGAGAGACGGTTTTGCCAGAATTCCATTGGCGTGTTGTTATCATACACTGTGGGATGTAGACCTGATTTCTTCTTTGCTCTTCAATCTTGGCTAAAGAAACCAGTCTCTTCTATCCCAGTGGTGCTTTGGAACTCAAGGAAAAGGGAAACCCAGTTAGGATAGCGATGGTGCTGCTGACAGTTAGTGGATGATATTGAAAACAGCCTAATTGTGTCTTCACCTCTTCTTTCCCGCCACCCCTCAGACTCGTTCAGTGCACAGACTACATGCATTCAAGAAGTCACTGTGGTGTAATGGGCATGGGGGTGGGGGGTTAAGTTTGAGAAGGAAGAAAGAAGTGTGACACTTGCCTTCTTTGACTCTTTTTCAGACTGGCTCACCGTGCTGTCTGTGCTACACACAAGGTACAACATACCCCTATCTTTCTACTGATACTTTAATTGTCTCTGTATGAGTTTGTCTTCTCCAGTAAGCTTTGAGGCCCTTCAGAACAGAAACTGTATCTTATTCTTCTTTGTAACCCTGGATGGCCCAGTCTCTGGCAACTGCCAGATATGAAGAAATACTAGATGAAAAGCAAATAAACATGATGGACTTGGGCGAACTCCTCAGCTTCTTAAGCAATTTCCTCGAAAAATTAATTATCCCTCTAAGCAAGACAGAGGTAAATACCCAGTTTGGATTTTTCCCCCTAAGAATCCTAAGAAAATAATTGCAAAGTAATATGGCACATGGTGTGTGGCCAATAAATGCATTTTCCTTCCCTTCCTCCTACTCTGAAAAATATCTGAATAAAGAGGGCATAAAACACCTGTTCAGTTATAAATAGGGCAAGAAGATGGAGGCACTGGTCTCGCTAAGGAATAGAGAATGTTTTATACCACAGTGGCTCAAGTAAGGGTTGGAAGGCAGAAAAACCTAGTTTGAACTCATAGCTTTATCCCATTTAAACTATAGGAAACTGCAGAAGGCAATTAGCCTCTTTAAACCTCAGTATCCCAATTAGCAAAAGAGGAATAAACCCATTTCCTAAAGAGTTGGTATGAAGTTAAATAATGAAATGCCTGAATAGAGCTATTATAGAGATTAATTTTAAGTGACCAATAAATGGTGGTCAAAGCCAGCAAAACGCTTATCATCAAAACGGTACAACAGCAACAATGTGAGTTTCACATCACCTACAGACACATAACCAAAAAAAATATTTTTAAAACAACCAACAGCAACACATGTGAGGCGTAAAAAGCATAATTAAAGTAGTGGAAAATGGGTTTAAATGGTAGCATCCTTCTAGCAGATGTGACGAAGGTGAAGGCTTTTCAGTTTCATGGATATTTCTTTTCCTCCCTGGACGGGGATTAAAAGCAAGGGAGCAGGAGAGAGACGTCCACATGCCTGTTGGAGTATTTGGAACAAGTTTCTTCTTCTCTTCTTTCTTCTCTTACAAACAACATCTCCGAGTAACAGGCAAACCTCATTCTAGTCTTTCACCCGTCTTCCAAACCAAGAAATGAACATTTCTAAAGACCTGCAGACTTTTCTGAGTCATCCTGCTGCACTGCATGTCCACCTTCTCTAGGAAGGTCACTCCCCTTTGCCTGCAGATGCTCCCTCCCCCTGCCCTGCTCTCCCCTGGATTTTATCCCCAGAGCAGCTGCCTCCTCACTTCCACATCAACAGCCACCTGCATCTCCATCTGCTGCTCCGCCTAAGCTCCCAGAGCTGGCGTCTTTCCTGGCTCCCTACCAACTCGCCCACAACTCCTAGATAGTAAATAGATCTGGACCAAATGTAAGGTGGTGCGTCTCCAATGTAAAAAGCTGACAAAAAAAAGAGATATCAATCACAAACGTGTCAGCACATTTTATTTACAGTGTCTACAGGTAACAACTTCTGTTCTATTCATGATCATGTTTGGCCCTGTGTTTACTCCCAATACGTTATTACTAATAAAAATAAAATGCCGTTCATTGAGTGCTTCTTATGTCTTAAGCTGTAGTCATTTTACAACAAGTCTATTGGGTAGGTCCAATTTTCACCATTTTCAGATGAAGACATTGGGGTTCAGGGTGGTTCAGTGATGTGCCCAAGTTTGCACAGATGAGTAACCAATGAGCCTGGGATGTCAACCCAAGTGTCTGATTCCTGGTTCAACGCTCTCGCTCCTTAACTAGGAAATAGGATGTCACAGATCAATTAGTGAAATCTAATGTAAGTCCTCACATATCAAGAGATGCTACAGATGGTTGTTTAAATGTGGGGTAGGAATTCAAGTTAAACAGGATGTCACTTTGGTTACTCTTCGCACATTATTCTGTCTTATTACCATAGGACACACAAGAAATATCTTCATCACTTCTCCAAACTCCACTAGTCTTGAAAACCAAACAAAGGAGACAGGGTCACTGCGTGGGTCCACTGGCTGCATTTTGCTTCCAAGGCTGACAACCTGTCTGGGTCTTCACATTTCTCATGAAACAGAGTGAAGTAAGGGAAAGGGCTGTGCCAAAGATGAGTGAAGACAGCAGTTCTTGATGGTCCTTGAATGATGCAGTAATTACTCTGCAGGTCAGCCTGCCTTCACGGCACCGACTCCCTTAAAAAAACCCTCTTCTCTAGGACAACTCCACTTTCTCTTGATTCACCCCTCATCTCACTGACTCTTTTTTAAATCAGAGTTTGAGGTTTGCTCTTGGCTCATCTTCTTAAACTCTATCCTCCAAGACGTATGTATCACACATAGACTCAAAACTCCCAATCTTGCCTAGATCCCTTCTCTGAGCTCCACCCTTGTATACACAATAGATACTTCAAATCTTAGATGTCTCCTGAGCATGTCAAATGGTAACATTTTCAAATTGGAACTCTGCTAAACCTCGTCACCAGTAGCCTCCTAACTGGTCCAGGGAAGATGTGGGCCCTGCCCTCACAGGGGTTACATTCTGGTGCAGAAAATGGGCTGTTAAGATGCAAATCAAAAATCAATGATCTAATACACTGCAGGTTCTGTTAAGAAAGAAACAGAGCTCCCTGATAGAATAAAAGAGGCTGGCTTGTTTTGCTATGGTGGCCAAGAAAAGTCTCCCCAAGGAGGAGATAATATTTAAACTGAGAGCAGAAGGATGACAGTGACTCATCTGAGAGAGAGTTCCAGGTTATAGGACCAACCAGAGCAAAAGTTACAAGGCAGGATCTAGATGATGCCAGATCTCAAGGTTTCTATCAGGAGTCTGACTTCTATTCTAGGAACAGCAAAAACCGGTAAAAGAGTTTAGCAGGGTCATGAGTTAATCTTACATGCACTTAAAAGAACATCCCATTTGATAGGAGTAGGACAGACAGACAAGAGACCAGTTAGGAGGCTACTGGGACAGTCTGGCAGAGACAGAATGGTCAATGGGGTGCACTTGGGGGTGGCTTTGAGGATGGAGAGAAGAGAATGAAAACAAAACATGTTTTTGAAGTAGGACAGGCCAAACTTGCCAGGGGCCTGGATGTGAGGAACAAAGGTTGAAAGGACAAAAGGGGAAAAGGATGAACCCCAAGTTCCTGGCTTTAATAAATGAAGGGATAGTGACACTGTGACACCAGTTACTAGTCTAGGAAAGACAGAGAAAGGCTTAAGTTGCTCTTGATGGCAGGGTTTAGCAGAGCTCCAGTTTGGAAATGTTACCATTTGACATGTTCACTTCATTCTCAGCACCAAGAACAGTGCCTGGAGTGGCTTAGGTTCATCTTAGGGATGAAGGAGAGAAGCACCCGAGGACATTACTGAGATTAAGCGCTAACGTGGTTCCAAGAAGAGGAACCTGCCAACAGAGATTTTCCCTTCTATGCGTAGAATGCACTGTTTGACAGAGAACATTCTCATGAAAAGTTTCATCAGGGTTTCTAAAAGCTACTGCCACCCACAGGTCTATTTTTCAATGTTTATAGAAACAGTCACCCTCCGCCATAGTCACCGCCTATGTGTACGTGCAGAGGAGGAATGTGACAGTTTACAAACAGTCCGCAAAGAATATTACCGAGTAAGAACTCATTCCCATTCAGAGACATATTCCTGAATTAAAGTTGACAATTTCCAACTACTCGTCTACATTAATACTGACCAAACTAGGCGGAAAGTGCTAGCCTCGACTCCTATTCAAGACCGTTGGACCCATCAGCTGTATCCTTGGGCAGTTCTGTGGCCATAGTGTGAAAGAGCTTGGAATAGTAAGTCCGAGAGCCTGGTCAAGGTCTTTGCTATTTGCCAGCTGGCAGTCACTGAACATCCCTGACCCATCACATCCTCATCAGATGTCTTTCCCTGCCTCATGTACAGGGTTGCTATAAAGTACAAGTAAAACAAAAACTGTAATTGAATGCCCTTGAAGACTACACCATGTTCTCCAGTGGTAAGGCAATATTATTATTTTATTTCTTCCAAATACTTTCTAATGAAAATTCAGCATATTTTCCTGATTAGCTGAATGTAGAGATACATTTTATAAGGTCATATGATTATTTGCTATCCAAAAATAGAATTAGGTACAGACATATCCTTATTTTGGATCCTGAAAGCAAATAATGCCAGTATTTGCTATGATGGAATGTCTCCAAGGGCAACTTTTTATCTAACCGGGACAGCAAGCATACACTAATTCCAGTGAGATGACCTGCAGTTGAAGAATGATTATAATCCAACTGTTTATCATTTCTGTTGGGCTGGGAAATTCTCTGGGATGAGAACCAACATTGCCTTCAGTTTATATAATCCATAGAGTTTGAAAAGATACCAGATCATGGTTACTCAATCCATAGTTGCTGAACGATCCAACTGAATAAAGACTCAATATGTCATCCTGTTTCTTATCTTTTCTGGAAAATTGATTTTGGCATTTTATTTTAATGTAAGTATTTATTGTTGGTATCAGCTCACAGTGACAAGGTCACTACACACATCTCACAGCCCCTCCTTTCCACAGACCACTGTCATCGGGGTTTCCCCCCATATGTACACGTGGACCCTAACAATGTTTCCCCAGAGAAGAGATGTAGCGTCAAGTCTTGGTTACCAAACAGGCCTGGAAACAACGAGGTTGCAGATAAGGAAAAAGCAACACTTTTGATCAAATTTCATGTCAACGTACAGTTTCATGCTTCTCCCCTGGGCTTGAGAATCGGTATGAGTGTATGAAATCAGAGTTTTGCATTGCAGAGCTTTTTCCTCTCTCCATTCGTGAAGAGGTGCTAATGAGCAGAGAAAGATCACTGAGTCCAGACAGTTCTCAAGTCCAGAAAATTAAGTTATCCGTTAATGGCTTAACTGGGTCTTAGTAGCCTTTTCTGGAAGACAAATATGCAGGTGAATAGCTACAGTGGGGGTGCTGTGGGACAACAGGAGGGAAGATGGAATGTAAATTCCAGAATCAGATCCTTGAAACTTTCTACATATCCTTCAGCATCAATTAACAGACATCTGCTGAGCACTTCCTATGTGAAAAGCCCTGTGTTAGAAAGAACTGGGGATAAAGTGATGAGTAAGAAGACAGTTCCTGTCTTCAAGTAGTTCTCAGTTCTGATAGATACTTTCATCACAAGTCCACGAGGACCGCTGAAATTAGGACAGCACGTGCAATCAGAAGCTCATCAATCCAAAGGAATGTACTGAGCTTTGTTTGTATCACTGCAGCGACAGGACTGAATGTAATTATTTTGTTTCACCCTAACAAGATAGAAGTGTATGATAGAGCACCTCACTTCACTCAGAACTGTAACTCCTGAAAATATAAACATCAACATCATTTGAACAAGAATATTCACTATTAATGACAGCTATACTTTACAAAGCATCTATTACGTGTGGAGGCTGACGTGAGTTCTCCGTATGAGGAAACGAGGTTTTAAGAAGCCAGCAAGCCTCCCAAAATGTCACAGTGAGTCGGAATCAGACGCAAGATTCAAACCCGGTTTTCTCTAACTCTTAACAAAGTACAAAGTTTTGCTTAAGATTTTTTTAAAAGCCTGAGAACAAACACCTGTATTTTCTGATTGAAGAGATCTGAGACTGGTTTGTGTATTAAAAATAATACTCTCTGCTTTGCCTGAAGGCTTCTTTGTCAATTGGGTATTATCATTTCTGAGTCTTTTCCCTCAGGAAATGGCTAAGAAAAAAAATAACAATAAAGCTTGATCTTCCTGGAGTATCTCCCATCAGGAATTCAAATTCTCTCACTGTCCCTCAAGTTAGAGAATGTTTTTGTTTAAGAGACTCAGGAGGGCACATTTTGAAAGCTTTCTTCCCATCCTGCCCTCAAGCCCTGTGAATACCTGGTTACACTCGGCTCCAAAACACTGAAAATATTCTGCATGAAAATTCTCTGAGGTTGGTGTCTTATTGCCCCATTGGGATCCCTAAGCTTTTTGCTTTGCATTTTATCCTCTGACTTTTCTCATTTCCCTCCTAAAAAGCAGCATACGTTTCCTGGGCATTTTTACCGTAGTTTTATTCTAACTTAGCGCTTTTTCACAGACTGAGATTGTAGCTTTGTTTTTTTGTACTGGTTTTTTCTTTTTTTTTTCCTCTAGACTTCATGCCACATTTGTGTCCATTTCACTTGACAAACTTCACAGAGACAGGTTTTATTCTGTGGCAGGAGCTAAAAGAGTCATTTTTGGTTTTTTAAACATGGCCCTCCACAGAGAACAGAATATTCTAACCAAGCAGTGAAGTTAAGTCTCACCGTGTGTCACAGACTAGAAAGCGACGGTGAGTGATTATTGTTTTTATACACTGGGGAGCCTTCCCTCACATGAAAGGGGAAGATAATTCTTTCTTAAAAGAACTGCTCAGTATGAAAACTGAGGTGTAAAGAGAGAGAAAATGCACGTGAAAAACAATACACTGGGCCATGGTAAACCTAGGCAATGATTCTGTTCCGTCATCGGTGGGGCAACAGCAGGCTGCAAAACCAGGATGTCTAGCAAGAGATGCAGCTGTGGTAGCAGCCTCCAGGATGGCTCCTGGTGGTCTCCACCTCTTGGCTTCCGCACCCTGTGTTGCTGCCCCTCCTACACTGCACCAGGGTTGATATGGCAAAAGTGATGGTTTGCCACTTCTGGCAGATATCACCACTAGGTCTCTCCCTCCCTTACATCCCTTGCTTCACTCACTTACCCAAGCGTCCCACCGAAAGCCCCACAAGAGAAGGAACTGAAGCCTCCTGCCATCAGCCACTTGAGTGAGCTTAGAAGGGGGTGGTTGTGTCTCAGACTCGCCCTGGCCAACAGCTTGACTACAACGTCATGGGAGACCTGGAACTGGAACTGTCCCTGAAGCTCAGAAACTGTGAGAGATAATGTTCATATTTAAAGCTGGTAAATATGGGGGTCATTTGTTGTAAGGTAATAAACAGCTAATACAGGAACCCATCAGTCGCAGGGACACAGGCACAGACGGGAGCTTCATCGGATCCCTTACTGGCCTGGGACTAAGTGGTAAGATGCAGAAATAGTCTGGTTAATGACAGTGGTGATAATGAGAGTAAAGAATATGATGATAATAATCATAATCGTTACAGCTAATGTCTATTTAGTGCTCACTACACACCAGTCCTGGCGCTATGTCCATCCCTTACACTGTCTCATTTAATTCTCATACAAACTTTTGGAATGAGAATAATGAGAAAAGGAAGGCTGGGAAAAATCAAATAAGTTGTCCCAAGGCACACAGTTGGTAAGTGGAGGAGGTGATGTTCAAAGTCAGCTCTGTCTGACTCCAAATTTCCAAACCACGCAGCTAATGCATGGCGCATGGGATTGGCTGAGTTGCTGGTCAAGAGTGCCTGCAGAGACAAGATCAGTGGGCAACATGGACTGAAGCCTGGTCAAGAAGCCCAAGTCTGGAGTTACTCAGAAGACAGAATCAATGTGCAGGACGAATCGGTCTTCACAGACATCTTTTCTTTACAGAGTCTAATAAATAGGTCCTCACCAGGACCTAATAAATTGATTTTTCACCTGCACCTTCACAATCAATTCACAAGGAGCTCCCCGTAAGTAATGTCTGGGTCATGCTACGTCACCAGAACTATGTTATCACTGCAGTTTAATCTTTGGTCTGCTTCTGTGTATAAAGTGCTTCATAATAAATTCCAAGCCATTTTTCCGTGAGGAAGTCTAGACATGAAACAGGAAAATCATGTCAACATTTTGGTTTGCAAGGATATGATATAATTTTTTTCCAGTTTCCTCAAAGAATTCAGGTATCATGGACCAAAGTTTAACAGAGAAAATTGCCAAGTAGTCTTTGCTTCAAGGGTACAGTGTAACAATTCTTTACCCATACTATTCGTCAATTCACCCATTTTTAAAATACATAGAACAGATGAATTCTATTTTCTCTGCAAATTTTGCAACATATATACTATTAATAACTGTCCAATTTTTTTAACCACTTGCTGAAGAACAAAAATAGCTGATCAACGAACAGAAATGCTGAGTGTCTACTTAGTGGCGCTGTTTACATAAAATGTGAATACTTTAATGTCAAACATCTTTAACTTAATGTAATGCTTGCCAGTAACTTGTGAAGAGTAAAAAGGAGCACTCATTTATAAGACATAGGTCCCAGTTCAACAACCTGGTTTGTTCCAGCTGAGTCCATGATGCAGTCTGATGCTGCCATGTTGTTAACCAAGAGGATGATTTATCTAAAAATCAGGCATGTAAGGTGAAAGCAGAATTGTATGACTTATTAATAAAGCATGTGCCCTCTAATGAGCCATGGCCAACACACTGCCCTTGGCAAATAGAACTGTTTCCAAACTTAAAAATATATATATATATATAAATGTGCCTTAACTACCTAAGTGACAAAAAGATATGCAGTAGCTTGACTTTCTCAGACAGGGAAGTTATGTCTCTAGAAACCTGGAATATCTGACCCTGAAAACAGTTAAGCTTCTCACACTGCTGTCATACAAATGAAAAAGTCAAATCAAAATTAATCTCTGTGCCTCCGTTTTTTTCTGTATGGAATATACATGTACACACTTTTAGGAGGCAGAGAATCGGTTATTTCAAATTGTTTCACTAATAACTTGGCTTAATTTACTGTTTTTTCTGGACAAAAAGAATAAATCTTGAGAAATGTAAATGAATTCTTTTACCCTGACACTTTCGATTTAGAGGAAATTTTTTTTTTAACAAGGCAGTTATACCCTAAGAAGAGAGACAAATGTTATGTCCATTTTACAGATGAAGGAAGCCTACAATATAAAGCTTAGCGTAACTATCCCTAATAACGCTGGACCGTTTTTACTACGTATGTAGGAAAATGTTCCTGTTCTTCTGTATGCTGAAGGCCTTACCCTGCTACAACGATTTGCTTTTAACTGAGAGCAGGTACAAAGACAGGTAATAATTTCTGCCAAAACTATAGACGAGTCCCAATGTAAATTCTACTAAAAAAAAGTCTTCCTGATATAGGAAAGTGTGTCTCCTATGCACGTTTAATATATCTATACGAAGACGAAATCCAGTGGGGTTTCTCTTCAACTGGATGCATTATTGACAAAAATAAAATAAAATTAAATTAAGCCTTCTATAAAGAGAGAAAGAGACAGACAGAAGCACCATGGCTTCCAGCACTGCTTCCCAACTCTTCATGCATTATCCCTTCCCACCCAAGGAGGGACGTTAAGTATTAAGAAGTAAGATTTTTGTCAGATGGGCTGATATGAGACATTATTGATAAACCACTGTAACATCTAAGATGCCTGGATCCCTCCCCCAGTAGGAGTCTCCCCTCACTACTTTTGCTTGTTCATATTCTAGGTCATCTTTTCAAACACAGTTTGGTAGAATACTGAAAGAATGCCATAAAAAAGAAAACAGTTGAGAAACGGGTTTCCTCAGCAGTGATCTAAGGCAGACATAAATTCAGAATCGGGAAGAACCTATCTGAAGTCCCTCCAACAGGTCACATGGACGTATCATCATTTACTTCTGCAAATATTACCAAATGGTGAGTCCTAACGTCTCCCATTTGCAGTCCTTTCCCAAACTCCAAAAACTCAGAGGTCTTTTCCTTTATCTGTTAAAAATGTTCTTTCTCTTTATTGACACTTCGAAAAACTGTTACCAAAGATAACTGATTGATAAATTTTACATATAGATAATTGATAGATTTTATATATAAATAACTTTTTCAGTTAGAAGCTATTTCTAAAAACTTTGAAATTTCTGGGGAAAAAAAGGGACAAATTATATTTGGAATCTGACTAGGACTCAGATTTTCCACAACCATTTACTAAGGCTTCAATAGCTAAAGTTTTGACCTTTATTTTCAGGAAGGGCACTTACTGCCAGTTGCTCTTATCTCAAATCTGTTTAGCAAGAACAGGCATCAAAAGATAAGAAGCAGTGAAATGGTTTCTCTGATGGCGAATTCTTGATTGCTACAGAAAGTGATTAAAAATACACAGCCTGGTAGGTTGACTTGCTTGAGAGGGGAAAGGGGGTGGAGTGGGAGTTCATATATGCTATAAAGCAGTCAGGGTCGGATACGGTCAGGATGTAGTTTACAACAGAAGATGACATCTGTTTCTTCTATAAAAAAATTTTGGCAAGTTCTAACTTGTTATATGACCTGTCCGACTTACTTGATCATAGCTGATTAAAAGAACGCTGTCGTAGAGTTCATGACAATCAAAAGGATGACTTGGTTTCTTGTAGGTTCTCTGATTTTTATAGGTATCTATTTGTAAGTGTCAGTATAATGCTATCCTTGAAGCCTACACCAGGGGATTAAAGTAAAAATGTATCATAAAACCCTTAGCTTATAATAAAGTGATTTTAATTCTTAGACTCTCCTGGGTGACCTTATGGTCGATTCCAATACATTTTATGGTTCTGTTTTTGTTTGTTTTGTCTTACTACCTTGGATTGTTTTCAGGCTGTACGGACAGAGATATTTACCTCGTTTTTCAGTGGAGTAGCCAGTAACTCATCACTACCTATGGATGAAAAATGTCAATATTAGTGTTAATTGACTTAATTGCTCTCACATGTGTAGAGTCACTTCTAATGAACTGGTTTGTCCCTCATTTCTGATTTTATCCTCTTTTTCATCAAGCAGCATTTTTAATTGCCTTCTCACAGCATCTACATTTGTATTTGTCATTCCAAATGTACTCTTGTTTTATGCATCTGAAACACAAAGCAAAACAATGACACACAGAATGAGTATAAACAACCAATATTTATGAAGTGTCTAAGATATGCCTGATCTCAAAGACCCAGTGGAGATTTAGGACCAAGATTTGGAAAAAAAAAAAAAAAACAAATAAAAGATCAGTCAGGAGAAAGAATCTGGTCCCCAATTCATCTCATCACCCTCTTAATTCTTCTTCTTTTATTCCTCCATGGATCAATTCAGTACTGGCCCTTGGGTAATCATCTTAAAATAACTGCATTGGTTTTCAGAGTATGTAGTTGAATCTTTAAAGTGCTGAAGCACTTTTCAGAAATGGGCTAATTATGATGGACTCCTGTTTATAGTTTTCTTCAGTAACTCAAACTTAAGCTTTGAAAAGTTTTGAAGTGAATATAGTGTGGCAAAGCCAAAGCTCTGCACAATGAAAGTATAAAGTAAATCTAATAAGTGATCAGTATCTGGTATTCCCATTCAGCCAGTTGACAGCTAAACAATGTGCCGGTCTCCCGGGGCACCACACCTCAATAATTTTTTCCAAATTGCAGAGTTCACAAATGCCTCAACACTAAGTTTGCCTAATAGACAACAGGAATTGAATCAATATAGATTAAAAAGAAGTCCTATATTCAGCTTCCTCTATTAATACAATGCCCATTCTTGCCAAACAAAAATATCCAACAATACATTACAGAAGAAAGAATGAAATATATATTTTTGGATTTTAAATGACAAATTATCTCTTTTGCTTCATTAAATGGTTTAAACAAATGGATACAGGATACTAAATTAAAAGTTTGTACCAACCCTTTGATCTAAGACTACAATTTTCAGCTCCACATCACTGAATGATATGAAATATGAAATTTACATTTAGTGAATTATTAACAAAATCAATTGGTCGCCACAGGTCAATTTTGTTCCTTACTTAAAAGTGATCATCTATTTTCATTCCTCAGTAGAGAATGACTTCAGTAATAAATGAAAGAACAGATATTGACCTTCTAAAATATATCTGTTTATTACTTATGGTGAGAAAAATCCAGTTATTTCCGAGAGAATTTCATTTTCTTCAGAAGGGAGAAAAGAATGGTTTGCAAAGTGAGAATTAAAATGATATTGTGCTATATAAAATGCATACATAAACCAAAAGCTTCAAAAAATGAACGATTAATCTTGAGTACTTGTGAAAATGAATCCCATTTTTCCCTCAGCTGCAGAGAAGAAAATCGTTTACTAGAAATTACAAGTCAGCGTTCAGTTTTAACATCTTTTAAAATGTCTCCTCGCTTAATTCTTCTATTTGATTAAGGGGGAAAATAAACTATTTACTAAATGCTGTCCATCGAAATGAGTTTTGGTAAAGCTGTGGAATGAACGCATTTGGAGCTAGTCCTTCAATGATCTGCAGGGAGGAAACGAGAGATGTGGTAGAAATAACTGTGATACTGAGTTAGGAATTGAACCTGGATGCAATAAACAAAGGAAAAGAGGAGCCATCACTAATCATGCTAACATAGAGGTCGTATCTTTTTCCTTCTGAAGATATGCCACAATCCCTTTATCTTAACATGCCATTAGAGAAGTAAGAATTAATTTTGGAGGCAGAAAATTGGAATAGGTTTTATGGTAAGAAAATGCTGAATTCAAATCTTATTTTGTGCCTCTTTACGTCATATGATATTTACAAAATTACTTAATCTTTTTGAGCCTCGGTTTCTTCTTCTTTAAAAGGAGAATAATACAGTTATACCATGGGAGTTATTCAAAGAATGACATACAATAATGTACGTAAAGGTCAGTACCTGGCACAGAGTAACTCTTAAAATGAATGGTTTTTCCTTTGCCAAGTACCCTAAAAGCAGAGAAATTTGATTCGGGAACAAAGGCACAATAAAAACGAACACCAGTTGAAGCAAAGAATTCATCCTGCACAAGCAACTTGAAATGAACTAACGTTTCCAGGTTTATTATACACTCATTTAGATTCTTCACGCGTTCCCACAGGTGCTGAACATCACCTTAGGCCGTGAGGATCTAAACAAGTAAAACAAGTCTTGTCCCTTTTAAGCAGGCAAGACCGCTAAGTCAGGAAGACACTCACAAGAAACTACCCCAAAATGTAGCACAACAGATCAAAGTGTGCAGGCTTAGAGGAAGGAGCCAGGAAGTATGTCTGTACTCAGAAAATCATTTGTACATCAATTTAGTTTGGGTCTCAGGAATAAGTAGGCACCATGCTTATTAAAGTGTGGCGTCTGATCACTAGCCGCAGGACCACGTGGGTAACCACTGGTTAGAAATGCAACTTTTGGGGTCCCGAACCTACTGAATCAGAAACCAAAACATCTATTGGATGTAGAGCCAATAATCTATGGTTTCACCAACCCTCCAGGTGATTCTGATGTACAGTAATGTGTGAGAACCACGAAGGTAGAAGCTCACCAAGTAAATGAGGAGGGGTAGCATTTCAGGCAAGAAACAGTGTGGTCAGACAAAAAGGAAATTCCATCTGGCTGGACTATAGTGCACGTGCGGGTGACTGACAATGGATGAGAACGGTTCAGCAGCATGGGACCAAATTGTGAAAGGCTACATACCATGTTAAAGAGTGTGGACTTCACCTTATAAGCAACGGGGGGTTAGGAGGATGACAGAGAGCCTAAACCTTTCGCCTGCAAATTTCTGCACAGAACGTGGGTGGCACACATATACAATAAAATATGAATCAAAGTGGAGAAGTTCTATTAAAGAAGTTTGAGCAAAGCATCACCAATGTTCTCAGAATGGACTCGGCCACAGTTAGCTCCATACGCCAGTGTCATTCAAAGATTGCTCTGGTCTAGCAGGTGAAAGCTGGTTGTGGAGGGAGAGGAGCTGTGATGGCTGGAAGGGTAGCCTGGGGAAAACCACTCAGCTTTACAGATCTTCAGTTTCTTCATGTGGCAAACGGGCACAAACCTGCTCCAGTAAGACTTGTGAGAATTAAACGGCAAAGTCATGGCAAAGTCACTGTGAACTTTAAAGTATGTGCATGAAAGATATTCTCATTAATAATACAACAACTCTTTTAATTTTTTTCTGCAGAGTAAGTGCCAAATAAATATACACAAGGGGTATTCTCACTGCCGGGGCTGGGCGGAACGTTAGAAGTACTTTTTTTCTATGCCAAACTGTGTCTTGACTGGTTAGGGCTACAAATCCAAATTTAGACCCTACCAAAAATGAACAGAAGGAAGAAATATCCAAGGGTCAGGCACTCAAATCGGAAGAGAAAACCCAGACCCTGCTGACTCAGGCCCGATTTCCTACGTGGATATGATTAAGAACTGACAGTTAATGATAGGATAAGCAGAGCTAAGAAAAATTTGGGTCCGCACTAAAGGTGGAAGTCTACAAGTTTTGCACCTGGATGTAAACGAACATCTTACTAAATGCTGATTCTAGACACAGATAAGGGAAAGCCTCCCTAGTGAATTACAGGCTCCAGGATTAGCAGCGTTTCCAATTTCAGATGCAAAGACAGAATTTTACCATTAACAAAGCCAAGGGGAGATGACATTCGAAAACCAACAGATAGAGTTTTTTGCCTTCTCCTGGCTGCAAGCCAGGTGCACAAGCCAAAAGGACAGAATTCAAAGTCAGTTAAAAGCAGAAGGAGTAATTGCAGACATTCTGCCTCCAGCCAAGTTGTAGGTAACACACACACACACACACAAAACCTGACTTCTTTGGGGACCCAGTTTTAGCCGTAAAACCCTTGGAAAAATCAATGCAAATGAAAATACAGATACAGTACACAGAACATATCAGAATCTGTCAGGCAACCTAGTTCTAACAGGGGACTTTAATCTCCCCTTTCTTCTTTTGTATAAATAGGATAAATACACCTTACTGTTACTTTGCGTCCAACAGTTAGTGATGCCAAATCCAGGCAGTGCCAAAGTACTGCCGATCAGGATAAAGCTGAGATATTGCTTAAAGAATACTGTGGTTTTGTATTAACTGTTTTAGCTAAATAAATTTATAAATGCTTCTGGTGCTTTATGTATAAAGTCCTCAAAATTTTGAAAAATATTTTTTTCCCGATTACAACCGTTAGAGGCTTACAATAGGTTGGAATAATCAGAAAAGTACTGAGAAAAAGACAATGGTAATTTCCCTGCTTACTGGTAATGACTGCTAACAATTTACCATACTTCCCTGCTGCTTTTTAACATATATTTATATTATTTCATCACTTAGCCTTCTGACATAAGTACGTTTCCACATTATTAAAACAAAGCCCCTTTCAAAGATATGATTTTAATTCCTGCATAGAATTTCTACCATGAGTATGTGCTCACGTAATTTAAACATTTCCTTATTGATGAACATTTAATTTTCACCCATTATTAAGCACGTTGTGATTTTCTTTATGCATAAACAGTTGTTTGTATTCAGAAAGAATTTCCTAAACAGTTGATGCATCCTTACAACAAAGCCTCTAACACTTTGTTGCATTGTCTTCTAGTCTTTTTTTTTCCATATGCAAGGATAAATTAGATTGAGATTACATGACTGTATTATCTTTCTTTTCCTTTTTTCTATTTTTTGTATCAGAATTTATCAAAATTCCTTCTATTTTCCCCCTCCTCCTCCCAATTTTCATTAGTTACCTCTTGCTCTATTACTTACCTATACACTTTGGAAGACATACTCACATCTTCATTTCGTGGTCTACTAAATCTGTAGGACACATCTTCACGTCCCACCGTAAAAGCTACAGAAGCCATACTTCCCATCAACCCCTGCTCTTCCCACTTACTGTCAGCTTAGGCCAAGATGCAAGCAATGCAGGTGTCACCCAGTTTCTTCATGACACCATTTATGGACTGTCCCAAAGTGCAAGGATTGGTCTCTTGCTTTCTATCTACCTGCCATTCTGGGAACACTTTTCATTGCATGTCTGGTTTAATTATGGTCCATGGGTTTGGGATTTCTCTCACTGGAATACAGAAATAATTTTTTTCAGAAAGGATGTGGGATGTAAACTTTCTGAATCTCTCCATATAACAGAAATGTCTTTACTTTGGGATCATACTTAACTGATAGTCTCCTGCATATTCAAATCTAGTATTAGGTTTGTTTTCTGTCTAATCTTTGAGGGCAAGTTCCCCACTATCTTCTGGCATTTTGAGATGCTGACTGAAAACATCCCTATGATGTTCATTCCTATGATAGTACATTTGTTTATCTTTCTTTTTCCAAACCCTTAGAATTTTCTCTTTGCTCTTGATGTTCTAAAATTTTATTAGCTTGTGTCTGGTATAGGTCTCTTAAAATTCATTTTTCTTGGTATAGTTTGGCCCTTACACTCTCAAGACATGTGTCTTTAACTCCAGAAAATGTCATGATTATTTTATCTCATTTGTTGTTTTTTTCCCTCTGATTTTAGAACTCATTAGACAAACATTGGGCTGTGTAAACTGATTCTCCTTACTTTTCTCACATTTCAGACTTTTTTTTTCTTTCCTTGCAGAAGATTTTCTTGAACTTTCTCATAATCCTTTTTTTAAATGTTGGTGATTATATATTAAAACCCCATAAATTATTTCTACACTTTGGCTTCTCCATTTTTCGTATCAGAAAATTCTTTTAGAGATTATAATTTCTCTATATCTCTGAGGATTCTAACTGGATATTTTTAAACGATCTTTCCTCTAAATCACCTTTATTTCCCCTATGGTTGTGGTTCTCAACCAGGGCTGATTTCATCCTCCTGTGGACTTGGAAATATCTGTGCCCAGATATTGAGACACTGTTGTTCACCATGGGTAGAAAGGAAGAGTTTCCTGCTGCTAGAAAGTACTGGATAGATCAAGGATGCTACTAAACATTCTACAACGTACAGGGCACCCTTCATACCAAAAAAATATCCAACCCAGAGGGTGAGAAAGTTTATTCTAGAGTCATTTGTTTCTTTTCTTTCTCTTCCTTTACTTTGTTTTATATTGCTGGTTTCTGTTACCTGCACCTTTTGTATAAATGATTAGATGGATTAATATGAGGTGTGTGCTTTAGGTCTTGCACATGGAACATACAGACCAGCAGGGCTTCTCCAACTGCCAGAACCAGGAGCAGTGCCACCCTTGGTCACTAGCCCGCACACCAGATGGCTGGGCTCTCACACAGAGACGGTTTGAATTCCTTTGATGAGTTCTACTGCTTTCCTTCTGCGGGTAAAGGCTCCAACTAGCTACATGCATGGGGTTGGAGGGAACAAATCTGAGCCATTCTTCAGACTTTGTGACCAATGACCTCAATTTTTGCTTCTTACCCTTGCTGTTCTCTGTACCTGCAGACATGAACTCAGAGCCCAGGTGGGTTCCTCCAGCTTGGTCCAAGCCCTCCTTATCCTGCTCAGAAACATGATCTCTTTTATCTGTCTTCACTGCCCTTTCAAATGGGATTTGGGAAGGGAGAGTGAACACGTGTTTAGCTCAGTCCACAAACTTGAACTTGAAAGCTCTTCTCATTTGTTTTCAAATTAAGGATGTTTGTTTATGAAGTTCTCTCGCAAAAGGATACACCTCCAAAATAATTTTAGAAAAGCAGCAGTCATATATGCAGGAGGAATAAACAATCAATTTAGAATGACATTAAGAAAAAACACTAGATTTGTAATAACTGGAAAATGATGTCACTTTTTGTAGGTACAGGCTTCATGTTTAAAATGAGGAGATGGTCTGAATCGCCTACAAATCCTTTTCAGTTCTATTTCTATTATAAAATGAAGAGGGACATTTAGAATAAGACTTGATATATCAACATTAATATTTCAATACACCATCTTTTAACGAAAAATATTTAGTATATGACTAGGCTTTGTTTCCCTGTGATAGAAATACAACAGTATAAAATGCTTCCCTTGGATAAACTAATACTTACGAGTCAGTCTTCTTTGTGTAAATATAAAGTTTAAGGTTTCCTCATACACTCTGTTCACATTTTAATGTTTCTCATCAGAAGGAAGAATGAATATTTTAGTCCAAAAATAATTATTAACAGAGGGAGACAGACAATGCTGACAGCAGATTTATTTAATGATGGGGCTATAGAAAATCTGCCGCTGAAAGATCCTGGAGCATCTAATAATTTTGTATCAAAGGTATCTTAGGAGAGATTGTTGCTACTGATTATTTTTCTTATGATGGAAAAAAAATATTTGGGGGAGGTCGATCGGCTTGCAAGCTGTAAATATTTGAAAGGTAGATGGTTTGTTTTTCTGCTTAAGGAGAAAAACTGTAGGGAAAAAACAATGACCTGCTCAAGAGAAAGCAATTCAGAATCCTGGAAGCCTCAAAATTCAGAGTCGACAGTTGTCAGTGTTGCAAAATGCTTCACTGCTCCCCTAGAAACACGCTGCTGCCTTGACTTTGTTTTCAGTCAACAAAAGAGAGAAAAAAAAATGGAAATGTTAAATTTCCTCACTGCCCTAATTCAGAGAATAAAGAAAGAAGTTTTGTCTTTTTCTTTTGCAGAACTGTACGAGCTTTGTGCATGTATATAGGGTGAAATTGTAAGGTGAAATTTGTTGCCATCACCCATTGGTTTGTGATATTATTTACATATGTAACACTTTGTAGAACAGTATGTGAAAGGCATTGATTTTGAGTCCCCAAATAATAAAAGTATAGGGTTAGTAAGGCCAGTAAGGTCAACAGTATACAGACACTGCATATTTATTAACGTTTATGTAAATATCACAAGTTTTTGTTATTCTTTAAGATCTAAATACAAATGACTAAAATAATGTCAGTGGAATGATTTCATAACCTACTTGGGAAACATATTCTAACATTTAACAACTCTTACTATCAGAACATACCACCTTTATCTAACCTAAATCCCATATGTTGTAATTTACATCTATTTCTATCCCCAGTAGGGTTGCAGAACAGCTGGTCAGCATCCTCCGTATAATAATGCCTCATACATTTGACTCTCAGCATTGAAGAGCCTCACAGCCATGTTTCCTCAGGCAAAATGACCCTAAAGCCCTAACTCCTTCTCATAGATCATACTTTCTAAGACTTGCATCATTTTGAAGTTTCATGTTGGGACGACTCCAAGTTCTGCACATCTTTGTTTCCTCTCAAACATCTCTGTCTCCTCCTTAGTAGCACCTAGGGTTGTGATCTTCTCTCCAAGTATAGCTCTGGGGCAAAGTGGGGCTTAGAGGGGCCCCAGTCTAAGAATGCAACAATCTTCATTATAAGAATATTCAAGCCATCCCTAAATCTGTGTCAGGGAGCTGGGGAATGAAATCCAAATGATGGTAACTGAAAATTACAATGATCTTGATGTGCTGTATCAGACTCCCTTCTCCCTTCTGTATAGTTGTCATTACTGATCTTATCTCACAAGTTGTTGGGCTGGATCAAGGGAAAACTGTCTGCTACCTCGTCCATCAGTAAGTGGATTTCCAGCCTTTTCTCTAACAGGAAACAGGACAGAGCTAACCGACAGGAATCCCAGAATTACAGGGAAAACACCAAAGAAATCTATTTATTGATTAAGTTTTCTTTTCTCTTCTAAGCTGATCTAACCAACCCCAAGAAGACCTATGGCTATGTCTCCTGAGTAATTAACATGACAGGAAGAGTTGGAAATGATTTTCCAGAATCAGAGAGAATGCTAAAGCCAGGAGGCGGCTCTGTAATTCCCGGGACCATGTTAATATCTCCATGGAATCTTCAACGGAAAGAAAATCATCTGCAGCCTGAGTTTACTGGTTCCTGTTCACCATTCTCACCAGACAGAACAGCCAAAAGCTTGGTGATAGGTTTCTCATTGTGTTGTTTCTCCAAAGCTTACTGACCTGTGGGGTCCAGCGCATCCATTCAAATCTTTGATAGACCTGTATCATAATAGCCACCCTATTGTAAATCATGCTGCACCCGCTCAGAACACACGTCTCTTTAAAAAATTACTTCAGTCAGTTGTGCAATATACACGAACACACACATTCAAAGAAGTGGAATTCATTTACAGCTGGAACCGATTTTCCAAATCATTTTACCAAGCTTGATTTCCTACTCCGTCTTCAAAAGTAGCTCCAAATTACTTTCGCTGTTTGCTAGAAATCAAATCCACTCCTCCTCCTACATTTCTCGTAATTTCTCCATTTTCTCAAAAACTGAACATGTATTTATTTATTATCACACAGACATAAACTAAGCGTATATACCATTTTGTATACATTAAAGTGACTGATAACTATATAAAATTTGGCAAAGCAATAAAGCTGTAAAGAAATACACGAACACATTAACACTGATTATTTGTGATGATAGAAGTTTGAGTGATTATTTGCTTCCTTCTACATTTCTATTTCCATACTGTTAATAATGAGAATACTATTTCTTCCACCAGAAAACAAAACTTCAAATCATTCTTCCACGCTATTATTTTTGGTAGCCACCAAGTGATGCTAAATTAAGATTAGCACAGCTGTTGCATTAACTCTGGACATGGAGAACTAAGAAACAGAGGGATGCATTTTTCATATTCTGCCTTACTGACGGATATAATTTTTAAATTATGCCCTCTTTGTCATGCACTTAGTCACTCAGTAACTCTTACCTGTGTCCCAGGGCAGAATCGTATCTACTAACCAACACAACTGTTTTTATGTCTCTTGTATTTCCAAAAACTGGTATAACTTCTTTGTTTACCTCTATTGGTATAGACTCCAACTTCAGCTAAACCTACTTATTTGGTGGGTATGAATTTCTCCCTAATTTTAATCAATTAACCCTATCTCCTCACCTCAAAAACCTCAAGAACATTGAGTCCCGCAGTGGCATATCTAAAATAGGCTTCCTACATTTAGTCCAACACATTTAAATTGTGAAAGACAATTGCATAGGAAAGACTCTTCATTTATTCCAGGATCTGACAAAGGTCCAAGACACCCCATTGTACCAGTTTTATCTGCCAAATGAATGACTATGAATACTGATGGCAAAAACAGTCTCTGGCTTGCTCTTGGCAGCTCTATCCTTCCCTATTCCAGAAATACATTTGTTAGGCAAGTGTCATTATAGGGAATAGAATCTCTGGGCATCATCTTGTCTCTCACACTGAATTATGGGCATTTTATTTGCATAAACAAACAATTCTTCACAAGAAAGTATGAGTCAACTCTGTCTAGAGCAAAATCAATCCCAGTTGAACTTAAAATCTGACAGTGGGCATCTTTTCTTTCAACAGGGATTCTAAAGAGTTTCCACACGATGACCTCCCCTGTATCTAAATGTATCTTATAAACAACAGGATCTCATCTCCTTAGATTTGAGATTGTTTTTCCCCACTACCATGTTTCGTATTCATTTACTGCCTCGTTACTCCCACTACTGTCCCCACTGCAACATCCAAAAATAGTTTAAGAGCCAATTATCTTAAAGCCACTGACTTACAATGCGTCATTTTGTTTTAACATGAGATATCCAAATTCTGATTTGACGGTTACTCGAACCTTACCAAAATCACACTGTGCTGCATGAGTCCGCCTCTACTGGGAGCATTCAGTTCAGTAGCTGACCGCACATTCGGAAGAGAAACACATAATTTTTTTATTTGTTCCTTATTTACTTGAGATTAGATCACCGAAAGACTCCGTATCCTCCAAGCATTAGGTTATAAAACTGATAAGTGGATACGCATCTTCAGAGAGCCAGAGGTGCTCTAGAATTACCTCGTCCAGCCTCTGCCCACCTCTGTGCTGCATGTCCTCTCCTGCCACACCTTGCATTTTCTTTTCTCTTGTTGGGTCTCTTCGGCATTGTCATTAACTTTCCGAAAACTACGTAAGAAAAAAAGTCAAGGGCATTACCCTCAATGCGCACAAAACAGAGTCATTTTGATCTTTGATCCATGAAGTTCCTAAGAACCCAAAATGATTTAAATATTAATCTATAAACTGGGAAGTGATGAAAGAAGTGTGGCTCAGTCCACCTGCGGGGGTTTCAGGTGAGCGAAGGGTTCTTCCTATATCTTGCATCTTTCACAGGTCACTAGCTGATAAAATGCAAATCAAGATCGAAAGAAGGAGGCAGAAAGGCAGTGGTCGCGCGGGCCCGGAGGTGGGAGACTCTGCAAGTCCGCCAAGGTTTCTTACGGGAATTGAGGCCTGAGCTGAACCTGGAGGGAGGAGGGTCCCGGCTCTGAGAGCAGACTACTTGGCCACACGTCCCTCACCCCGGGCCAGGTGGGGGGGGGGGCCTCTCCTGCGAGGAATAGGCTGTTGACTCTCCGATTAGAACATTTCAGGAACTATCACTAACCACAGTTACTCCTAAAGAGGCTTTTCCAGGTTTTTTTGCCTCCCGGTTTTCATTAGGTACTACTCCTTCAAGGGCCCCGAGTGCATCCAAACACTGACGTTTATTTTACACAGAGCCTCAAAATAAATAAATGCTCGTGCCAAATCGGATGCCTGAGAAATCTGAAGGCAAGCATTTCTGATAGTTCCAAGAAAAAAAAAATCAATAAATACAAAACAGAAACAGACTCACAGACAGTAGAATACAAACTTGTGGTTGCCAAGGGGGCGGAGGGTGGGAAGGGATAGACGGGATTTCAAACTTGTAGAATAGATAAACAAGATTATTCTGTATAGCACAGGGAAATATACACAAGATCTTATGGTAGCTCACAGGGAAAAAAATGTGACAATGAATATATATATGTTCATGTATGACTGAGAAACTGTGCTCTACACTGGAATTTGACACAACATTGTAAAATGATTATAAATCAATTAAAAAAATTTAAAAAATCAAGATACTATGCTTTTACATGTTGAATGTGAGAATTATTCGGGCACCAATAGGAAATGGACAGGAACCTGGTCATTTTCCATAGCTAAATAATAACTAGCAAAACATTTACTGATGAGGGGTAGCGTATAGCTCAGTGGCAGAGTGCATGTTTAGCATGCATGAGGTCCTGGGTTCAATCCCCAGTACCTCTGTTAAAAATAAATAAACAAACAAACAAACATTTACTGATCAACTGCCATATTCAAACACATATCTGCTTTCAAGGGGCTGTAAACTAACGAGGGAGACAAGATATACAAATTACATATACCTGTAGGGGAACATTTTCAGTGCCAACCAAAGAAATCACACAATCACAAAATATCAGAATTCTATTCAAATTCCATCTTATAAAAAATAAATGTAAAGCATGTAAATGAAGACAAGTAAGCCCTTCCCCATGATGCCTAGGATTCTTTTGTATCATAGAATTTATGTCATTGAAAATGGGGATTGCAAAACAGAGGTGTAACGTAAAACTCTCTCTCATGCCTCCCAACCAACTGAATACGATCTAAGAACATTTCATTTCAGATTAACCAGCTTCCCCTACTACTTACTGAAAAGAAAAATTGTAGATTATTGCCTGAGTTCTCAATGAATAAAGTTGCTTAACTGGGCTCCTCTGCTTGTTCTTTGATAAAAAGAACACTTTGAAAAACTTCTGAAAAAGAAATGTACTCCCTGGCTTTGTCATTCATGACACATCTAATAGATGACTGTTTTTAAAATATCTATTCCCTGGTCTGAATACTTTAAAGTGTTTGTTTTAATGAATGAACAAATGCTGGAAAAAATGAATGAATTCTCATGTTGATAATGTGGTTGTGAAACTCGGCTCGTCATGCCCCATTCCCACCACCAACATAAACTTTGTGACTTGATAAACTAGATTAGCCCCAAACAGATAACTACTTGTGCTCCAGTCTACTGATTTATATCTGTAATCATACATTTTCAGAGAATATTATTTACACAGTCAAGCAGAACCACTCCTTTGAACCATTCATGTCTTTTGTATAATTAGGTAATTAGGCATGCTACCCATAGTAAAATAAGAAACTCTGAGGATGATTGTGAGATCTTATTTAAAAAGTCTGCATGATCAAGGACATTTTGTTCCAGATGACTATTTGTTACTTATGACTTTTGTGTGACATTGTGAAGGAGACTGAGTGTCTAAGTCTTTCTATACAACTAATTTGTAATGGTCTGTTTTGTTCAAGAGTGAGACAGGGAGAAGAGATTTAACACTCACTGAGAACCCTCTGTGTACTGGATGCTTTATATACAGAATCTGACAAAAATACTGTGGAATAGGTATTATTAGACCCATTTCTTTACTAGAAGAAATAAAAACTCAGAGGGTACCATTTGTAAGCGAGGATCCCACAGACGGTAAGCAGAAATATAATTTTAATCCATGGCTGTGTTTCTCCAAAACCCATGTTCTTGCCCCATAAACTATTCCATCCTTAAAGGAAGACCCCCAAAGGACTAAAATGGTGTCTAGCACCTTCTGTAAGTTTCACAAAAGCAGACTCTCTGCCTCCTCCCCTCTAAAGCAGTGACTGGCACATGACAGCTTTACAATAAAAATGTATCTAACGAACAATTTTGGCTCTTAAAATACTTTCTCCCTCCTCCAGATCTAACTCTGGTTCAATCTCTGAGTGACCTAAGAACTAGCTGGGTTACGCAGGTGAAAAGACTCTAAGTGTTAAGCACCGTGGATGGCCTACGCCAGTTAAGCCACGCCCAGGCTTCTAATCCACAGAAACTGTGAGATGATCAACACGTGCCATTTTAAGCCAGTAAATTTGTGATAATATTGTTGCACAAGAGTAAGTAACTAACACAATGCCACATAATTCTAATTATGCTAGACGGTGTGGTGAGTTCCCACAGGTAGACTCACATCAATTTCAGGGCTTCTTAGCCATATCGGTCACAACTCCCCACTTTATTCCTAGAGATTTTTACAATCTCTTCATTATCATAAGTTAGAAA
Organism: Camelus ferus; assembly: GCF_009834535.1. Lineage (NCBI taxonomy): Eukaryota > Metazoa > Chordata > Mammalia > Artiodactyla > Camelidae > Camelus > Camelus ferus. The sequence continues at coordinate 8,690,281 of NC_045721.1, forward strand.
TGATATAGTCTATGAATTAAAATGTACACATAATATAACCTACCTATCTAAACAATTTAAAAATCAGCAGTGTCCTAGATATAATATAGAAGAGATATAAAGGAATATTAACTCAAAATAAAATCATATGCCCCCTCAATATAGGGAAAGCTACAATAAAAGACACAACACAGATCATCAATAAAGTGACTGTAAATCTTTCTGCACCCAACACAGGACTACGTAAATATTTAAAACAAATATTAACAAATCCAAAAGGAAAAATGAATAGCAATACAATAATAGCAGGGGACATCAGTACCCCATTTTCAATAATGGATAGATCATACAGACAGAAAATCTATAAGAAAACATTGGAATTAAATGACACATTAGACATGTACAGACATATACTGTACAGCAGCAGAATACACATTCTTCTCAAGCAGTAATGGAATATTTTCCAGGACAGATCATATGTTAGGTCACAAAACAAGCCTTAATAAATGCAAGAAGATTGAAGTCACATCAAACATCCCTTCCAAGCACAACAGTATGAAACTAGTAGTCAATTACAAGAGCAAAAGTGGAAAATTCACAGATATGAGAAGATAAAACAGCATGCTCCTGAACAACCAATGGCTCAAAGAAGAAATTAAAAGTAATTAAAAAGTATCTTTGAGACAAATGAAAATTGAAACATAACATACCAAAACTTCCAGGATGCAGCAAAAGCATTTCTAAGACAAAAGTTGACAGCAATAAATGCAAAATTAAGAAATAAGAAAGATATAAAGTAATCTAGCTTTACACCTCAAGGAACTAGAAAAAGATGAACAAACTAAGCCCAAAGTTTGCAGAAGGAAGGAACAACAAAGATCAGAGTGAAAATAAATGAGAGACCAAAAAGAGAGTAGAAATAAACATGAGACCAAGAGCTGTTTTTTGAAAAGTTAAACATAAGAGTTGAGTTGTTAGCTAGACTTACCAAGAAAAAAAGAAAGACTTAAATAATTATAAAGTCGACATTACAACTGATATGAAAGAATGACAAAAGATCCTACGAGACCACTGTGAACAATCATACACCCACAAATTAGACAAACTTGAGGAAACAGATAAATTCACAGAAACATACAACCCACCAAAAGTGAATCAAGAAGAAACAGAAAATCTAAACAGACCAATTATTAGTAAAGAGATTAAATAAGTCATCAAAAAACCTCCCAGCAAAGTCCAGGACCAGATGGCTTCACTGGTGAACTGTACTGAACATTTCAAGAATTAACACCAAACTTTCTCAAACTCTTCCAAATAGAGGAAGGAACACTTCCAAAATTCATGTTACAATGCCAGCATTGCCCTGACATCCAAGTCAGAAAAGGACACTACAGGGAAAAAAAATTACAGATAAGCATCCCTGAAGAACCTAAGTGCAAAAATCCTCAACAAATTATTAGCAAACCAAACTCAACAGTATATAAAGGGGATCACACACCACAGTCAAGTGGGATTTATTCCACTTGGGGATGCAAGGATGGTTCAAAATCTGCAACCCATCAATGTGATACGCCACATTAACAAAACAAGGATAAAAATCACACGATCATCTCAATAGATACAGAAAAGACATTTTATGAAATCCAACATATTTCATGATAAAAACTCTAAACAAATTGTATATAGAGAAATGTACCTCAACATAATAAAAACCATACATGGCAAGCCCAAATCTAACATCATACTCAATGGTAAAATGCTGAAAGCTTTTCCCTCTTAGATCTTGAACAAGAAAAGGCTGAGCACCACTTTTACTGAACATAGTACTGGAAGTCCTAGTCAGGGCAATTAGGCAAGAAAAAGAAAATTCATCCAAACAAAAAAGGAATAAGTAAAACTGCCTCTATTTGCAGGCGACATAATACTATACATATATAAAACTCTAACGCTACATATATAAAATCCTATGTATATAAAATACCATATATATATATATATATAATCAACAAAAAAACTGTTAGAACAACATTTCAGTTAATCTGAAGGAAACAAAATCAATATACAAAAATCAGTTGCTTTTCTATACATAAATAATTAACTATCAGAGAAAGAAATTAAGAAAACAATCCATATACAATAGCATCAAGAAGAATAAAACACTTAGGAATACATTTAACCAAGGAGAAGACCTGAAAACTAAAAGACATTAATTAAAAAAATTGAAGAATATACCAATAAATGAAAAGATAATCCATGTTCATGAACTGGAAGAACTAATATTGTAAAAAGTCTATATTCACCAAAGTGACCTCTAGGTTCTATGTAATCCCTATCGAAATTTCAATATCAGTTTTCACAGAAATAGAAAAAAAAATCCTAAAATTCATACAGAATCCTGGAAGACCCCTGAATAGCCAAAGCCATCTTGAGAAAAGAACTAAGCTCAAGGCATCACATTCCTGGTTTAAAACTATATTACAAAGCTACAGTAATCAAATCAGTGTGGTACTGGCATAAAAACAAACAAATCAATTTAACACAACAGAGAACCCAGAAATAAATCCACTCATACGAGGTCAATTAATTTACAACAAAGAAGCCAAAAATATACATGCATGAAAGACAGTGACTTCAATAAATGATGCTTCACAACTGTACAGCCGCATGGGAAAGAATGATGGCTAGATCCCTATCCAACACCATACAAAATAAATCAGTTCAAAATGGATCCGAGATGTGAACAGAAGACATGAAACCATACAACTCCTAGAAGAAAACACAGGCAATAAGTTCCTTGACATCACTTTTAGAAATGATTTTTTGGATTTGACATCAAACACAAAGGCAACAAAAGCAAAAATAAACAAATGGGACTACATCAAAGTAAAAAGCTTCCACACAGAAAAGGAAACCATCAAAAAATGAAAAGGCAACCTATAAAATGGAAAAAAAATACTTGCAAGCCACCTATCAGATAAGATACTAATATCCAAAAGATACAAGAAACTCAAGAAACTCAATAGTTTAAAAAAAAATCAATTTAACAACGGACATAAGACACAAATAGACTTTTTTTTCAAAGAAATACATACAAACCAGGCAACAGGCACATGAAAAGATGCTCAGCATCACTCATCATCAGGGAAATACAAATCAAAACCACAATGAGATATCACCTCATTGCAGTGAGGATGTCTATTATCAAAAAGAAATGACATGATAACCATGGGTGAGGTTGTGGGCAAAAGGGATCCTTTGTGCACTGTCAGTGGGAATGTAAACTGCTGCAGCCACTACGGAAAACAGTGTGGAGATTCCTCATAAAATTAGAAACAGAACTACTATGTGATCCAGCAGTCCCACTTCTGAGTATATATCCAAAGGAAGTAAATTACCTCAAAGAGTTATCTACACTCCCATGTTCATTGCACTATTTACAATAGCCAAGATAAGGAAGTAATCTAAGTGTTCATCAACAGGTGAATGAATAAAGAAACTATGGCGTGTGTGTGTGTGTGTGTGTGTGTGTGTGTACATGGAAATATTACTCAGCCTTCAAAAAGAAGAGTCTTGTCATTTGCAGCAAGATGAATGAACCTGGAGGGCATGAACTAAGTGAAACAGGCCAAGAAAGACAGATAACTATTTCCTAGTGTTACTTATACGTGGAATCTAAAAAAAAAGGGGGGGGCAAATTCACTGAAATAGAGTAAAAAGGAGTTGTCAGGGGATGGGGAGTTAGGGAAATAGGAAGAGGTTGGTAAAAGGGTACAAACTTCCAGCTATAAGATGAGTAAGTTCTGAAGATTTAACGGTGACTAAAATGGCAACATGCATTGTGTAATTAAAACGTGCTAAGAGTGAGAACTTAAATGTCCTTGCCCCACACGAAAAAGGACATACGAAGCACTTGGATGCTTGTAGCCCTTTAGGATCAGGTAATACAACAGTTATATCCTGCTTGCAGACAGATAGTCTGTTCTTAACTTAAATATCACGAGCAATATTGCCTTTGGGCATCTCACTTTCCGAAATGTTATGCATCTCTTGTAAAAGTTCTGAATAAAATTAAGTAAAAGACTGTCAATTTACCTGAGCTGTCTGCCTGGAAAACTCAAGAATATGTTAACATTGTGGAAACAGTTTCTTGTATTTATATGTAACATGAAATTAATTCTAGGCCCAGATAAATATAAATATAAAGTGCTTTCTCTCGTACAGGAGCGTCATTCATGTATTTTATGAAAACTAGAGTAATTCTGAGCAAGACTGTCCCAGTCCATGGCGGGACACCTGGCGTCCCCGCCTTTTGCCAGTCTTTGTGAAAGTAAAACCCTGATGCCTGTAACAAAACTCCTAGGATGGAGCGCTGTCCCTGTTAAGAACCATTGCTCTAATTAGAAGCATGTTCTCAATCGAAGATTTGGTATAAAATGCATCACCAAGTATACGTCACAAAACAAGCTACAGATGTAAGCCTCGATAATGCTGTTAAGTAGTAAAAATTTTAAGTCCAGTAAGATTTTATACTAAATTATTAAATTTAGAAAAACAGAAGAAAGGGGGAGAGAGAAGAGAAGGGAGAAAATTAAGGGTGAGAGACAGAGAGAACCAAAAGAAGTCTGCTGTGCCCTAGTTTATGCAGAGGACATAAAAACACCTTTCAAATGAGCTGTTGAGGTACACAGCTTTGAAGGTCCTTTCCACCCCCGAAATGCAGTTATCTGTGATTCTTTAACAGACCATAAATACACCATAAAAATAAGTTGCTTGTTATGACACCCATCAATCAGTAACAGTTTTTTCGCTGGAATCTTCAGCATCTGAAATGACTGCCTAAGATTTCATTTGCTTATGTCTGTAACAAGTACCTCAGCTTTTACTGATGGCTTTTCCCCCCCAATACATCTTCTTCTGCTAAACAGGTAATTAAAGATAATGGTGTTCCCTTCAGCGCCACACTCACACTTGGCACTCTTCTCACCCACCATCAGCATTACGAGACCGAAGGCTTCATTTCTTTATGGGATTTGGATGAGTCGCTGGAATCGTATTTGGCTGTTCTTTCCTTTGTGCCTGCCATTCCCAAGCCATTCAAGAGTCACAACAGTGTCAATGGATGGAAAAGACGGGTAAGGCAAGTGGTCGCAGCCGGTGCTCAGGAGCGGAGGCACACACTTCTACTTTTACCAGAGACGGCAGTGGGGTTTGTTGACTTACATACAAAGCTTCAATCAAGCGTCAGAACTACTCTCTTTTCCAACCCCAGCTGATTCTGGGACAACTGTTCAGCATCAACATGGGGCCCTTCTTTACAAGAGTCGGGGAGTGGAGAGAAGTGAATTATGGGGTAAATAATGCAGGGTGCAAAACACCTTTCTTTGTCATTGTCAGCTTACCAAGCAACATTTATAATGTAACAAATCTTTCCTTCTTGAATTTTCAAATTCTCTCAGATCCACCATCCTAGTGTGCATCCAATCCATAACTAAGAGGGTATGGACATCATTTCGTTACTCCTCCATTCACCCATTCATTTCCCCTTTCAAGGCAAGTTTTTACTCACTATTATGGAGTAAATATTGAATATTCTCAATCAAAGAAGCTCAAACGCAGCAAAGGATTAAGTCAGAATGCTTTGCTTATCTTCAGATGAATAGAAAATTTTGGAAGCAGATCCCCATGCCATACAGAAACTGGCTCACTTATTTAGTGGTCATAATAACCGATTTGATAACTGTCATTATTGTCTCTGTATACTTAGATGGGGAAACGGAGCCTCAGCGGTACTGAGTAACTTTCACCAGTTTGAACAGCTAGTAAGTGACCTGAAGGCAGATTCCAAGTCAGGCTCATTTCACTGCAAACTCTGTGCTCTTAAGCAGAAGACCTAGACTGAAAAATTCTGAAATAGGTCATGTGAACAAACTGAATTTTAACTGGTTTCGGGTCTAGATGCTCCATGCTCCTGTGATCAATTCATTTTTTCCCCAAGGTCTGTTTTTGGTATGGCTTTGTTTGGGACAGAGTGATCACAAAGTCAGCCTCTCTGGCAGAGTTGAATGTGGCCCCTATCATCGTGAGTGACAGGCACCCCGAACACAAACAGGCTTCTGACAACAGCTCAACAGCCATCTGCCTCCTCTGGAAGCTCAGAAACTTCTAGGAAAGCATTATTGGGACCTGTCTGCTTATCTCTAATTCCTCCAGGGAATTTCATTGAAGAGGCATGACTTGCCCTGAGATTGAAACCTAGAGAAAAAGGGGACAACAGAAACAAAGAAAGAATGATCAACCCAAACTCTCAGGGCAGATCAGAAGCTGTTGCACAAATGCAACCCAAAAATCAGTTTATACGAACCGCAGGTTCTTACATAAAACCCCTCCTGCAGGTCCCTGCAAGCCGGCAACGTGATGAGGGAACAGACAGGAAGAGAAGGGACACCACAGCCCACACCCCCACATCGCCTGGCCCTGTGGTCTCAGTGCCAGGCGGGCCCATCTCTTGCTGTGTTCAAGCCTCAGTAATTAATAAAGAACAGTGTTCTCAGCTCCTAAGCGCAGAAGTACAAGTTGGCAGTCTGGATCTTAAATGTGCTCATTGTGGACAAAAAAAAAAAATCATTATGACATGGTCTTTATGAAAGGAAGACGTGCTGTTTCTTTAAGAGTGGTACCTCTCAGCCAGACTCTCCCCCCAAGTGTGGAGAAACACAGTATTTCTCCCAAGAAGAAAATATGAATGAACTCAGTTCTGCCCAGAGTGAGGCAAAGAACGAACCCGCAAGCACACCTTCTGGTGAGAGTGTTGTTTTATCCACTCCATCGCTGAAGCAGTGCTGGGGAATGGGATGGGGCCCCTAAATGCTGCATTCCCAAAGACGGGAGATCTCCCCAGGCAACAGACTCTCCAAAAATGGGAAAAGGACAGCTCTCAATTCCATCTCACCCCTCAAGGCCATCACTTGGGTGGCCACTGGCCAATCTCCTTGTTTTCCCGAAAAAAGGTGCTGGCAACCAGGAAAGCAACAGCTAGAACTCTGGGATACCCTGCCGACTGTGTGTGTGTGTTGATTTTTTGGTTGCTGTTTGCAACCTTGGTAAGGATTTAGCAGGGCAGGGCTGACTTTAACGAGAGACCAAGTGGCTCAGAGTGACATCTGATTCATCACAAAGGATTTCCTGCTTTGTTCCCCAGTGAGTCATTTGTCTGCTGAAACCTGGAAGTCACTTCAGCAAAATCAATGAAAAGACATTTCTGCTGTGAAACACTGTGCGTCTCATCTCCCGATTTCTCACAAGTCAAGGCACGCAGATAAAATCTAGTTCATCCATCAATTTAAATTTCAGCATTAACATAAAGAGTGAACACGCAATTGACTTTTCGGTCTCTTATTTATCACATGTCTTTACTAAACAAATATCATGCTAGTTAAATCCCCAAACTAGACCCTAAGGACATATTTGCTCACCTGGATTTGGAGAAATACAAAACATCACGAGAAGTTTTATGTTTCCTTTACAAAATGAAAGTTGTGCCAAAAAACACAGGCAGGATTCAATTAAACAAGACGACCAGCCAAGGTCCCTTTTCAGCCTTCTGAGGCAATGAAAAAACCTTACCTACTGATCAAAGCCATGCAATAGCAAATTCATACTTCAACTGCTACATCAAGAAGCACACAGACAACAAAACAAATCAAATATCTCTGGCTTAAGAGAGCGAAACATTTAAAGAATATAATTTTAAAACGGAAATAATCATTTTAACAGAGGCAGACCATCCTGTTATCTCAAATCTGCCTGAAACATACATCAGTAATCGTCCACCGCTTTGGGCATTTTGTAAAACACAAACACATTCTTCTGTACATTAGACTAGTTTTCTAGTCAACACCTTTGCTGCCGAGAGGTGACTGCGTGGAAGTATGAATGCAAGCTGGTCCTGGATGACCAGTCCCGATGCAACCATGCCTGAGGCTCTTCTCAACTTCTCTTTCTACGGAAACCCCCTCCCACTCTCCCCGACTGTGTGGCTCCATCCGTGAAATGCACAACTGTAAACCCCACCTCAGCCTCCATCCTTCAGGGATCCTTCCTGTCCCTGATTCTCCTCCTGCAGCTTCCAAAACGTCCTTCCCTCCTGCACTCTGAATCTTCGCTGTGTATAATGGGGGTGAATGACAGCTGTGCTCTTTTCTAGGCCTTCTTCATACGTGTAAGATTTTAAGCCTGAAGTGTTGGGTTCTGAAAAGTTCATGAATGAATGAATGAATCTAAAAATCTGTTATTATCTGATCACCTCTGGAAATTCAAAATTATCTATAATATTTTTATAAAACCAAACATGCCTTCAGCTGACAATGGGAAAGCAGGAGTCACAGATCTGGGTTTGGGCTGACAGAACGATGAACGGCCTTCCTTCGCAACACTTTCACACATTTGAAAACCACTGAGAAGGGTTCACTGTGCTCTACTGTTAACAGCCAGAGACAACAGAGCACTGTTTACAGAGCACTTACACAGCACGGTTCTCAAAACGCTTCGATATTAATTAGTTATTACTGGGGTGAACCCTGTATTCCTGTTTCGATTCTTTACCCTTACACCAAAAGACTGAATAAATAGAGCTTATCCACCCAGCTTTTCCCAATAACTGTCATCTTCACGCTCTCTCTCACTGGTTGATGAATTTCAAGTGCAGATAAAATGTGCTTTATTCTAAGTTAGGGCTTGGGGCTTTTTACCTTACTGGTTCCCTTTCTCACCAAATAGAACATAAAAGAGTGCGTGTTTTCTTCTGTTCCACAGTAACTCCTTGGGCAATACTGGAAACTAACAGACATCTCCAGGAAAATGAATGACATGTGAAAAATTCTGGCTTGCTCTGGACCTAGTTTTGAAACAAGGCTGCCGTCAGGAAGTAACTGTCAGATTTCCGCAGGGTGTGAAGTCTACCAAATGCAGCCAATGAACAAGAAAGAGGGTGTCTCAGCATTGAGGGGGTGAAAAATGCTAAAAGGACCCAAGTGAAAGGGTTGTGGGAAAAGTTCTCTCTTAAATAGGAAAATGCATAATAAGCCTTGTGAATTAATTTCCCACTAATTTAGTTCCTGGTGATAGAACGCAACAGAACGTGTAATTAAAAAGTTCACGCCCCCTCCTCACCATATCCAAGGATTTCTTCAAGTGTAAGTGCTCAGAGCTCTTGAGTGAGCACCTCCAATGCTGGACATTGTACCACTGGCCAAGGGGCATTTAACCCTGTTTCAATCTTGATCAGATCAGAGCAAGGACACCGGCTCCACCCTCCTGAGTCCTAGTGGCCTAATGGTCAATGATTAACGTTGACCGTGCAACGCTGTCCTCAGTCACGCTGCACAGAACAGGATCAAGTCAAATCAAGTAGCATTCCCTTTTTTGAATTCACATTTCTCTCCCTCTTTAACAGACCTCCCCTTTCTGCCAAAGTTGCCCACAGTAAAAGCAACTCATTTTTCACAGAGGAAAAAAATATCCATCATGATGGTTCCTGGGCCAATAGGCATGCGTATCATATTGATTTCAACTTTTGTTGTCTTTTCAGATTTTTTTTTTTAAAGGAGGAACTGTATATGTGTGGAAAGGGAAAAAGTTATTAAGGGTTAAGAAGAGTTTTTGTTCAGTAGCTGTTTTTGTGTGTGTGAGTTTTGTTGCTGTTGTTTGCTTTTGTCTTTTAAATAAGAACCACAATTTCTTCGTTAATTTTCAGGATTGGTAAGAGGCAAGGCTGACTCCCGACACCCGTCCTGCCCTCTTGGGAGGATATCATGTAGTGGAGTGATGCACTTAGTCCCAGGAAATGAGAAACCAAGACAAGAGTAATGCAATACAAAACTCCTCTTGCAGCGGGCTGTTTCCTGGGAATGCTGGACTACGGCTGGGCACTGGATTTTATGCAATTCTCCTTGGAGGTCTTCATAGTCAAGGAACAATGAAGCAAGAGAGCCATAGAACTTCCTAGAAAATGCACACATTTGGCTTTCCTAATAAAAAGAAAACGAGAGCACGGAGCTGAGAACACAAGGAAGAAAACAGAAAAATCTTCAGCTCCGAACAGGCACTCCTTTTCTGAGTCTTAATTCCCAAACCATTTTCCTATCATGCAAACACTATCCTATCCTATCACAGAGATATCACAGAGACTTAATTCTAATTTCCTGCTAGTATCAGATGTCACACAGGAGATGTGGAATTTAACCACTGAGTCCAGTGTTTCTGCAGGAAGAGATGTCAGCTGTCCTCCGCACAGGAGGCAGACCGAAATTCTTAATAAAAGAAGCCTGGTGACCCACAACAAAGGTTGTCAACACACAAATCACTAACTTAAACCAAAAACCAACCCATCTCACGAGCTTAGCTTTCCAATGACTCTGAATAATGACCTTCAGGAAATGAAATGAAAGGAAGGGAGTAAGTCAGTCAAAGCTATGTGACTGGTTTGGTATGACTCTCACTTTGTCATAAAATTCCTCTTCAATCATCAAACTCCTACAACCCAGAAGCCCTTATAAAATGGTTAAAATCAGGAAAAGAGCTGGTATGTCTTCACTCATTACACAAAATGAGCCTTTCATTCTCCTTCAAGACCAACATGTTTCATCAAGTTTATGCTAGTAACTTTCCTTCTAAGTTTTTAAATACTCATTTTTAAACTTCCCCCAGAACTGATACAAAGGCATTCTATTTTTATCTTTCTATTTTTGTATTTTATTGAGCCATCTATGTTATCAAGACTATCTCATAATTGGGTTCCTTACCTTCTGATTACTTTAATCTGCCCCTGAATATAATCAGACCCCTAAATCCCATTTTTTAAATTTTACTTCACTGTGATCTCCCCAGCCCTTTGTCCTCTTATCTTGTCTCTGCAAACAGGCTTCAGTTTTCTTACTTAAATGTCCTCTTGTGTTCACGGAAAGTACGGGAAGACCAGTAACCATAATGTAATTCCGTGCTTTTTCCAACAACTCAAAGAGAAATCTGACTCTCTCCTTTTCCTCAACTCAATGCAACAGATTTCCTGGGATCTCAAGTTACTTTGCCACCCTAGTTTTCTGACAAATTTGTAGCTAAACACACTCCCTGGTTATTTTTCTTGACTTATCACTGCTAATTAGAAGCACCTGGACATTTATCCTAACTTGGCCATCCCAGAAGGAAGGATAAATCCAGTAAAGTGACTCCTTGCTCTTTGTGCCATTTTCTCGTGAATGACGTGTGCTCCAAGCATCCTTAAAGGTATTCAGATTTCAATCCTGCTTTGATGGGATTTGCTATGAGTCTGTGACCACTGAAAATTCTGTCATTTAGTGAATGCTCTAGCTTTTAGACTGTTGTTTCAAACTTGCTGAAAATCATAGGTGTTTCAGGTACGTATTTCCTATGCACCTAATCTAAAACCCAGATTTAACTAAGAGCAGAAATGATCCCTAAGAGACAAAAACGAGGCAGGAGGTTCATGACGAGTGGACTTCCCTTCCCAAACAGACTGTGGCAATACCTTTAACCAGCTGTATTGAGGGAGTTCAAGAGTAGCTGGTCCAATACAGCTGATCAAATTATCTTTTCCCATATACCTTCAGCAGCATAAGTATTTCAGTATGACTATCAAATACATACACAGATTCCCTAATTCCCTAACTCCAGGTACGCCTTGGATTAGAACTGAAAACTTGGTATTTCTCCTTGAATAGACAAATATACTTCTTGAGCCAGAAACTGAAAACAACAGTCATTCCCCTAAATGAACTGAAACCAGTAAAACTTGCCAATTTCAGTTTCTAATTTATAATGTATATTCTTCTGACAGTCTAGTAGTATTTGATGTTATCCGAAAATTCCTAATTCAGGGATCTGAATGACTGCATCACAGAGTTTATTTTGCAAAAGAGTACAAAGGAATTAGACAACAAGGTGCACCTTGCAGCACACGGTTTTATGTGATGTAAGTACATCACAGAGTAAACTACGCATGATGGATACAGAAATCGCCAAAACTGGGACTAGAGCGACAAACGTAACAGCAGGATTTCAGAAGGACAAACTGCACTTTGGAGAGAAAAATTAAAATAATTTTGAAATGTACAAGGACATTACTTGTTAGGTAGAACTTTTAAGCCAACTGAAGAAGAGGAAGAGAAAGGAGGGGGAGGAGGAGGAGACTAAAACATCTAATGCTATTATTCGTACATTCTTGTCCCCGCTTCCCAAGGTTAATAGGACAGAGGTACAAATGTTCGCGGTACATTTTCCATTTTGTGGCTTACCACATTCAGAGAGGAAGCAATCTTGCCCCTCAGGCTGTTCAGAGTTGGATAAAAGGAAACAAAGCAAGAAACATCTTTCTTACTAAATGATGGTGTTCTCTGTACTGGTTCCCAAAGAAGAAGGAAAACAGGAATAAAGTAAAAAGGCTCGGTCCATTCGCATCACAGTGGGACGAGATTTACATGTCAGCTCAGCCAAACAAGTTAAAACTAGATGTAGAAAGCTTGACATCCTAAAATTGTTATCTATATTTTATTTTTTAATATTTAAAAAAAAACTATGTTACTTTGTGATTGAATGCTTTTCGAAGGTTAGGAACAGTCCCCACCTGAAACGCATTACCTAGATAATTCAGTAACTAGAAGTGAAACAATTGCACTTACCCTGAATTTTTAAAAATCATCACTTTGAACTGAAGAATGGAAGAGACTAACATTTTAAAAGCTACTTCCCTATGCACGCATACACAGTGCCGGATTTTATGGAGTTTGCTCCCATCTAAAGGTAACAGCAATGCCAGCTCTTCAGCTCTTACAAAGAACAAGACTCAAGAATTGTATTAACATCATACAAGAAATAACACTACGTTCACAAAAGATACAAAATAAACTTGGATTTGTAGCATAGTATTGGAAATTTTTCTACTCCCATTCTAATAAGGGGAAATAAATAGCATTTGGGTTCCTAATCAGTCTTATTCTCTGCTTCTCTTTCTTTGTCCAAACGCACCAATGAAAGTCAACAAAAAGCTTCCCTTCACAACATTTGAGTGCTTGATTTCTAGTTTTCTTTCTTTTCTTTTTTTTTTTTTTAATGAATGTTCAAATCTGTTCCCGCTGCCCTCCCAGACTTGCGTGCCCAGTTAGAAATGTCTGGTTTGTGCTCCTCTCTCCCCCTGTTTCTGGAGTAGGGGCTCCCCCTGCATCTCCTATGCCCTGCATCCATGCCTCTTTTGGATATTAAAGATTGATGGATGCATTTCAAAAGAAAAAAGAAAAACAACTCTCTGCTCTCTGCTGTCAGAACACTGAAGGCTGCAGGAGAGCAATTACTGCCGAAACCTTGCGAGCTGGGTCCTGATCTGAGCAGCCTGTGGCAGCGGTTGGGACTCAGAAGTGCCTTAGGGGAGGATGTGCCTTTATAGAGGAGAGGCAGAAGGGCACGGGTCTTTGAGAGGGAAAAAGACCAGGACAAAAGCTGCAGGTGAAATCTGAGGCCAAATCTGTCCCTCCCAACCAGGCTCTGCCAGTGATCAGTCACTGTGTTACATCAAAGAGTGGACTCCCAAAACGTGAAAAATCAAAGTGACCTTCATATCCCCAAGATCTCCGCCTCGCTAATGACAGTCCTCTTCAGCTCGACCTTCAAACAAGTAATCTTTCCCATTTTCTTCCAGATGGTACATTCTCTGCACTTCAGGGGTACCCTTGTCTGACAAGCTGGACCTTCCTGGTGGGGGTGGGCTTCCGGGGCGGGCCCGGCCAGCGCCGCTTCAGTTCTGATCTGCCCAGAGAAGAGGTGTTACGTTTTCCCTCCAGGAGACAGAGTCCTCTGTGCAGCCGCGCCTGGATCTCAGAGTCAGCAGTGGCCTCAAGCGTTCATTCCAAGTCGGTCACTCCTGGGGTCCCCTGATACCCTTCCTAACAAGGCCGTCTGTCTGCATGGTGACCAAATCCATCAGGGACTGTCACAGCCTCCTCGGGGCCAGCAGTGGTGCTAAAAGTGATTGGGATCTCAGAAAACCAAAAAGCCGTGGCCACAGGAGACGCGTGTTCGTGGGCCTCTGCTCCACGATCTAGGAAATGGGAAAATCTAGAGCAGAATGCCTAGGAAGTCCAGCTAGATCCAGGCCTGCCTTGATAAGGTGGAGGTCAACACAGCATTAGGGGAAGCCAGAAAAGGCAGGACAGTCTTCGGGGTTCTCTCTTGCAGGCATGTCAGCAAATCCTTCCCAGCTGGCCCATCCCTCATTCACTCTGCCCCATCCTCCAATCTTTTCTCTGCAATGCAGGAGAGATTTCTTCAAAATGCCCAAGTTGTCAGGCCCCCTTCCCCTCCCCCAAGCTCCAAACATTTCAGGGTTCTTCGTTAATAATTTAAATCTTTTAAATGGCTTCAGGTACCCCTGCAACTGGCCCCTGGCCACCTCTCAGCCTCAGCTGTGCACGCCTCTGCCCTTGCTTTGCAGTCTTCTCCACCGCACGCGCCTCCTCTCGCAGGGTCTTGAGTGCACCAGCGTTCCCCTGGGGCTGGCAAATGTCTCCTCCATCACTGGGCCCGTGGAACCCTGCTGGTTCTTCAGGTTTCAGGGCAAATAGCATGTCTTTGAGAAAAGGCTTCCTGACTCCCCCAGTGAAGTCAAATCCCATGTCAGTCGGCTCCCATCCTTCCCATCGAGCAGTTGGCGGGTACACCTATCTCACAGGATCGCTGGGTTACTGACTTCCTAAGCTGTCAGCGCCATCGGGGCAGGGCCATGTCATCCGCTCTGTTTCACTCATTATTTTATACCCAGTTGCCGGCACAGTGCCAGCCACACATAGATGCCCAGCGCAATGCGTTATATGAAGGAATGCAGAAATGAATAGATGGACAAGGAGCAAACAAACACGGCAAACATACACTCTGGTCCTCAGTTTCCCCAACTGCAGACGGAGGGTTCAGACAAGATAGTATCTTTCACAGTCATGACAAAGTAAATAATTCTTTTCTTTCCATGTCTACATTACCAGGTATAAGCCATGCTTATATTTAGAATACATTTATTCAACATGTGTTAAAAACTAGAAATGCAAAGGCAAAAAGAAGAAGATCATGCTCTCACGATGTTTACAGTCCAATTAGAAATTCAGACACGGTTATTAGAATATTGTGTTGGCTACTCTGACAGGGGTACATCCATAAAGCTGTGAAGGGATCCTGTACCGTATCTGACTCATCCTGGAGGAGAAATAATGGCAGAGAGGAGAGGGGAGCAGAAAATGTCTAGAAGGCTTTCCAGAAGATGCGAGCCAAGACCTGAATGTTGGGTCAGTCAGGTAAAGAAGGGAAGGAAGAGAGAGGGCCTTCTGACAGCTGGTGTACAGGCAAGGAGGGAAATGTGAGCATGCTGTTTGCCAAGTAATGCCAGGAGCTGCACATGGCTGGATCCATGCCTTTGGGTTCATCCCATACAAAACCCCACAGGTTCATCCCTCTTGGAGCTAAACGTTTTTACCAGCCTGATGCACCTGAAGGATTTGAAGCTATGACTTGTCCATCATTAACTTGAAAACAAAGATGCATGATGTTCAAAGGTCAGGGCTGGCAGGAGCCCCGGCATGCGAGCATGAACACATCTTGGTAAGTGACACTGAACACAAAACATTTTGAGATGATTGTGATCATTCTTCCCTTTCTGCCAATAACTCTCCTGCTGCTTCCAGAGAAGCCTGGAAGAACTGTGGTCCCATTTTGCAGATTAACAATTGGAGGCGGCAACAGGTACTTGTCAGTATCTTTCAAATAATGTTACAGCTATGAGAAGGGGCAGCAGTTTCAGTTCCCAAGAACTCAGGCGTCTCACGTATCTGCTTCAAGTTACTGGCTTGAGTGCATATTTCAGTGTCACTGCTGTTGTTTCGTGGACCAGGGACACTGGGTGATTTGAAAGCGCTCGTCAGCAGATGGATGGAATAAGAACCAATGAGCAGATGGGAGAGACCAAGGAGGGCTGGAGCCCTTCCTTCATGCCCGGCACCCCCCATCTGCCTTCACCCGCACAACTGGTCTGACAGCAGCCGCCTGGGGGAAGACAAGCAGGCATATGCCTCGGAGGAAGAAGCGAAGGAGCACCCTTGTGGGTGTAACAGACAACCCTCTAGCCAACACGGCTCGGGGACCATGGATCCCTCTTAATTCCCCAGCCTGCAAATCTAGGGAACAAAGCTGACTTTCAGTGGACTCTTTATATTTCAGCCTCACCCCAAGTCCACATCCGTATTCTTGTTATGAGAGTGGCCATTGCTAGCTTACTTACACACAACAGTTTTCACATCTTTGCAAAGGTTGCATATTTGAAGTCCTTCTCTTTGGGAGCAAATTCAGTTACTGCACAGGCAAAAAGCCAGTAAAATTATTTTAAATGCTGATATTATTTTTAAAGGGCAAATCAATTTCCAAAACCAAATTAAATGGAAAAGTCATTAAAAAGTCAGGGTAGGGCTAAAGCATGTGTTTAGGTTTATCATTTAGTTGCTCTAATCAAATTAAGTTCAAAACCAATGACTTTTTTTTTTTTCTTTTTTTGGTCTCCGAGCAAATAGTTCACAAGAATAAAGTACAAATATCAAAAACAAAGGCTGGAAGTTAGATATTCTGCAACAACCTAGTACCAGGCTGTATAGAATGTCACCTACTCTGCCACCAGACTCCGTATTTTCACGTCTTGCTTTTTCTTCTAATTGTCAAATCTAAGTTTTACAAATACTTTGCAATTTGAAAGCATCATGGGAAATGCTACGTGGCTTAACAATGCATGTGTACACAACTAAGTGAAAAGCATTTCCTTACCCCTGATTCACAGCTTTTTTTCTCCACACACATAAGTAACAGCTTATGGTCAATGTCTCAGAAGTATTCCATGAGAACAGAGAGAGAGATATTCTGCATGTTGTAAATCAGAACATACATTTGCCTTTTTAAATCCATATTTTAAAAACTAAACATTTCTAACGCTTTCTGATCTTCCAAGCACAATATTAAGGTTGCCTTCATTCCAAACCCAACTGTGAGCAGAAAGACAATCCCAGCGTGGTATCACACATGGTGATCCCATGGACTCGACTCAGTTTTGGAAATGCCAAGCCTCATAACAGACTGCTGTTATCCTGGCTCACATCCTTACAGAACAAGAGGTCCTTGATTCTTCTTCAAAAGGCAGGGGGAATTGTCAGAGTTTTCCCCAAGGAATCTGGAAGGTGAAATCTGTCACCTGATTAACAACATAAGAAGGACCAGATCATGCTATCTGCTCACAATAGGTCATGGTAGGTCTAGGACTTTTTACAAAGATGATTTGAAAAAAGTTTTTATCCATCAAAAGAATAGAAAGGAAAAAGGTCTTTGGGTCTCAAATTTCTCTTTTCAGGTTTCTCTTAAAACTGAGCTCCACCTGTGCCTCCTGCCCTCTGTCACACCTTCAGATTCATGGAAGATGCTAATTCTAGCTGACTGCATCACAGTGGCTACAAAGTTCCAACAATCACTATGTGGAAAGCAAATTTTCCTGGGAGAGGGAGGAAAAGTTTGTGGTTTTGCTATTTCGATTTTTGCTTTGTCTTTTTTTTTTTTTTTTTTTTTTGACTACATGCACTTGGTTTAGGTTCTACCTGGCTGGGGGTGAGGGGGCTTTTAAATTATTATTTTAAAAGCTGCTAATCAATTCTGAACACTGCCTTCACTATGAAATAGGTGCATCCCCTTGTCAGCATAAAGAGGACACGGTAACAATAATGCAGCGACATCTGTGTCATACCAGCAAGACACTTTATCTGAATAGGAGGGCCAGTAGTCTTCCCTTAAAATGGGCACTGTAATCTGCTCAACTTTGAGCTCCCGGGCTAAAGAGGAGAGGAATGTTCTAGACCGTAACTGGTGCATAATTTTCTGCTTTCTTTCAGTAGCACAGCCCTTATTTTGTCTTCGTGTCTTTCTCTTCCTGCCCTGGACCTCCAGACACGTTATGTCTTCCAACAGAATTGTACTGACCATGACACATAGGTATCGCTATATTAGAATGGTCATTTGAACATCCCTAAGGTTCTCAGCATTATCCGAGGAAAATTCAACACATTTCTGTCTTCCGGAGGAGCAGAAATAGTCACTTCGCCTCTCTGCATCTCAGCTTTTTAAACAGAAAACAGGAAACAATGTTTCTCCTCTACCTCCTCAAAACAGCTGTTCAGGGGGTCAAGTGTCAGAACATGTGAAAATGTGTTTGAAACATCTGGAGGAGGCAGCACAAAAATGCCAGGGCAGAACCATTCAAGTGAGTGGAAGTCTAATTTATTTAATGTCGGTGGAGTAAAATGGGACTCAGACAATCATCTGAATGAAGGAGAAAAACAACTCTGGCTATTGAAAGTGATCTTTGCATTAAATGACCTAGACTGGCCTTTTACATGACTCAAAAACGCTGCGTAATCTTTGGGGTTTTTTTTCCTCTTTGCCTTTTCTCGTGGAGAGGGAGCTGAAGCTGAGATATTATTGTCATCATTATTATGATCGTGTGGCACACCTGCAAGTCACAGTTCAATAACTATGGCAATGGCTTTTCATGCTCAAAAATAATAGGTGTATGTTGCCTGGTTAAACGACACCTCTGAATAGTTTGAAACCTGATTCACAGCCATCATTCACAGCAATGATTTCTATTTTCCCGACTAAATGCTCCCGACACAACCTATTCTTCATTGAATTCTGCTGCCCAGAACTATTTTGCTGCCCCCAAGTGCTCTTCTGTTCTAAATCGTCCTGTGTCTTCAGCATCACGATTGGTCCCACAGTTACGCACGTCGCTGCGCACGCCTTCCAGTTGAAACTGCACCCCAGCCCTGTTAGAGCAGCATTTACAGAACTTCATGCTGACGAATCACCTCGTATCTGTTTTGAGCCTACATCACAAAGCGAACTCCAGGGCACCTGTGACTCGCCTCTCATCTTCACTACCCTGAGTATCAAAGCTCCCTTTCAACATTCTTTCCTTTGCCAGCAAACTGGGATACAAGCTATTCTATTCATTTCCCTGCCAGGACATGGCCATCCATGTCTTCCTTACCATCACTGAATGGCTAGCTGGATACTTTGTTTTCCTAGGCACAGTTTTGCCAGAGGGGGTGTTATTTCTGCCTCTAAGCATTGATCTGGGAAAAGAACTCAGTAAGCAGGCTTATTGTCCGAATGTAGACACACAACCACTCATCACGGGGAAAATGCCAAGGGGGAAAAGGTGCAGTGGAACTCAAGTTCAAATTTCCTGGTTCCATCTGACTTTGAAAAGCCCAGGTAATGTCATAAAAGGTCAGATTAAAGATAAGTCACATCTTCATTTGCTCAAAGAGGAAACAAGAACCCAAAGAACGTTCAGACCATCTCAGAGGACCATTTTTGCTTTAGCAGTAAAAGATACAATGAATTATCAAACCCAATTTCTGTCCAGCTCAGAGCTCTCACTATACAGGCATTTCTCATCTTGTGCTACAGTGGCTACTGGACACTAGTGATAGTTACATGTAAGCCATTTGCAATAAAGAAAACTAGAACAAATAAGTCATAATTTATCATTATAGCTCTTCAGTTGCCAAATATCTTTACTGTGTCTTTCCAAGAAACCAGTGGTTGGTGAAGAAGCTTCAGATGTGACAGGTCAAGTAATCGCTTGATGTAGATTGCACGGTGATGGAAATAGCCTTCACAAAAAACTGGGGGAAGCTCACACTCTGCTGGGAAGGAGAACAAGATTACGAAGGACCCAGGAGCTATAAGAAACAACGAAATGAAATGAATTTCAGTGTGACTTGTTGCTTTCAGTTCTAAAGCCTCGTGGACACTCGGTGCTTGGCCCACCAGACCCAAAATTCATCTGATATTTTTATTAAGGTTACTACAGGCTTTCTCTGTACATGTTTCCAACTTGCTTTTCAAATAGAACAGTGTTACTAATAAAGCCTTTTGTCTTTCTAAAGTTGACACTTCTGATTATGTCCAAAGAATAGAACATACACAGTTGAAACGTTTTTATTTTTAAATAAATTTCAAGTAGTTCAGGGCACACTGTCTTTTACCTAACAGGCATCACAGAATATTCACATAACCCTTTTAAGAAATGGTGTCCATTTTTTACTCCTAATAACCACAGAAAATGGAAAATCATTTTCCCAAAGGTAGACATTGAAAGATTCCCTTCTGCTCTGAAGGCTGTTCCCAAGACACCATCACACGCTTACTGAAATCCTCTAACAGGCTAAGAAGAAGAGAAGATGATCTTTGAATTAGCAGTGAGGGTTGACAGTTTTGGCGTTTCCTTCCTCTTCCTTTGTCAACATATGTGATAAAGAACCGAGCTTACTCATTCTGAGAACTTGAACCTACACATTCTGGTCCACCACCCCATGAGACAGACTCAAGTCATTTCACGTTTGAAACATTCCCTTTCCACTCACGTAGCACTGAGAATGCCACCACCACTGTTACCAGAGCACCATGGACTCAGGAGAGGAGAAGCTGGAAGGAAGGGGTGTCCGCAACAGGGACTACAATGGAAAATGAGAAGTAGTGATCAGATTTGGTGAGTCAGAGTCACACATCAGTCCCCGAGAAAATAATTTCGGTTGAGTAGAACAGGCAGATATCGAGCTGCACAGCACCATGCACGTATACGGTGTCCAGCGTAACAATCTGACTTACATACATCATGAAGTGATTATCACAAAAAGTTTAGTGAACATCCATCATCTTACACAGATGCAAAAGTACAGAAATAGAAAAAAATGTATTTTCCCTTGTGATGGGATCTCCTAGAATTTACACTTAACTTTCATATATATCACACAGCAGTGTTAATTATATTTAGCAGGTTGTACATTACATCCCTATCTTAGAACTGGAAGTTTGTACCTTTTTACTGCTTCCATCCAATTCCCCTTCCCTCAACCTCATATCCTGATATTTCAATAAACACATTTACATAGATGTAAGTATTCTGCAATGCCTGTTAGGTGAAAGTGTGCCCAGAACTGCTTGAAATTCATTTAAAACTGGTAAACATTCAGGTGTGCAGTGGTGCTACACAGGAGTGAGGACCTGTTTAAGGACTGAAACCCCGACTGAGTCCCAGTTGTGTCGCTGACTAGCTATGTGATCTTGGGCAAGTGGCTTAACTCCTCAATCTTTGCGTTCATTAGCTATTAGCTAAACGAGATGATGGGGGTAGAACATCCCCCTGCCCGGCATGAAATAAGCACCCTGGTTATCACTGGTTCCTCCCTCCCATCTCTGTGGAGCCTGATTGATGGGGAAAGGCTTGTGTCACAGTGTGAGACGATGCCCCTGATCTGGGAAAGGAGAAGTATTTGCTGTACAAGCACCAATACCTGCTCTGCACCGACGTGAACCTGGGCGACTGATGGGCGCACTCTGTCATCACTGCGTGGATCCCTAGGGAGTGAAATGTTAACCCGACACATGCCCCCCCCCCTCAGAAGGGGAAAGCATTACTAGGCACCCTTGCATAATCCAGCAATCTTGTTGGGGGTTTAGGAGTGGTCATCTGGGTATGCATCTTCGAACCCTTTAAAAGCCTACCCAGTATTCAGGACTCTGGAATGTTATTTTCCAGAATTCTAGAAATCTGAGTACGTCCACGAATGGAAATACACTGTGTTTCATTATTCAGATCCGACAGTGTCATGGATCCATTCACAGTCGTGATCGAGCATTTATTTGTGCTCCAGTGTGTGTCCAATGTTGACAACTGTCTAGGAGTTGAATCTCCAAAACAAATCCTGGAAGTTTCCTGTGTCCGTTGTCAAGGTCTTTAGGGGACCTTGTGTCCCTCTCAGGCCTTCCTGATCCTGGCCAGTTAGTTATCAGGGAAAGCAGGCCTTCACCCACTCTCCCGAAGTGTCTTCATCTTCCTACTACAGGAAAGGCACTCTCCCTAAATAAGGCATTATGCTCAGTGTTACAAATTGATACCAAAAAGCTGAAGGTTGCATCTATGCTTGAAAGGAGAGGAAGAATCTATAGGGAAATGAGAGAGGTTCACCAACAGGGACAGTGGAAACCAGCCAGTGCCGAGCACAGTTCCCGTGCTAACACAGCTTCACAGATGGAAACAGGACTTCTTGGAGCCAGTGACATTTACGGGGTCTCTCTTTCAAATGTATACAATCTTGATGGTCAGAGACGATAAAAGGGGTTTTACCCCAGGTCACAGCATCAGAAAAGCCTGGCAGGAAAAGATCTGACTGATTCTAGGAAGATGGTCCTCTTACAGCTGAATTGTAGAGCGGTAAGATAGCTTTTTTTTCCAGCAGCTTGGACGACGACACGCCCACTACACGTGCAGACTATCAACTCCATGAGGGCGAAAGGGTGTGTCCGTTGTAGCACCCTGAAGGGCTCACTGAAAACACAGCAGTTACGATTCTTTGCTCAGTAGGTGTCCACTGAGTAAATCTGAAAGTGTGTTGACTAGTAGGTGGATGTTGATTGTGGGGAGAGCAGCTCTGTTCTGGGGTCTGTAGAAAATGTCATGCATCCCACAGTTGGAAATGGTGTTTCATAGGTTGCTTGGTGTGTTAAAAGCCGTCTTGAAAATTTACAAAGGTGGTGTAAAACCAACATGGTGCAATTTAATAAGGAGAAGTAAAAATCACAGCAGTACTTTTTACGACAGCCGAGATACGGAAGGAACCCCAGTGCTCTTCAGCAGACGTCTGGATTAAGAAAATGTGGTACATATGTACGCAACAGAGTATTACTCAGCCATGAAAAAGAGTGAAACACTGCCACTGGCAGCAGTGTGGATGGACCTAGAGAATACTGTGCTCAGTGAAAGAAGTCAGACAGAGAAGGACCAATACTACATGGTGTTCCTTATATGCGAAATCTGAAAAATAATACAAATGAATGTATGTATATGCAGCACAGAAACAGACTCACAGATACCGAAGACCAGCTTGTGGCTATCAAAGAGGAAAGTGAAGGAGGAAGGGACAAATTAGGGTTATGGGATTAACATGCACAAACTATTGTGTATAAAATAGATAAGCAACAAGGATATACTATATAGCACCGGGAACTATAGCCATTACCTTATAATAACCTCTAACGGAATATAATCTGCAAAATTCTGAATCACTATGCTGCACACCTGAACACAATATTGCAACTCAACTATACTTCAATTTAAAAAATCCTATGTTTATGTTCAAAAATAGCAAGTGAAAGCGAGACTCATTCACGTGATAACTCAGACCCTTCCCAAACCCCCGATTTCACAAAGTGCTTTCCTTTTAGCAGTATTATCGATCTAGGATTTATGTAAAGGAATACAATGTAAGGAGTTCACTCAGCAACTATCTGTGAAATACAGGGATTCTCCTTTATTATTAGGATGTGAATTTCTTGAGATGGATGCCACACATCCACCCACAGTGCCTGACACTGAACAGGCAGCGAATAAATACTGAATGAAGAGAAGGATGCAGCTTCGTCAGCCTCACCCATTCTAGCATTGTCTAACAGTCACTCTCTTCCCATCTAGTGACACACAAGTGGCGTGGAGTTTTTAGAGTTCTTGACTTACTTATTTTTGGGGAGAGGCAAGTAAGAGTGGATACAAGGAAAGCAAGAGTTAATTCCACCAGAACCCCTGGCGTTACGACACAGTCCATTCAAAGTTGCATTACAGTTACTTGCAAACAAGAATTTTCTATTATCCTGTAAGCTCCTCAGTCCAAAACCAAAACCTGAAGTCCTTTTTGGAGCCTGAAGAAACACCTGTCATATTGCTTTGCACACACATCAGGCATTAACAGGTATCTGTTGAATGTTCAAGTTACAAGATGTTTAATACAAACTTCTACCATCATAATGTTACATACATATACATCCTGAGATGTACATCGCCAGCAATGACCTGCCCTCTGGTGCCTCGCCTGAATTCAGGTTTAAAGGAAACTCATCGTTTTGTCAATTAAGTCTCAGAATGAACAATACCCAAGGGACCAACAGCATCTTCACTGCCTTCCTCTGCTCACTTTGTATGACTGTAAACTGAAACCCATTACAAGGTAATGCTTGAGAATCCCTTGCCCATAGTGAGGCAGAGATGAACAAGCATTTGTGAGAAGGCCTTGGGGGCAGTCCTTCTAAACCCTTGGCTGAAGAGATTGCTCACCCTGCTAGACCTGCCTGGGGTTCAAACCCCACAATTAAGCCTTGTCATGGGAATGACTCTGGAACTCTATGCCATGGATGTCACCACAACGTAACAAAGCTTTTTTGATTCATCACAGGAAAATCTCATTGGCTTGAGATCCAAGATGGATCTGTCTTATTTTGAACCCTGCTCTGTAGATGACATAGTACAATGAGGTCTTGTAAAGAGACAATAAATTAAATGGATCTTGTTGCATGTAAAATCCATTCTGAGAATAGTAGTCTGACAGTAGGATAAGGAAATTAAAAAGTATATGCGAGCCTTCATCTTTTCCACTTCAGTATCTGCTTCAGTTAAAAAAAAAAAAAAAAAAAAAAAAAAAGAGCCAGCCTCAAATGTGTTAACTCAAATGCAACATATGGCAACTTACCCAATGAACCCCCAAAAATCTTCGGTCAGATTGCAATTAAACAGAGTCTAATGTTCTAATTTGGAGCAAAGTGACTTTCTTGGCAAAAGGGAAAAAAAAATACCAATCTCCTAAACCCACGGTCTTGGGGCTATCAAATAGAGCATTTCTTCCCTCCTTTAAAATCAGGCTGTAACTGCTTTCAAAAGCCTACTGCTAAATTTCAGAATTAAGAAACACTTCATCACTGGAGTCCCAGACAGCCAGGGCGCACTGAACTGCAGCGATGATTACTGAAACAGCCCTCACTTAGGGAACAGCCCGACATGTCAAGAGGCTTCCCCTCAGTCACGCACAGGGGAGGTAAATTAACAAAGTTTCTCTAGATGAAAAGAACCTCTTTATGGGAGGATTTCTCCCGATCAGGGTGTGAACCTTGGAGACTACTGATAGAAACGCATCTAATATATCAAGAGGTTACTAAGTGTACACCAACCACAAAAATAGTAGGGGCCCCATAAGAAAAGACTTCAAGAGAAAGAGGTAAGGGGAGACGCCACAGAAGCATTGTTCTTTTTAACCTGTTCCAGGATCCCTAAAACTCATTCCCCATTTCTTTCTCAGGAGACTCTTTTGGGAAAGGAAAAGGAAAAAAGCCACTCATCAATCCCCCAAAACGCTCCAGATCCTACAGAGGTGCTGTTAAAAAAACGGATCTGGTCACTTAATCTTCACCACAGCCCCCTGGGGGTAGGTTTCATTATGTCCATTTATAGATGAGTAAACTGAAGCTCGCAGTAGTAGCAGAAAAATACAAGTAATGGGGAACTTAGTTCCTGCAGCCCCCTTGGAAGGCCCTTGTCATGCCAAACACAACTATTTCCTCCTTCTAGGATGCCTTTTCCTGGCAGGGAAATCCTCCCCCATCATCTGCTATTTGAGTTCCATGAGCTTATACCTAGAGGCAAAACTGCAGGTGGGAATCATTTAATGAACAAGCGAGAAGCATCTCCCATCTACCACCTCCTCCAGCACCCGGTCAGAGACATCAGCCGTCTCGGAGAGCTGCCCCGCACAGAGTTTGCGGGGACGTCACAGGAGCGTCTACACAGACGAGGCTGCGGACTGAGCCCATCCGCGTAGCGCTATTCCCCTAGCTTCCGAGACGGGCAGGTGTGAAAACGGGACCCAGAGACCCAGCTCAGCACCCCCTCTCAGCAGAGCCTGCCGTCTGGAGCCAGACTGCCTAGGTCAGAACCTGGTCACCACTTCCCGATTCTGTAACACTGAGCAAATGACCTCATCTCTCTCTCTCCGCCCAAATCTGTAATAACAGTACCAACCTCAAATGGTTGTTGGGAGCATCAAATGAATTAATATATACGAAATTCTCTGAACAGTGCCTGGCAAAGGAGCACTCTACATATTAGCTGTTACTGACATTTCTTATTTCTGTATGATATTGAATAGGAAGCCCTAGTGTCAGATCACTCAACCCAAGAGTACATGTAGCACGCTGACAACGACCTATGAGAAGCACAAAACCGCAAACAAAACCTCCTCCCCATCCCCACCGCTCCTTGGGCTCTTCAGACACACACCAGCTCCTTTTGTAATGAAAATATTAACTACACAGACCGCAACAGTATCATCCACAGAAAGGGAGGGGAGTGACAGGAGGTCAGTACTAGGTTTAAATTTTTTCCTTCATGAGTGTCTTATACACCATTGGCTTATTAGCAATTTAAATTGGACTCACATCAGTGACACTATTGCTCACTCTGTCCCCTAAACGTGATGGGGTCAAACCACACAGAAGAGGACGAAGCAGCCTCCTGAGCAGAGAGGAGCAAGCGTCGGGGTAACTAGAAGTAACCAAGTGTGGCCAACTCCCTTCTTTCAAAGACACAGCCTGTGGATGAAGCAGGCCACCACTACAGTAAGAAAAAAAAAATCTAACCAATTTCTCATCTAATTATCTGAAAACTGGAGTGCTGGTAAACCATCTGACACAGGCAACACTGCAGATTTCTGTGCCCACCTGGAGCTGAAAGAACAAACCCCTCCACTGCAAAGTGAATTTTGGAAAATGCACTGACAACAGTGAGAACACAACTCTGTCCCTTGCAGCCACTGCAACATTAGATTTATAAACCTGCTACCTCTGTTGCTGGTGAGTAATTGTGTCACGTTGTTCCTGTACACGAGGACTAATAGGACAGATGCCGGCTACAAGGTTCACTGACATTCAGTGTAATTTGTTTGATGGCAGTAAGAACAGAGGTATCCTTCTGTGTCCAAACTGGATGCTCACTTAGAAATGAAAACTTTGGTAGTTTGCTGCAGCTCTCTGTTAATATCCACCATCTGTAGTAGATTATTTTAAAGACACAATTTTTTGTGTTTTAAAAATATTGAAACCATTTCAGTGTCTGGAGCGCCCTGTGAAATCCACAGTTTGGTAGGACTGTCACCCAAGGACACCACCGGTCTACTAGTATTTTCGTCGGCGACACGGAAAGAGGAAGCAAACAAACAGGGAAGAAAAGAAAAATTCACCCATACGTTTTCTCCTAGCAATAAGGTCAAAGGCGTATCTTTATCTATGTATCTAGTTATTAAGCAAATTTCTATCAAACGTCTACTACTATGTTTCAGACACTGAGCAAGATAATAAGGCACATTCACTGGCTTCAAGAAGCACTCCGTCTAGTTGTCTGTATCCTATTCAGTACCTGGCAGCGTGATACAAACCTACCAGGTGCTCCAGAACACTGAACAACAGAAAGACGCCCGATGACAGCAAATATGGAACCATCCTGATAGGAAGACAAGTGCATCAGTGAAGATATTTGAGTGTGACATTGTGTGTGTGTGTGTGTGTGTGTGTGTGTATACTCAAACTTTTCCATCTGAGGGTTAGAAAAAAACCAGTCCTTCATGCCACGGGGGCAGAGAGAATGGATCAATGCTCATGAGGCTGCTACATGGTGTGAGTCACAGTAAGATTTCCCATTTGTTACGAAGTAGCCAAATTATGTTTGGATGCAAACAAGGGAGACTAAGGCAGGGCTCAGGTGGAAGGCAGTCAGAGTTGGCTGGGGAGGAGACCGTACCATTTGACAGGCTGGTATTTCTTTTCCTGGAAGGAATTTTAATGCTTCCATTTTATCTGAATGAGAAGAAAAAATAGCAAGATGGAAAATACTACATTTGACCTCTTCCTTCTTCACAGGTGATTTATCCCATTGAAAGAGCCTGCACGTGGGCCATCTCCACTGATGTATCTGCTGTGGTCTGTGACTACTGTTTACTGGCTGCCTTTGTCACTGCATTTGCCATGGGACCGCTGCAAATTGAGGTCAGTCATTTCACCCATCACCTGGACACTAAATGTATTCCCTGTGTGTTTTCTTAAATTGTTTATTGGTCCATTTGGACGGTCATTTGTCCTTTTCCACATGAACACAGGACATGCTCACTTGTCTGCTTACAAGGACGCTCAGAACATGTGGCTTAGGGTGGCCCCTCCACAGGACAATTCCGCGATTCTGGACCATCCTTCACATCGGCCTTGGGAGCCTGCTCACATCTTGGAGGCCAAGTACCTGGCTCCTTACCCTCCTGAGGGCCACAATCCCATCCCCGCAACATCACAGCACATGCTTTCCTCATGAGAGCCCTGAGCAAGCCAGGGGAAGAGGACCAGCCGTAGGCAGAGCTAGGAAGAAAGCTCAAGGGTTTGGCTCAGTGTTTCTATGTTTTAGACAGTGATATTTCTGCTTTTCCTCAAATACATTGTCTCTTTCCATTTTGTGACTAGCGGGGAATATAAAATGTAATTTAGGCCAGAACAGTTGAAAAGAGTGGGCTACTTGGTGACCTAAAATATCTTGCTCAAAAATCAGAGTCTGAAAGGGAAGAGGCTTTCCAGTTCAGGCACAGAGAAGGCTGTCGCTGACTCGCATCCCCAGCAGGTTTAGCCGTTGTACACGGATGGACATGCTCACTCCCCTCTTCCATCACTAAAGAATTGCATAATAACACAACACGTAACATGAGGGGGAAAAAAAATACAAACATACACACAAACAGCAAAAAAGGAAAAATGTTTCATTTCTTTGTGGCTGAATTTCTGGCTCTTATCACTTGACACTTTACTCCTGTGATGCGAACATTTGCTTTGAGTCGGGGAAAAGACGTAATTACCACTGAATTCACAGCAGGGGCCCCTGGGATTCTTACGTCGGACAAGAACTGGGAAGGAAGGGCAGTGAACAAAGGATGGGCAGAGAATGAATAAAACTTATTTTTAATAAGGCTTTTAAAATTATGAAGCTAAAATAAATAAGCTTATGATGTTAATCACCCGATAAAGATCGAAAAACAGATGTTGAAACAGCATTTTTATAAAATTCAAATTGCTTCATGATAAAAACACTTAATAAAATATGTGTATCTCAATCTAAAAATCCAGCTTTATGTCTCCAGTGGGACTATCTGGACCTTTTCCAGATGGAATAAGGAACGACAAAGAATTGCCTCAACTTTCTATCACAGGTTAACTAGTTCTGGGGGAAACAGAGAATACAGTTAGGCCAGAGGAAGGAAGTAAAGACATAAAAATTGAGAAGGAAGAGATTTATAGATTTACACGTGGGACCCTGGAAAACCTAAGAGAATCAGCTGCTAAAATATTACAACCATCAGATAATGTAGCAGGGTCCAAAGGTAACACACACAAGTCAATAGCTTTCTTTCATACAAAGACCCCATTTCAAAAGCATAGAAAAGATAATGTGGGAATAAACTAAATTAAAAATGTATCTATTGGAGGGAAACCATAAACACTGCCAGAGGACCCAAAAGAGTGCTTCAACAAGTGAAAAGGCATCCCACGTTCCCAGAGGGAAATGTTCAGCATCACTTGGATATTCTCTAAATCAATCTTGACATGATCCTAATAAAAATATGAAGAGAACTTGTTCTGGAAATAGACAAGCTGAGTCCACCTTTCATAAGGAAAAATAAATAATTAAGAATAGTGAGGAATAGTCTGAAAACTGAATGTAATGAAGGAAGAGTAGTGCTACAATGTATTACAATAAATCTTAAATACAAAGTAATTAAAACCAGTGGTACCCACAAGAGACAGATTTAATGGGACTACAAAGTGACACACAGATTCAAATATGAAATGAAAGCTGGTATGTGATACAGGTAGAATTTCAAGTAAGTGGAGAAAAGATCGATTCCTTAATAATGATAGAGACAACCAGGTTGTCATTTAGAAGACAGTAACATTTTAAGTCATATTTCACAGCGTTAGTATAAACTCCAAATAGATTAAAACAAGTATTGTGTCTCAGAATAAGGAGAATCTTTCAAATTATATCAAAGCCAGAAGCTATAAGAAAAAAAATACTGATGACAGTTACTTGCATAAAATTTTATAATTTCTCCACAGTAAACATCACCAAAACTAAACTAAAAGGACCACCAATAAGCTGAAGAAAATACCTGCATTCTGTGTGTGATATATATCACATTTCCCCCAGGAAATAAAAGGTCCTATAAGTCAGTAACAAAAAAACTGATGGAAAATGGGTAGAGTATAGAAACACATTTCACAGAAAATAAAACACAAACGGTTTTAGGTACATAAAAGATGACTCATTCTAATAAGAAAAATGTAAATTAAGTGAAAAAAAAAAAAAAACCCTCAATGTCATCTTATCAGAATGGTAAGGCTCAACCAGTCTGACAACTCACTGGGCTGATGAGGGTGTAGAGCAGAGGTTTCTGGTGAGGATATAAAATTATTCAGCCTCTATGCACAGCAATTTATAATAGTTATCAAAATTTAAAATGCACTCGCATATCATTTGGCCTAATGCTTTCACTTTGAGGGCAAATCCTCCACATACATTTGCACGTATGGGAACTATAAACGTGCCACGTTGTTCACTACAGCACTGCTTTTAAGAGAAAAACGTTGGAAAGAAAGTGAACGCCCATCAAGAGGGGATTCATTAAATAAACTAAGGTTGATACGTACAATGGAAGTCTGTGCACCTGCCAAGTAAACTCTCTTGCCTACATTTCGAAAGATCTCCAAGACATACTGTTTAGGGAAGGAAAAATGTTCAAAGCAGTGTATACGATGTCCTACTATTTGTTTCAAAAGAGAGAATAAAATATTTTTATACACAACATATCTGAGTATCTGAAAAGATACACAAGGGAACTGTAACCATTCCCTTTGAAGAGTGGAATCAATGGCTAAGAAACAGGGAAGAAAAAAAAACTTTAACCCCCGCCCCCGTCCTAGAGTATGCATAAACTATATGTACATGTGAACACGTGTGTGAATGTGTTAATATATGTCCAGTTCATAATTATGAAAAATAAATATGATAAAATAAGTCACATCTTAATTCAAAAATTTTTTTTTGGCTGCAATGCTTTTTTTTAAAATAAGCAAGGTCCCACCCAAAATAATCTCAAATTAAAATACTCTACCTTCAGGAAAATATTTAAAGTTTTAATGGAAGAAACAGTGGACTAGAAGCCAAGAGATAAAGGTTCCAGGCTTAGGTTATTGCTTTTCTTGCTCTGGTTCTAGATTCATCTAAAATAAAATGAAATGTTGCATTTGATAAGCTCTAAGGTCCCATCCTGAGCTAATATTTTAATATCCTAGACCTGTCCAATAAAGTTGCCACTAGCCATTTGCCGATTCTAATTTCAACTTCAGTTTAAATTACTTAAATTTAATAAACTTTAAAAGTCTGTTCCTCAGTTGTGCTAGCCAGATTTCAAATGGTCAATAACCACACACGCCAAGTGCCTATCACACTGGCCAGTGCAGACAAAGAACACTTCCGTCATCACGGCAATTTCTGTTCTAAACTCTATTAACTGGGGTGATAGTTTTATGTGTAACGTTATTTGGTACAAGAGAGTTAACACAGAAGGGAAGGGCATGTGCCCTCTTCTTTGTGTATGTTTATACCAGCTAACGTGGTTGAAATAAGAATCAAGGTCAACTATAATGGGGGAAATATGCCAATGAAGAGCAACACTCAGCCTGAGAGGTTTGTGAAGGAAAGAAAGATCACAAGCCAGGCCGTGATTTAGATGAATCCAACTCCACTTACCCACTCACCTGGCTCTGGTACCCAAGCTGTGAAGTCACATTATTACTCATTATCCTCATCACTGAACTATCAAACGTCTTCTACACTATACCCATCTTCTGTTTCCTTTTAGCTTACCAGATTTAATGAGGCTAAATCTGATTTTTAGCCTAGGACACAGATATACTACAGATTCTCAAACCAGCTGACACACTAGCCAGTCTTCCAAAGGGTGTAATTTTCTAAATGATGAGACACTGCAGGGCTTGGGCTATTTGACGTAAGTCATGATCATTCGTGGTGGACTCTGGGGTGAGACAGCCCTGAGACCAAATGCTGACTCCACTGTTCACCAGCTATGTGACTTGGCACACTGTGTAACCAGAATCATAATTTACAATGTGTGTTAATAGTTTGACCTCACAGATTTGTTGGAAAAGATGGAAATATACATAAGGATGTAGTACACTGGCATATAGTAAGTACTCACTAAATGGTACTATTAATAAAGCCCCATAATAGGTTTTAAATGGACATCTGGTCCTCATGCCCTCAATATGAACTAGCAATAAGGACACACTATTAACATGTATTAACTTCAGATCATTTACAAGGTAGAAAACACACTCTGTGTTGCCTTTAAATGCTTGTGATTCTAAAGACAGAGAGGAAAGTTGGACAGGTACTGAGAAGTCAAATGTACAGTGACACAGCCAGGGTATCAAGCCCCTGAAATAAATCTGGCACAACCAATGGCCATGGGTAGGGGGAAGAAAAAAGAGGCATCAAACCACTGAATGATAAGATGTTAAGCATTTTTGCTTGCTGGTTTATATGTGTATAATACACATAGTA
Organism: Camelus ferus; assembly: GCF_009834535.1. NCBI lineage: Eukaryota > Metazoa > Chordata > Mammalia > Artiodactyla > Camelidae > Camelus > Camelus ferus. The sequence goes on from NC_045721.1 coordinate 8,722,898, forward strand.
TCTTCTACAGATTAACTGCCTCAAGCAAGAAAGCCGGGTTTGTCCTGTTACATACAAAATTAAACTGCTGAGTGTGTGTGTGTGTGTGTGTGTGTGTGTGTGTGTGTGAGTGAGAGAGAGAGAGAGTTTTGTTTTGTTTTGTTTTTCCAAATCCTTGGGAAAATCAATGGCTCCACAAAATCAGATTAATGATGTAGATGTCATGTCATATGGTTGGCTGATGTTTAGCAAAGTGGCAACCTTCAGAAGGAGATGGCAGACAAACAAATGTATTTGCCAAGAGCTCATGAGTGAAATTAATGCTGGGACAGGTTTAAATCATGCCTGCTCACGGCGCCTCCCATCACTGCACTTATTAAGAACAGGCAATGGTTTCTGAAATCTGTCCAGATTTCAAGAACCCACCTGCAAGCCAGCCCAGGAGGGCTTATTTTCACCTGAGCCAAACAGAGTCATGCTGGTTGAAAGTATCTCCCCTACTGACTTGCCAAAATGTCTAAAATCTCCACTGTTGGGAAATTCTCTGCCTCGAAGCATAGAGAAAAATCTCTGTTAAAATTTGAGTTAGTCCCCTGAGACTTAACCCACTTCTACCTGCTCTGGAATAAATAGGATTTTACCAAATTTCATATATTCCCATGAGATCACGGAGCACAGCTCGGGACATGTGGGACCAAGAAAATCCAAAAATGGAACCAGAGTTTTCACTGTGTAGAGAACAGAGCATTGAAGAACTCGAGCAAAACAGGGTTTGCCCAAGCCAGTAACTGCTTGTAACTTTGGCTGCTGGTGGTTCTTTCCCTTTAGTTCTCATTTTAACAAAAATCTACTGAGCCATTCCTGGTGCTCAAGGGACCAGGCACAGGGGTAGGCTACTCTCGATAAAATTCCCCGAAGAAATTCACAGTTACGTGGGATTCTCTGCCTCTTGAAAACTAATTTGCCAAAGATGTTCTTTTCATAAATCATCATCCCCCTAGACTAAACTCTTCAAGGCCAAGGTTAAGGTTGTGCCATAGGATCCCTAAATGTCAGGCAGCAGTTGCTTCCAGAGAGATGTTCCTAAAAAGGTCAGGGAACCATCA